>NC_143397.1:64699402-65002432 GCF_052110815.1 Crocodylus siamensis | reverse complement strand
TCTTTGCCTGCTACATACCTCTGTGGAGTGCAGGCAGAGAGCATGAGAGTATGAAAGCAAGGTCAGCCCCCAAAATGAAAAACCATTCTCCATTTCAATAGGCACTTTATGCCTATTCAGAATGGGAAGCTTTGAAAGCTTTCTTCTCTCCCAACAATGATTCGTCTCAACACTACATGAATAACTGAGAGAAGCAAAGAGGGAAATGGGTTAATTCAAACTGGCCAAATCCTCAAATTTCATTCAAAGCTAGTTAGTTAATTTGAGGGGAGTTTTAAGAAGATTGATTATAACTTCTAAGAAAAATTGTCATAATGCCCTACATTTATCAAATATTGCATCAGATTTAGTGAGAGAAAATGTTAGTATGATTTGTAAATGAACCGGATGTTAGGGCTGTGTGAAATAGCACCGTTTCATTTTGACTTCTTTTTCACCATTTTGAAGGGACAGTGTTTCATTTTGTTGTTTTGTTTCATTTCGAAGCACTGCTTCCTTTCATTTCATCAAAACCGTTTTCCTGTTTCAATGCATTGTGACATTTCACACATAGGTTATAATGGGGAATCATGAAAATGTCTATAACTTTGTCATTTCTTGCCTGATTTGGATGCAAATTGCAGGGATGGTAGCCCTTTTTGAGGGCATGAAGCCTGCCAAGTTTCAAGGAGATGGGAAACTGCAGCCTGCTGTCAAACTGTGCACAGATCTGGGGGTCTGCACCTTCGGGAAGTCTGTGGGGTTGTGCCAGACACCTCCCGGTGGTGTGGGCCCCAAGATCTGCATTTGGGATGACAGGAGGCTGCTGCTGCTGCCTGGGACCGGTGCTGGGTGCAGCCCTCACCCAGTGCCAGGAAGACTGGTGCTGCTGCTGGCCCCAGGCGGCAGCAGCAGCAGCTTCCTGTCATCCTTCATGCAGATCTGGGGACCCACACCCCCAGGAGGAGTCCAGCCATGCCAGGAGGGCAGGTTGAGTTCTGTGGGGCTGGTGGAGCTGCTTGGAGTGCAGCCCTGGCTCTCCCCACCTCCCACCGCTGGGGTGCACTTCAAGTGGCTCTGCCAGCCCCATGGAGCTGAGCCCAGCAGCAGGAGGTGGGGGAGAACCACTGTCCAGGACTGCACTCCGAGTGGCTCCACTAGCCCCATGGAGCTCAGCCCGGCAGTGAAAAGTGGCGGGAGCCAGTGGTGGAGCCACTTGAAGTGCAGCCCTGGCCAATGGCTCTCCCCTGCCTCCCACTTCTGGTTTCAGCTCCGTGGAGCTTGCAGAGCCACTTGGAGTGCAGCCTCGTGGCAGGAGGCAGGGGAGAGCCTGGGCTGTGCTTCAAGTGGCTCTGCCAGCCCCATGGAGCTCAGCCTAGTGGTGAGAGGCAGAGCACAGCCTTGGCTCTCCAGCAATTCCCACCACTGGGGTGAGCTCCATGGGGCTGGAGAAGTCAGTCAGAATGCAGCCCTGGCTCTCCCCCACTCCTGCCACCGGGTTGTGCTCTGACCGGCTCCGCCAGCCCCATGGAGCTCAGCCTGGCAGTGGGAGAAGGATCACAGCCCTGGTTCTGCCTCGCCTTCTGCCACCAGGCTGAGCTCAGGGGCTGGTGGAGCCAGTCAGAGCATAGCCTTGGCTCTCCCACACCTCCGGCCACCAAGCTGCTCTCTGACTGGCTCCACCAGCCCCACAAATCTCAGCTCAGTGGCAGGAGGCAGCAGAAGAGCTAGTGGTGGAGCTGCTCAAAGTGCAGCAATGGCCAGTGGCTCTCCCCCACTTCGCGCTGCCAGGCTCAGCTCCGTAAAGCTGGCAGAGCTGCTCAGAGTGCAGCCCTGGTTCTCCCCCACCTCTTGCCACCAGGCTGCTTTAAAACTTGAAATGTTTGAAACTTTCAAAATGTTACGAATACCCTTATTTCATTTCGAGGCTTTTTGAAGCCGTTTGTTTCATTTCAATTTTGCTTTTTTGAGTTCAAAATGCATCGAAACAGCTTAAAAATGAAACACTCATTGAAATTTCGCACAGCCCTATCAGATGTATTTATGTAGTGTATTTCATCACAAATGGGGAAGGGCATCTTTTGAAGTTGTCTGGCCAACCTAGTAAGGAGGACTTTAAATTATGCTCCACAGGGCATGGTAATTGCAGCCCTTCAGCAACAAAGCACAAAGTCCGGAGAGGAAAGGACTTGAAAAAGCAACTTAACTCAAGAAAAGGGTCAGAGAGCTATAGGACTGCAACAAGTGCCACAACAGGGAAGCAAGTAGATCAAAATACAAAATACATCCAATGCATATATACAAATGAGAAGTATGGGTACTAAACAAGATGAGTTGGGAGCTACAGCCTGAGGAAAGAACTGTGACCTGACTGCCATTATAGAGACCTGATGGGACAGCTCTTATGCCTCAAATGCAAAAGGAAAGCATGCAGGCATTGCAAGAATAGGCAGATCATCAAGGAAGCATACCAGGAAATAGCAAGAACCTGCAGGGACAAAATCGGGATGGGAAAGATAAAGAACAAGCTGCACCTGGCAAAGGAAGTTAAGAACAACAAGAAGACGTTATATAAGGATGTTGGTCAGAAAAGAAGGACCAAGGAAGCTGCTGCGGGTCCTGTGTTAACAAGCCAGTAGAAAACTCTTTACAGAAGATGCGAAGAAGGTGGATCTACTCAATATCTACTTTGCCTCATTCTTCACAAAAAATAAAGCTGCAGCCAGACACCGAATAAGGATTATCCGGATAAGGAAGGGGGCAAGCTGAGGGAGGAGATAATAAAAGAGATGGTCAGCTTTTGTTGGGTTTGACTAGATTCAAGTAATAAGGGCTGGATTAATAGGGCTATGCAAAGCTTCAGTAACTGATTCGATTCAGAGGAGATTTGGCCCGATCTGGGAATCTTCAAATCTGAATCGAATTGGGAGACCAAATAAAAGCTCCAAATCGAATTGAAGCATCCGAATCAATTTAAAAAAAGATTCAGAAAAGATTTGGCCAATTCAGAGATCCAGCCATAGACTAAACAGACAGCTGGCAGCTGCCTCCAGCTGGTAAGTTTTTGTTAGGGTTTGAGGAGGGGAGAGGAAATGGGTGTGTAGGGGAAGGAAGGGATTGGGGCTGGGACAAGCTGCCTAGCCACTGTGGGGGGCACATTACTTGGGGAGAGGGGCGGGGGATGCGGGCATGGCAGCCCTGGGAGCAGGGGCTCAGTGCTGGGAGCAGGGTCTCTGCCCTGCTGCCACTTGCCTAGCCAAGGGGGGAGAGGGATGTGGGACAGAGAAGCAGTGCAGTACTGTGAAGCCTGCTGGTCTCTGTTGTGTGATCTGGCTCTGCAGGGAGCAGAGCTGCACAGGGCAGGCAGTGGTGGGGAGCAGACTGGTGTGGATCTCTGCTTTCTGCAGAGCCAGGTAACGTGGCAGGGATTCCCCAATCCCTAATTCAATTTTCCTTTCCTATCCAGAGTGAGGGCTTCCCCACTGTACTTCACTGTTGCCTTTCTTCTCAGCTTCCCTCCTCCTCAGCATCATCTCTCTAGGAGCATTTAACTTCCTCTAGGGCCAGCCAGTCATCCCTGTCAGAGGGCCCAGAGTTTTTAGGCAGGCAGGCTATTATCCTCTAACCTCCTGCAGTTGGGCTTTAGCCCCTGCACCTTGTTACAGGCAAAGACTGGGATTTTCAAAAGACCTGGCAGAGTTAGTCTGCTGGATCTCAATATAAATGAAGCACAAAGATGATTATCCTTATTTTGCTTTTCTGGCTCCCCTGTCTTACATCAGTGCTTATCTACATCAAATAAGTCTGAGATTACTGGGGGTTGGAAAAATAGTTTTTTTGGGATTTCGTATACTTCAGTTTGTTGTGGCTGAGGCTCAACTCATCTTGCTCACTGAAATAATTCACCCAGTAGCATTGCATCTGGCTGACTCTATCCTCTCCACACTTGGAAAGGAAGATGAAAAGGTTACTGACAATGTGCAGGAAGGTTATGTCAAAAGGGCTTAAAACAACTTTCCGCTATATAAGCAATTTTTATCATAGTCCTCTGTGTTGCATTTGCACTTTTTAAAAACTGTTGTCTTGCTTGAGTGAAAGTAAATGTAATATGTTATGGTACAATGAAATATTACTGCTTCTGTAACATCCCAGGGATTAAGTCTCCTGCTGTGTTTATCTGGCCTCGTGGTCCATGAGCACAGTTTTAAATAGAGCATCCCGTCACAGCCTTGTATGAAGACTTCTGATATTTTGGGTGCCTGCTACGTGCTCCACAGTGCCATTATCTCCAAAGCTATGCAGCAATCTTACTAGGATGTAAAGGCACTTGGGGGAGCATGCAGTAGCTCTGTATTCGACCTAAGTAGTAAGAATAAGATTTGGTTCAGTTAGCAGGAAAGGCTGACATTTTCAGCCAGTTTGTATTCTTTAAGGGTTTGTTTGTGAAACCTTCAGTCAGAATTAGTGCTGTAGCTGAAGTGGCAGAATACTAGAGCTCAGGCTAAAAGCTTCTGTACTGTTTCCATCCCTTTCTGCTCCCACTCAGAACTAAAACCATAGCCTGAAACGTAGTAATGAAAAGCAGTATTTTATTGGATTTTTTAAAAATCTGTTAAATGTACCCATTTTAAAATAAGAAAACAGCTTAGGCAAAATACAGCTGCATTTCCCTCATTCTGATTTTCAAGATGTTGGAAGTAAGGATGGAAATATTGCCAGTCAAGTGCAATAGATTCAAATATCCAGAAGGTGGCACTTGCAGTATTTCCACTGCAATGGTAGCAAGAAACAGTAGGTAAATAATGCAGCTTTTGCCTCCCTGCAACTTGTTATAGAAGTGTAAAAGCTCTGCTTTGTTAACACTGTGCTAAAAGGGAAAGTCATAATGGATGCATGCTTTTATCCAAACCGTCTCATGTATCTATTCCTGTAACACCGCCATAATAAATACAAAGGTTGGAAGATTTTTTTTTTTTTTAGATTTGATGCCTGTTATCTTTTCTTTGATACCTTGCAGAGCAGAGTCTAAAATTTGCCCAAAAAGAACCCTGTGCATGCTTTTGCCACTATTTTTGCTTGTGTGTGTGTGTGTATGTGTTTTCCCCCGGAGGCAAATACTCAGATTTGCTAGGTTTAGAGGGGTGTTTTTATTATATTTTTGTCTTGGCAGTGCTTTTAATGCATCTTACCAGTTTGGTTTAAATGGTGTCAACATAGCTTCTGTCTGACTATCAGTTTGATCCATAAATAAGTAAATAGATCTGAAGTCATTTTTAAAGAGGCTGTAAGCTAATGTGAGCAAGGAGGAGAAACTCAAGCAGAACTCTATTTGTAGCCTCTGACTGTGACATTTTCTTTTACTGAAGAAGCTGCATAGAAAGACACTGGCAGCAGTTGTGTTAATGGTCACACAGACCTGCTGTTTTACCTACTTGCGTTTAGCTATTTGAGAACAAACTGCCCTGTCTGTTGACCTCCCTTATAAGGGATCAGAAAAATATGTAAAGTCCCTGAATTGTACATGTGGGAAGACTTTTTTTCAACCTTCGTAAGTCAGAGGCACCGCTACTTCCTTTTTCAATGGCTTAAATACCCTCACTTTTGCATTTAAAAAAAATCTCCTATATAAAATTAGATCCACGGCTCCCCTGCATTGAAAGCTGGGTGATGTTACAAAACATGGGGCCATTGAAATAATATGGGATTGATCCTGTAAGGTACTGAGTACTTAGAACCAATGAGACTGCTCATGAGCTTAATGTTAAGCATGTGTTTTAAGTGTTTTTCTGGATCAGAGCCAGAGAAAGTGCAGGATAGATCCCTGCTGGAATATTAGTATGATGCTTTCTAAATGCAGGGACTGATTCATGGCTACATAGTCCCAGTTTTACTCCTTTGTGATTCTGTGGAAATCAGTGCACTAACTCCCAAGACAAAGCTGGGGTAATGCAGTGGTAAATCAAACCCATGCTAACAGCTAACTAATGTTGTTGTAAAGATTCCATTTACTGCTAAATAGAGGTGGGTGAATAATTCATAACAAATATGGTATTCAGCATTGTTTTCTGTTCTGAATAAATCGTGAACAGACTATATTTTTACGTCATTTGTTATTTGCAATTATTCCTAGAAAACCCTATAGAATGTGGTAGAAAATTGCATGTACTATGGAATTCAGTGGCTTGCCATAGCAAGAATATTGCTTTATATTAAATTTTATGGGTTTCTTTTAGTCTAACTTCTCTGAGACTTTATTTCCCATTGGTAGAGCCTTATTGGTTTAATCCCTGTTGAATTCTCTTGCTCGCTGACATGAGGCATACACTTAGTCCCAGCTTCTCAGATATATTTATGCCACTTTTACAAAGTAATTTGACATTTTAAGGAGCGTATGTGGCCTCCCAAGAACGCCCCATGACATGCTGAGAAGGCATAAAAGCTGTAAGTGGGCCCAGCTTCTAGCACCCTGGATGTACATCATGTTGTAAGCAGCAAGCATCTAGCAAGCAGTAGCGGTGGCAAGAATGCATTGCAGTATGGTTATCCTCTGCTTCCTGAGGGTCATGAGTCAAACAAAAAACTAAATTGGAGTAACCCAGAGACTCCTTCTGTAGGCCCTGACTCCTCTGCCAGTGTAGGAGCAAAAGAACTGAGTCAAGGCAGGTATATGTCTATTACCTGTGTTAGTCTAACAGGAAGGACAAGGCTTTTGCCCCAAATATACTACATTTATAAATCCATTTAAAATTCTATTTCCATGATATTTGATTAAAATTTTCCTTTCTGGCAAATATTCTAACCAGTGTAAGCACATTTACTTTAATCCTTGCTGAAAGGAAACACAAAAGGCTGAGCATGCTGTTTTGCAGCATATTCACATATGCATTTTCAATAGCTATTTGCTGAAGCTCTCCCCTCCTCCCCATCTCCTCTCTTCTCTTGAGCCCTGTCTCTGTCAATGAGCTAAACTTACATATTGCCAAACTACAAAGCCTGCACTGATGGTATTGGCAGGATTAGACCTGCACACAGCAACTACTGAATCTCTATTTTGTAGTCCGCTAAACAGATTTATGCTTACATGGGAGCTTTGGACTGCGTAACAAAACCACAAATCTAGATTGTTTTCAGCATCTTTTCTCCACTGTCTGCTCTTTTCTAATGAAGCGCTTCAGTAAGATTCTTCAATATGGCTCAGAGGTTTTCTTGGGGATAAATTGTAAATGCAAACCACCAGGAGTGAAAGCCTTAGGTACCATCATTTAACTTCTTATGTTAGTGTTGTTATAATATTAACACACACAAATAAGCTCAAGTAACATTAACAGTATGACACGAACACAAAAGTCCTGCATACATCATTTGGGGGAACTATGGTGGCCATATAGTCAGAGTTAATTACATTTGCATTTGAAGATTTATAACATCAGAGTTGTTTTCTGCTAAAGTTTCCTGCCCTCCTGTAGCTGCTGTTTATCAGGAGCTCTCTGTTCTGCTCAACTGCTGGTTATCAGTTTAAATAATCTGTGCCATTGACTGGAAAAACAAAAAACGGCTAATAAAGGAAGCTTTGCTTCCTGGGTGGCTTACAATTAAAAGTTTACTTTATTCATGAGCCAAATCTTTTTTTAATCTGTCTAAATTTCCTACAAAACAGTAACAGTTTTCCTATAAGTTCTGCCAAAACAAATATTCCCATCACTTTATCTTGTGACATTAGCTCATGTTCTATATATTTCATTTTCTAGCTGCACTTCTCACTGTAAAGAGACTATCTGTATCCAAGATGAGTTTCCAATACTCCCATCTAGCTGTGAGGGACAATGCTTTAAGTGCATTTATTGAACTCCTTTTTGGAATTAACCCTTACCCTAAACAGATCTATCTCTGTCTGCTTTTATTTTTCAGCAGTTGACCTAAAGAAGGTAGTAGAAAAACAGGCAGCAGCAATCTGGATTGCCTTGCACGTGCTGCAATAATGTTGCAATGAAATACTAAATGAATGATTTAGAACTGTTGACAAAACAAAAGCCATGTTATTTGTGATACCCCATATGCTGTGAAGGTTGTCAGAGTCGTTGGAAATTAAAAATGTAAGAGTCACTGTCACTAAAGCTTTATGCACATTTTATGCTTGGAAAAACCAGGAAATTATCCTGAAATGCACCCACAAAATACATTATGCAAATTCCTTCTCTTCTTTTTGTAGTTATGAAAAGCAGAACGTAACAATTAAAGGACAAACAGACTTTCCCAACTGTACATTATAGAAAACAGCAGTACAGGGGAAGCAACGGAGGTATTAGCTGTTAAGAAGCATTCTCAGTTCCAGCAAGGAATTTTCACTTTTCTACAAAACATACGATTGTTAAAATTTGGCAAATACATTTTTCCTGCATGACTTATTACTTGTGGCCTTTGCAGTATCCTGTTAGCCACTATTCCAAGACATGACATGACCTTTTCAGCACATTAAACTGCCTCTGTACTAGGGGAAGATTGTACGTTGGTAATGTAGGTACAGGGAAGAATGGCTGATTCCAACAAAACTATTCCAGAGTCAGCTTTTATTGCAGTGGGTTGAAACTGTTTAATTTGTCTTAAAAATCCCTCAAGATATTAAGACCTTACATTTAAAGAGAAGATTAAAAAACTAGTACAGAAATCTAATGCTGGAGTAACAGCAATTAAAGGGGGATCAAAAGCAAACTGAATATCAACCTGGGCAGACTGAGCAGACAAGAGCATCAGGCAGTTTCAATATAAGGCAGAAGAACATAATGGTAAGTTCTTGCTTTGCATGTGTTTGCATATAAACATGAATATTTCATAAACACTTTGCTCATGGTAATTCTGGTGTGAAATCAGTGTAAAAAGTGCCCAACTTGACAAGGGCATGATTTGACACTGGGAGACATAGATCATTTCAGAAACAAAAATATGCGTTGATGATGCAATACTTTTCCACCAATTAAAACCACCTTTTGATTTTGTGAAAATTTTGCATTGCTTTTTCCCGTCACAGTGATGAGATTCCCATCCTCCTCTACCCTCCCCCTGACACTCAAGGTTTTCTGGCAGAGAATGTTCTTTGCAGAGATCAAGTACTCAGCATTTTGATATTCATGCTGTGCATTACACCCTAGTGCCATGCTGATTTATATTTTATTAAAGTTATTCCATGATGCTCCACTAAAGGATTTTTGCACAGTAACTGAAACATCTTTTCCTGAACATTGACAGAAACAGGATCTTGGACTAGAGAAGGCTGATCCAGCATCCACTGAAGTCAACAGGAAAACTACTATTGATTTTAAAGGTGGAGGGTCAGGACCTAGAAGGATTGCTGCTCTGATCTTGCACATCAGTTCTTATGCTTCCAAAGTGTGGTGCACTCACCCATGTGAATGTTATGTAGCACTTAAAACACTCCTACAAGTATAATATTCTTACTGTAGCAATCAAGCCACAGAACTTGAAAAAATGTACACGTACAAGTTCATATATTATATTTCTGGTACCATCCAGCAGCTTTTATGTTCCGGAAACTTCCACTGAAGCCACTGGAAGATCTGAATATGCAGAAGATGAAATTGCACCCTGAAGGTAGATTAAAATGACAATAAAATGTCAGAATTCATTGACTGTTTGTAATATAGTAAGAAACAAAAATGTCATACTTTATGATTTCCTCACATTATAATTGGTAATTTCTAATGCAATGAGATTTGTCTACAATGTTAGTGACTTGGGAAGTCTTGTTTTCTGAAGCATCTGTGTTACTCAGTTATTTCATATATATGGTGAGGCTTCTGTAAGCTGGTTTCTTACTATAATTTGGTTTTTCTGATTCTCTGTTTTTATGGCTACCCCACAGCACTCAGTTTTCCTACTGTGACTCAGTCACTGACATTAACACCTGTTTTCGAGCCTGCAGCCTTTCCAGGGCAGGCGCTTGTTTCACAGGGGGTAATGCATCATGAAGTTCTAAAATCCAGGACATGAGCAGTGAGGGAATTCACATTGAACTCATACCTTTACAAAGCTTTAATTTCCCTCCATACGTAAAATGCTCCTTCCTGTCTACTTGCTTCAGATCACTACAATTGTCTATAAGTTCCATTAAGGCTACTGCTCAATGTCAGGAAGATGTCCCTGCTTAGTATTATCCCCTCCCCACCTCCTCTTGGAGCTTTCTGTTTGGAAAAAGCAAGAGACAATCTAGGATTTGAAGCATGGTTAAGTACATTAGAAGTACGCAGGTTAGATGAGAATGCTGTAACTCTTCCACTGCTACTGCCCTGCACTAGTTCTGTAGTTAACTGGGCTATCTCATTCCCCATTCTTCAAGAATTTGAATAACTCATTCTAGGACTGAATATATCATCCTGAATGTATAAAAGGACTATAAAATGGGCACAAATGTAATTGACACACACCTTAAAGCCTCTCTGCACTGCTGGAATGGTGCGAAGGGGTTGAAGTGAAAAAGAGAACCAGGCCTACAAAGACTGTCATGTTCTGCTATCCAAAATAGTGGCAGCTCCCAGCACTGGGTTTACAAGGGTGGGTCAAGGGAAAAATTATGTGGAGAAATTTTTGGTTGCCTGAGGTGTGACCCATAGCAAAGGAGTCCTACATTAATGACAGACCATGTCTACACAAGGTGCTGACTGTACAGTAGCCTGATACTGCTGTGCAGTAGCGTTATGTAGCAACAACCATGATGTAAATGCTTCTGCACAGTAGTGTTAGGCTACTGCACAGTAGTGTCATGAAAAAGATGTTAATTGGCACTACTGCGCAGGAACTCACAGTAACGTTTACCATGGATCATTCTTTTAACATATCCTAGGCTGTACTTCATAATTTTGTGCATTGTGGCTGCAACTACACAACACATTGACTGCGCAGTTGTTTCTGTGCAGTCACTTAGTACTTGTATAAACTTGTGTACACATGTACTAAATGACTGCACAATCAGTGTCTTGTGTAAATGTGGCCACAATGCACAAAATGATAAAGTACAGCCTAGGATATGCTAAAAGAATTCCCCCTTGTAAAAGTTTATAGACAATTCTTCTACTTGTTCAAAACAGCCCCCTTAGGTATCACCAAAAAGCTTTGCCAAAAGTAACAGATTTGAGCAGCAGACATCTGATCCAAAACATTTTGCAGCTCATAAACAGAGCAATCCATAAGAAGCAAATCATTTCCGTAGGGGTAAGCAGTGGTTTGCTGCATTACTTGAGGTCGTGGCAAAGGAGGGATATTTGCTAGCTTGTGCTTGCCTCCCATTAAAATTTCTCATATGAATAATTCATTTCTATAGCTATGTTATCATTTGCATTTTCAGTGTCTTATGAAAAGACTGTGATAGACAAGTATCAGAAGGTTAGAGGACTAGGTTCAGAGTGTATCCCAAAGTTACAGACATCCTGATAATCTCCAGTTCTCCTTGAAACACTCCTATTTCCTGTCCTCCTGCCTATTCAATCTTTTATTACTTTATAATCAGGTCCAGCAGGTCTGGCATACACTGATATGGAAGGGAGACAGAAGTGATATTGGAGTGTTGCAGTGTGGGACACAAGACGATATTAGTTGGAGATGGAGTTGAATAGTCAGGGTAGAAAAACATATTTAAAGAAATTTACCTCTGAACTTTCAGGAGGAAAACCTGGAAGTGAGACGAGGGTAAGACAAGTTTATTATTACGCAAAACAGTCATCCTATTTTTAATCTATTTTTTAACCTTGTGGTTATTATTACTATTGTGAAAAAGGCCCTGTTGCAGTGTAGCCGATATAAAGTTGTGGTTCATAGCCTAAAGAACTTGCATGTTAAAGTCCTGATTCTGGATGCTGATTCTGAACTTAAGTTTAAGTCCTGATGACTTCTTAGTTTGTGTTACAGTACATTTATTATCAGTTATTATTATTTGTAGTGTTTGTAGGATCTGGACCTAAGAAGAAAAGCCTCGAAAAGAATAAGTGCTTTACTCTTTAGGCAGTGTGATGTTAAATAGGAGACCTGCAACATGATTTATGGCATACCTTGATGAATTACAAAATTTATGTTGTTTCACAAGGCACACAGTAGTTTGACATGTTTAGTTTGTTATTTTTCTTGTAGACTGTAAAGTTTCAACTGGTTTGAAATAAAACATACAAAGTTACATAAACCTTCACTGAACAGCACTGCTTCAACAAATTTCAATAGTAACATTATATATGTATGCATGCCAGAAAAATTATATATCATTTTGGAATGGTAAGCTTTTTAAAGAGAAGTTGCTAAGCAGGGCAGATGTGTGGTGGCTATTTTTTTTTTCTTCGCCCAGCTGGTATTTTTTCTTAAGAAGCTTAGAATGATAAAGAAAAATGTTTCTTGGATTTTGAATTGAGGAAACAAATTTATATATGTGTGGAAAGAATCCCTATCAAACAGCCCATGCTGCACTTAAAGAAGAGTGTGTGTCATGTACCGCTGATACATATGGACAATATACAGTAGACCATTTGTTTGGAGGTAATCAAATCAGTAGCCTTACACACCTACAGGTTGTACAACTGGCTGAAAATATATTTTAGCTAAATTGCCTACAATTTATTTTGTTCTTCAATCAAAATTTAATTTTAGCAGAAATATTTTGAGAGCTCAAAATATTCTGTACATAAATGCACTTTTACAGGGAATATGAAGGGTTGAAACACTAAAAAGCAAACCTTTCATCATCTTCCAAGATGGCTGAAATTATTGATGCAAAGGGGCCTCCTATGACTGGAAGATAAGATCACATACACGTGATTCTTTAACTTAAAATGGAGAAGTCGCAACATAAGGACTGCAGTGTATACATGGGAAAGGAACATATTAAAGAGCACAAGAAAACCTATATTTGGAGTCGGTAGAAGCCTCCATCCACTCTAATCCAATTGCAAGTTTGGGACAATTGATTGGAATATTTAATTAGCAACATACCTAACGGGGGACAAGCAGAGCATCCACCCTCACCACTGACCTAGGGAAAGTGCAAACACAGCAGTCACCACTGCTGTTGGCTCAGCATTCAGTTTCGGCAACCAGCCACTGCCATTGCTTCTTGTACCACCGAAAGCAGTGTTTCTCAACCAGTGTATCATGACCCAAAAGTGGGTCCCAAGAATATATGAAAGGGTCGTGAACAAACTTTTAAAAATGGAGTTTTTTAACACTGGGGGCGAGGGGCAGCGGGCCAGGAGTGAGGGGCACTAGGTCGGGACTGGCCATCATTGTTTACAAGTGGGTCCTGGTACAAAAAAGGTTGAGACACACTGACCTAAGGCACTGAACTGCCAAGCTATACCTCTGAGTCTAACACCTTTATAGTTGAAATAATGATCTCTAAGATGCAGCCTCCAGTAATTAGGGCACTGATTCCACAAAGTATGCAATTCTGCGTGGAACTTGCCGTCACGAGTAATGCTACTTACTTTAATGGGAGTATGTACACACTTCAAGTGTGCTGTGTATGTCTGGTATTTTAATAATTTTTTTTTTTTAACAGCAAAATGTAGGGCTTTTGAGCACATCAGTGCACTTTACAAATAGCAAATGACTAAGTCCTTTGTTTCATAAGGCAGACATGACCCGGTGATGGTAAGTTCCTTACAAACATTTAATAATAAAAGGGGATATTTGTTTGTTTCTTTCTTGCGAGGAATTAAGTGACTTGCCAAGGTTTCATAACAAACCTAAGGCTTGGTGTTCAGGCTTCGTGTCTCCCCAGCATGGTACATTTTTTTTTTTTTATCATTTGTGTTGCAGCAGCTCTGAAGAGCCCTATTTTGAGGTCGTAACTTCAAGCTTATTCTTCATCCTTTGAACCTACAATCAATGTGGGCTAGCTAATTCCTATACACTTACATAGGCATGCTAAAACAGAATATGGACTGGGGCTCAGAAAACATAGCTTAAATTCTGGTGTATGCAGTGCAGAGGCATGGAGAGATTCAGTGAATAAAAGAACTAATTGACAGAGTGATTTACTCATCTTGATAGGACCTCTCCCAGTGGATAGCTTTGCTTTTTAGTTATCTGCACCTAAGATTAGTTTGAAAATTTTAATATGGACTTGCTTTTAAAACTGTAATAATTTAAAATAGTATTATCACAGGAGGTACTCACTGCCCTGCATTTTGTTGCTCTTTCTAACATCCACATCAGGGAATTACTATGAACTCAGCTCATTATACTAACCTGCCTTACTCATCTTTCCTGCCAGCCTGCAGAATATCTTCAGTAAATTATGCTGGGGATGCACGGTGAATACTGTTTGAACCCAGATCTGTTGTCAAGTTTCTTCTTTACAGTGAGTCTTTTTTTTTTTGTCTTGTTAGGCTCACTACCTTTTTCCATGCTCATGGAAATCCAGATACAGTGAGTGATTTTTGGCTCCTAGTCCCATGGAAATCTCTCTCTGGTTCCATCCACTTCAATGTGAGGAGGAGGAACAGCAACATTGGATGCTTTAGGCCCTTGTGGGAAGCTCTTGACATATTATCCTTCAAAAAGAAATTAGTACACTTGCTGCCAGAGAGTACTGCTATCCCCTGTCCCAAATTCTATTTTTCTTCCATTTTCTTTGCAAAGCAGAAAAATAATAAAACATTTATTTAAAAAAGAGTTAGCGGCTTTCCAACCCAAGCTGCTAAACTGTGCCAAAGAGGAAAGGTGAGTCCTTCAGAGAACAGCAAAGAGGAAAGGTGAGTCCTCTGATTTACTGAGCTGCTGCAAAGCATTTTCATGTCAGCCTCAGTCTCCTCTATCCATCTATGCAGAGCTCTGCAGAATGCGACAAAATCCTGGCAGTAGCAGGGAGTGTTACATTTGCAGTTGATTCAAATTATGGCAGGGGTGAAAAATAGCTTGTAGTAAGCCAGGGCTGTCCAACTTCTAAGAAACAGGGGGCCACATGCCCCATAGGCTGCACCAGTATGAACCAGGGCCCCCTGAGGCTGCATGCCAAATGGGCTCTTGTCCCCCCATGGTTGTTGCCAACTGTCTGAAAATTTATGGATGGTCTGTTAAAAAAAAAAAAAAAAGACATTTAAAACCCCTGCCCAAAGAATCCATAAAAAAGGGCCATTGTTAAAAAAAAACTCAGAAAGTGTGTTCCACTTCTTTAAAGATCTGTTCTTTTGTCACATTAAAACTGAAATGTGTCCATGGAGAGAGAGCGAGAGCAGGACAGCACCACGTAGAGTTTGAGTTTGAGCTTTGCTCCATGCTCTGAAGGGAGCCATCTATACCCAAGCTCTATGGCTTATGGAAGGTACTCTGGACACTTTTAAGAAACATTTAGGTGCTTATCTTGCTGGGATCCTTTGACCCTAGCTGACTTCCTGCCCTTTGGGCAAGGGGCTGGACCTGATGATCTTATGAGGTCCCTTCCAGCCCTAATGTCTATGAAATCTATGAAATATCAGTAAAAACATTTGTCAGTAAAAAATGTTTGTTTGGCAGTAAAAAGTATGCATATTATTAGGAAACAAAATTTTTTGGGGTTGACAATCCTGCTATTTCTCATCCTCTCCTTCCCCAAATACTGTGTAAACCTGTGCACTGGCCTCACCCTCAGGTCTCTGGCTGTGGGTTCTCCCTTGGCCCCACAGGCTGCACTGTGCCACCCCACTCCTTGGGGCAGGGGCCCCAATGGAAACTAGAGGAGTTAGGGGAAGCCTGGAGACCCCAGTTGATGTTACAGCTGGAGCAGTGGCTGGGTGGAAGGGAAGCCCAGAGGCCTCAGATTCATCCCTTGCAGACTGCCAGTTGAACAGCCCTCTACCGAGTATGTTTTTGTTTATATTGAATATGCTGAATAACAACATGCTATAAATTCTTTTCCTTTTAACAGAGGCAGAATAGTTAATAGTAAATTGTACATATTTTTTTCCATTTAACTTAGGACTCCCTCTAAACCTTTGTCCACTATCATGAAAGAGGGTGTATACACATAAGACATTTACTGCACAGTTGCCTAATTAACGGCCCAGTAAACATCTCGGTGTCTACATGTGTGCCCCTATTAGGGTGCATAAAACTAATAAACTTCACAGCAGGGTAGGACTTGTAATGAAAAAGCTTTACAGTAGGGTAGGACTTGTATTTAGAGAAAGGTATTTACAAGTCCTACCCTGCTGTAGAGCTTTTTTGTATATAGTGGTGCATATGTAGACACTGAGCCAGCTGGCTCGGGCACAAGGGTGCTTCAGTATGGGGTATGCCTGCCAGCTAGTCCTGCAATGAAGCATCCTTGTACCCCAGCCAGTCCCTCTGCAGCATGTTGAGCCCTGCCAGAGCAGTCCCAGATTGGCAGGCTGACCTCCTGGGCCCCCTGCCAGCTGGGGCTGCTGCAACCTGGCTCAGTGCACTGCACTCTGGGCACACATGTAAATTGTGTGCCCAGGAGCTTCCTGGGAGCAATAAACTCTGTAGTTTATTGCTGCCCATTAATGGCATGTCTAGATGTGCCCAGAGTGTTTTAATGAGGTCCTAGTCCGTGACAGAGAAAACTCTATAGAGCTGCTATTCATTAAAAAAAGTAAAGTCCACATTCTTATGCAAATTATTCTCATCTTTTGGGCCTATCTGTATCATGGAGGCCAAAAAACGACTAAAAAAATAGTACATTTATATAATGTAGGATGATATAAAGAGATTTTACATTTTAGCAAACTTACATTGGCAAGAGCTAGATAAGATCTATTGCTTGCTATTTTCTCCGTATTTTTATTCTCCCCAACAGGTAGTTGAATAGTATAATTTAACCTTTTGTCAAAATTCACCTCCAGAGTGAAAGGCAAGATGCAGGGCCTGCTGGACTAAAAAAAAATACCCTTCTTAATGTCCATGTCCAGGATGTATTCCATTATAGTCTCATTGTGATCTTGAATCATATATTGTGTAGATTTTTGTCTGGTTTGTATATCTTGAACATATTGCCACATTGGACAACTTATCTTGTTAGATTCAGGCCAGTCTTTCATGAACTCTAGTGATTAAAGTAGGGCAAAAAGTCTTTTTTATCTGTGTCTGTAGGCATCTTGCAGACGACTAGTTAGCTGCCCATGCTAAGTTTACAGTTGGCTGAAATATTTTCCCTGAAATTTGGGTTGAATTGGTGAAATGTGACATCTGAAAACAGGAGGAGCGGGTCTTTTAAAGTGTGCGCTGTATTTTTGTTCAGACACTTTTGTTTTAATGTTTTTAATGAAATGCTTCATTTTGGAAATGCCACAATGTTTGGGATTCTTCTACATTTTCAAGATGATATTTTGACTTTTGTTTTTAAAACTGATTTTTCCTTTAAAAATTGACAAAGATGGAAAAAAGAGGGTTAAAGGGCAGTGGTGCATGTGATAAACTAAAAACGAACCAAACCTTTCTTTTAGCCTAGAGGACAAATGAAGGTCCTTTTCAACCCCACTTCTCTATGAATCTATGATAAAATAAAAAATCACATTGAACCCCAAGGAGGTTTTACCCTTTCCATGCCCTATCTCCCTCTGCTTCAGATTTTCAGTGCTGGTTAAACATGAACTGTTTTTTCAGTACAACTACCAAACAGAAAAAGCTGTTTTCATCCAGTTTCTAGTTAAGTGTCACAGGCTGTATTGGGGGAGGAGGGAGGAGTACCTTGGAACTAAAATTCAATTCTTATCAGAAATAAAAAATATAGTCCTAAGACTTGATTTGTTGTGGGAATCTAGTGAGACTGGGATACCATTCTTTATTTGATTTGTTAGCAGAACACAATTTATGCAAAGTAGAAGCAGTTTACATCAGCCCAAGCACATAATCCTGTGACTGCATAGAATTTACTAGCCCATGTGGATCTCTTATTTAGCTTCCTGTGTGAGAGTGTTTCTGAGTTTTGAGATGAGAGGGCGTAAAATTATTTTATGAAAAAGGTAGGCATTATACAAGAGGAAGGATGTTAAAACTGTTTCTTTTTTGGACCAATTGACTGTCATGAACATGATGCATCTGATCAGAAGCTATTTCCAGCGTGCTCCTCCTCTTGTCCCAGTTTTTCTCATTTTTGTATCCTGCCATTGAAGATGGTTCCCTCATTACAATATTTGATTCTGAATTACTTGAGAAACTTCAAATGCTGTTGGTCTTTTGGAGAGGAGGGTGGTGTGTATTCTCTTTGATCACAGGCCAACGCTTTCTTTTGAAATTATATTACTGTATAAATACACTAAAAGGGCTGCAGGAACTTCCACACAGAGATGGGCAAGAACAAGAGACTGATCTTTCTTGAGACAAAGACTGCCAAGGAGTAATGATTGGCAGCATGCCCAAAACCTTGAAACTTATGTTAGACGTTAATATCTGCTGTAAAACTCCCCTTGCTACCTAGTTAGTATAGATCAGGTATGTCTAATGCAATTTTGGTGGTATTTAATTCCCTTCAAAGAAAAATATTTCAGACCAATGCATACACAGGGAGCACAGTGACAGGGTACAATTTATTGGGTAGATAAAACTCTAATTTCTCCTAAGAGAAAAGATTGAACCCAGCAGAATCAGAATATGCCTTTCATTTTACTACAGTAAAGCGCCTGTACAGCAAGTAAAGGAATTGTAACACACTTCAGCTTGCACACAATCGGCCAGTAAGAAGGAAGCAGGTTGGGATGAGATTCCTTTTTAAAATGAAAAATCCATTCTGTACCAGTTTTTGATGTTTCTTCCAGTAATTAGGGTATCTTTGTACATATGGATTCAACAGTATTTGGCTTTTTAGACATCCTTTAAATGAGGTTTACTACATTTATTTTGTAAGTTCCCCACCTTCCTACCTTATGATACCTGATTTTCAATTAGAAATGTGACCGTGCTCACTTGAAACTTTTTTTATGTGCCTGTATTTGGGCTGCCTGGCAGACATTGCATTTATTGTGTGATGAATATGTTACTTTTGCAATAAATTGCACCATACTAGATGTTAAAGTACCTTATCATGTGATAGAAATGGTGAACCAGCCAGAAAAATGATGAACCAGTCTAAAAGATGTTCCTCAATAAATGCAGAACATCTTTGTGGCTCATTTGTATCCCACTTAAACTTGAATGTATGATGTTACTATTGAATGGCAAGGTTTCTATGGATCCTTCACAATTCCAGGGTGCACTGAACCCTTCCACCTCCCTCCACCTAGGCTGTCAAACATAGTCCTCAACCTCCTACACAGAGGATAAGGTATGTTGTCCACTCCCTCACCCTTATGGGCAAACCAGGGTTGGGGTCACAACTCCAGCTACTGCAATGGCTCCAGAACCAGTGAGTCAAGCTCACCATGGCTTGCTAAGGAGTAATTACAAGGGGCATTCCTCATGTACAGAACCAGGATGACTAGCTGATGGGTGTGGGGATGGGGGACATTCCCCCAGGGCTTGATCCCCTCTCTGGGGCCACCTCCAGCATCCCAGGCTGCAGGCAGGCTCCTTAAAGTTCCCAGCTTGTCAGCACACTGGGATCCCAGAGTGCCACTGCCAGGAGCCCTGGGATTCTTGGCTGCAGGTATGTCAGAGACTTTCAAGGGTTCACAAGTCTCTCAGGAAGCTTGTCCAGTTTATGAACAAGCTCCCCTAGGAGTGGAAGGAGCTATGGAGCAGGCCTCTATTTCCCTATGCTTGGAGAGGCTGCCTTAGTCAGATTTCAGCCAGGGGGCTTTGAATGTGTGGCTGCCTATAGCACTTTATTTTTTTTATGATACTGTAAACTTCATAGCCCAGCAGATATAATATCTGCCAGGAGCCTGAGGATGAGAGAGAGTGAGAGACTTTATCATACTGCTTAAAGCATTTCTAGTTCCAGTATCCTCATTTTAGCTATAACAAAACACCTTGAAGTAATACCTTGCAAGTACCTGACTTGAACACTGTTAAAAATATGTAACAGTGATGATATCATGGTTTTGAGACATTACATTACCTTGTGATACTAGATGAGTTGAAATCCAAGGCACTGAAATGGAAGCACATTTTTTGAGTTACTATAAATATAAATAAAGATGGTACTAAACAGAGTGCCAGATCAGGCTCTCAGCTACACTAGTCTAATGCTGCAGCTGAATTATCTTTCCTATTGTTATTCCAGTTCTTTTCAGCTTCCATTGATGTAGGTACATTGAAACATCTAAATTTTGAAGATTCGTTGCCTCCTGATAAAATATGGGTCTGATTTCATTTTGTGCATAATTTTAATGTTTAGAAATGTGCCAAGAATGAAGACCAAGGATTTCAAAATTCTCTGTGGGTAACAATGGAAATCTCAGGCCTTAAAACCCACAGAACCAAGAGGCTCTCAGCTAGAAAACTATAGGAGTGGGAATGAGGTCCTAACTTATACCTGTTGGCATTGACCACAAAAATGGTTTGCTGATGTATATTTCTACTAGGAAGGGAATGCATTCACTTTTAACACAACCTAGTGGAGGCCACTGGCTGCAACATCATTCCTGGATCTTATCAAAGTTTATTCTTTTCCATTTTGTAATGGTGCTGTCACCAGTCAAACTTAGGCAGGTTCTGTTAAGGAGATAGAGTCATAACTAGCTAATATGCCCCAAAGAAGAACAGTTTGAAACCCTCTGGGTCAAGCTCTGGGGGAGGCATGGCAAGAGAGACCTGACTGTAGGTATATACTGCAGGCTGCCTAACCAAGGGGTGGAACATGATCTAGCATTTGCCCGTGAACTAATGGAGGGTGTGCATGCATGGGACATGGTTGTCATGGGTGACTTCAACTACCCAGACATCCCCTGAGAGGAATGCTCGGCCAGCTCGGATCGATTATGGTCCTTCCTGACCAGCACCGAAGGGCTTTTTTTGACTCAGGAGGAGCACAGGCCAACTAGAGGTAATGCAGTTCTTGACTAGGTCCTGGGCAAAGGGGATGATCTGGTGACCAACTTAAACATAAAAGGCAGCTTAAGTGATAGTGACCATAAAATCATTACATTCATGGTCCGTCACAAAGCTGACAAAACAGATACCAAGCTTGAAGTCTTAGACTTCAAAAACACAGATTTTAATAAGCTCAAGTCACTAGTAGAGAAAACCCTGAAAGACAAAGGACCACAGGTAAAGGGAGCATGAGAAAAATGGTCATTCTTTAAGGATACAATCCTTAAGGCTCACAGAAAATCTATCCCCTTATGGAGAAAAGTAGCAGAAGGGTCACAAAACCCTCTTGGCTAAGCAGGGAAGTTGCAGTCCTTCTACAGAAAAAGAAAACACATACAAACAATGGAAGCTTGGGGCAGCCTGTAAGGAAGACTATTTGACAATGGCCTGCACTTGTCAATCTAAGGCAGAAACTGAACTAAAACTAGCTACAGAAATCAAGGACAACAAGAAGTCCTTCTTTAGCTACATAGGCAATAAAAGGAAAACTAATGGGAGTGTGGGGCCGCTGCTTAATGCCTCAGGGTATCTGATCACTACCACTCAGGAAAAAACAGAACTCCTAAATGACTATTTTGTCTTGGTCTTTCACAAGACCAAGGGGAACAACATGCCAGGTAGGGCACAGAATGAGCAGGGCGGGATTGATACTGTTCCCACCATTGCCATAGAACTGGTGTATGATCAATTAAAGAAATTAGAGGTATATTAATCAGCAGGACTGGATGAACTCCACCCAAGAGTGCTGCAAGAGTTGGCCGAATTAATTGCAGAGCCCCTGGCAAAGGTCTTTCAAAACTCATGGGCCTGTGGAGAAATCCCAGAGGACTGGAAGAGGGCCAATGTTGTGCCCATTTTCAAGAAGGGGAAGCTTGAAGCTTTGGGAAACTACAGGCCAATTAGCTTAACGTCTATTCCAGGGAAAATCCTAGAAACATTCATCAAAGAGGCTATATGTAACAAACGTGCATGATACTGAATGACAGCCAGCATGGCTTCATTGTGGGCAGGTCTTGTCTGACCAACCTCATTTCTTTCTATGATCAGGTGACTCATTACCTGGACAAGAGAAAAGTAGTTGACATCATATACCTCAACTTCCAGAAAGCCTTTGACCTGGTATCCCATAAGGTACTGATCAGAAAACTGGAAGATATCTGGCTCAACTGCGAGACTGTAAAGTCAGTGTGAAACTGGTTGTGGGGTAGGACACAGAGAGGCCAAATGAATGGATCGGTGTCATCCTGGTGAGATGTGGGCAGCGGCGTACCCCAGAGGTTGGTACTTGGTCCAGTGCTGTTCAATATCTTCATCAATGACCTGGATGAGGGGGTGAAAAGCCCATTGGCCAAGTTCACGGACAATACCAAGATGTGGGGTTGTGTGGAAACACCTGCAGATAGGCTGCAGATAGAAGCAGACCTAGACAGGCTGGCATATTGGGCAGTATAGTACCAGATGAGGTTCAGCATAGAGAAATACAAAGTGCTGCATCTGGGAAGTAAGAACCCCCCAGCACACGTACAGGCTGAGCATCGCTAACCTGACCAGCACTACAAATGAAAGGGATCTGGGGGTAACAATAGACCACAGCATGCATATGAGCCAGCAGTGCGATGCAGTAGCCACTAGGGCCAGTAAAACTCTGGCATGCATCAATCGATGCATCTCCAGTAAATCCAAAGAAGTGATTCTCCTGCTTTACTCAACATTGGTGGAGCCGCAGCTGGAGTACTACGTCCGGTTCTGGGCGCTGCACTTCAACAACAATGTGCTAAAGCTCGAGAGGGTCCAGAGAAGGGCCACCCATATGATCAGGGACTTGCATGGCAGGCCATACGAGGAAAGGCTGACGGATCTCAGACTCTTCAGCCTAAAGAAAAGAAGGCTGAGAGGAGATCTGATTGCGGTTTACCACTATATCAGAGGCATACATCAGGGGCTCAGTGAACAACTGTTCACCAGGGTGTTCTGGGGGAAAACTAGAAACAACAGCCACAAACTTCTGGAAGATAATTTCAGGCTGAACATTAGGAAAAGCTTCTTTACAACTAGGGTGTCCAGACTATGGAACAAGCTCCCCCCAGAGGTGGTACAGCCATCTACCCAAGAGGTCTTCAAGGGAAGACTGTACAGTTACCTGGATGGGGTTGTCTGACCCCCATTGTCTTTCCTGCTCATGCAGGGGGCTGGACCTGATGATCCTTCGGGGTCTCTTCCAGCCCTATGATTCTATGATTCATTATTATAGTCATAACTTCTAATTCTAAATATGTATAGACAAAGAATGAAATAAATATTATATGATATCACAAAAATCCAGCTCAAATTATCATTCTTTTCAGAATGAGATCTAGGTTCATTCAGGCAACTTAATTTTCATTTAGTATGCAAGTGATTAAAGGATTTTGCTCCCTTGCAATGGCTCTTTCTCTCTCTATCTCATATTGAGCCTGTTTCTTACTAGATCGTTCTAGTTCAGAACTCTGCCATGGAGTATGAGTGACAGTGACACTGATGTCAATAAGTTGACAGCAAGACTTTATGAAGGAATACAACACTTTAGTTCTAGGGAGCTAATATATTCCCTTGGGTAGTAACAACTTCCCATTATCAAGCCTTATACTTTGAACAATAAGGCTGTCATTAGCAGAGCTGGGAAGGAATTCTCTTTGAATCTTTTCACAATCCCATAGTGTGGACAAGTACGGTATTTCATTCTCCTTGATGGGCTATTGCCAATGGATATGGAAAATAGACCAGCATAAAATTCTAATAATTTATTCCTAAAATGCATTTAGCTTATGATTCAAAGACCACTGAGGAGACTCTCTGAAAATTAGTGAGATAACACCAATACACTGCACCAAAGAACACTATTTAGTCAAAGGATTTTGTTCGCCTTTTTTTCAGTCCTTCAGTTTAATTTCTTCAACAATAATACAAATTGCACATACCAGCCATGCCCCTGACCTGGTAATTTGCAGTTCTTTAACACTATGGGCTCTCAGTCTAGAAGGGAAGATGAGCCTCTGATCCCTTTTTGTGCTTGCTCCCTGAGGATATCTAAGAGTCATATAAACAATATTCTTTCTCCTGGCTCAGGGATGCCTGTTCCCTCCCTGTGTGCTGTTTTTTGTTTTTTGGGTTTTTTTTAACCAAGGATGAGGTGATCTTCAGGCTACCACCTGATCACTAGCCCTCCATTATCAGCTAGAAACAGCCAATTAGTAAGGTTAAGCTCAACTCTGTTTAAAAGATGAGCCATCCTGTGATACCCTTGTTGTCTTTAATGTACTCTGGATGAGGCCCCTAGTTTCCACCTGCTAAGAAGGAGCCATCCAGAGGTCATTTCTAAACGAAGGTCTTTTTTTCAACATCACAAATATATCCACAGGCCAGCCTATCTACACCATGTACGTTTACAGTGTACTGCTTTTCATCAACAACGGCTTAATTGATATCCTATTAGTGAATGTTTAATTCTTTTATCTCTCTGTCAGAGAGAAATCAGAGAAGGAAATGATGTCTCCTGACATTTCCAGTATCAGTATCCTTAATGAAAATCCATAGTGTGGTTCTTCAGGGGTCATTGTGACATTACCCATGATCATTTTTGCCCTACAGTCTGTGCTAATGCTGAACTCATACTTGTTTAATGAGTTTCAAGTACTCAAAACAACAATTAAAAAGGAGGGATCAACCTTGCAGTGTTTTACAAAGATAAACCATGTAGTTGTAAGAACTAAGGGAATATCCTCAGAGAACTCAGTGCAGTTTGAGCCCATGAGAGATATTGCCTGGTGCATTCAGTCTGGTAGTCTTCTTGTTGCTTTCACTTTAGCTAATACAGATGCTTCCTCAGATGAATTAACAGTCTATTTATTTAGGTAAACTCTGAAGTGTCCTTGATCTCTCTGAAGCGAAATGGGAATACTGAAACTGAAGACCAAAACTGCATTGTATGATTGTACTCATGAGCTCAATATATTACAGGAACAAGACGAAAGGTAGCTTGAATGATATAACCACGGCTGGTATGGTGAAACTGAGTCAGTGGGCTAGCAGTTTTAGTTTGCAATGGTTTATGACAAATGCTTACTTTTATTTACATTTGTAGAGTTCCTTAAGTGTTCATGTCCAGGTTTGATACTGCTTTTGGTTAGTAGTAGCTTTGTCACTTCACACCTACAGTAGAAGTGTTGATAAAGAACTAATCACTCTTTATAAAAGTTTATGCAAATATAGTCAAATTCGATTTATTAAAAGTGATGAAAGAGAGCAGGGAATTTTTAATGAGCAGCTATGCTGTGCATTATCTGTGCACAAAGCAGATGTAATGATGCATTATAAACGCTGAGAAAATTTAATCAGTGTAGAAAAAATATAATGAAATGGTTGTTTAAACACTGTAAAGCTAATGTTATAGTAATTACTTCCCATCGAGCAAAGCATGGAACACATTACCCAGGCTGTGTTTGATTAGTGATCCTGTCTATAACATCTGGCCCTTTGTGCAGTTTTTACCTCAGTATAATTTAAAAACTCTTTAATCCAATCCCTAAATAAATAGATAAAGCAAAACATAGGTACGATTTGGATTCTTAACATCAATCACCAATTCCTATTAGGCCAATCTCTAATAAGAAATGTCTCCTTTCGAAAGATAACCCAACCAGTTTGGATAGTTGCTTTGATTTACTTTGGTCATGTGACTGGAAGCTGAATGCTGGCATCTATGGAAAACATTGCTCTGTGGTTCTGTTCTTTTCCTCATTACTGTAATACCAGATTATAATGAATCTTGTCTTTTCTAGCAGGTCCTTATGTTGAGTGGATTGGAATACACTGAAGTTTTGCTATGCATTTTTGCAAGAGTTTTTAAAGTGAATAGGAACTGAATTTCACCAGGGATGTTTCTTTTACAGTTCCTGAGGGGAAAGCCATTAAGGGTTTTTTGTTTTTTTTTTACTATTAGCTCTGTGCCAGAGCCTTAAAATAAAAACGTGAAAAGTATCATTTCAAAAGCACCTTGCAAATAAAACACTTAGACATGTATATACTTGCTAATGCTTAATTCTAGGGACCACTTAGAGATATTTCTTAATGATATGGCTTAAGAGATCATAGTAGTCCTGAACCGTGGCTGGGTCTTAAATGATAGATAGAGATTGTGTTAATTTTAAATAATCTGTAGACTATGAGATTTACTTCAGGCACTGGGACCCCTCCAACTCCCATTAGAGTCATTCAGAGACTTTACATTGTTTTAATGAGAATTACGTGAAGTATACCATACTGGACAGCTGCAGAAGCCTCTGTCTCACATTACTAGGACCACAGTAGAAGAAATGTGGAATTCTCAACTATTCCAGGTTTACAGGGAGAACTATGCAAAGAAAACAAACAAACAAAAAAATGTTCCTCCTTAACATTTTTTTTTTATTTTATGAACTAGCAGTCAGTAAGCATACTGGAAAACAGACCTATATAGCTGGATTCATTACAATCACATTACAAATTCCGTGTGTGTTCATCTTAGATACTAGGAGAGCAAATTTATCTGTGATTCTGATTTATTTTTTACTTGTGCTTTCTGTTTGAAGCATATAACACAAGCAGATTTCTAAGAGCACTAAAATCTCTCTTATTTGAAAAAAATGTTATAAATTCAGTTTTCATTGTTAAAGGCTTAATGATATTGTTGTTTATTTGAGTATCAACCCTAAGCTGATCTTTCCAGAAAGACCATATGTGGTTTTATTTCTTGGTTTAAAAACAGCCAGGGCTTTCTATATTTAAAACAGGTCTTAATTGCAAAATTCAGATTTGGAATTATATTTCATTTCTGAAATCATTAAACTTGCTAGTAGATAAATGTAGGATGTTCGATTCACATCCATCTCTACTCAGATGTGTATTCAAATTACATTGCTTGAAGAAAACTGTTTATCAGGATATCATAAACACCTTAATATATAATCTTGATATAAAAGATTAAATCTTGATATAACTTTATCATGATAAGATTTTTCTGTTTCTCAGAAGTGAAACCATACTTTACTATTCACCATTTAAAAAATTTGAATACCTCCAAACTGAGAGAGAGAGATGGTCAGGAAGAAGTATGCATTAGAAAGAGAAAATACCTTAGCTAGCTCGGTACTTTTGACTCCCTTCAAACAAGCTAGGAGCATATCACTTTAGAATTGAATGACGGGCTGATTTCTAGACCCTGAAGCTGGGGTACCAGTTGCTACAGTTGCTCTTGCTGGCCTAAGCCTAGAAATGAAAAACAGTTTTGGGCTAATTTGAGATGGGAACAGGTGAAGCTCAAATAATTTGGGATCAAGGAGAAAAGGAAAAAGTGGCAGCTGCTCCAAGAAACATTGGCTTGTGTCAGTGCAACATTTGGAAAGGCAAATCTCATGCATATGATTTTATCACCTCCTATGATAAGGGCTGACTTTCTGATCATCAGTTCACAAATTTTGTTATAGTTTTGATTAACAAAGGACATTAGTTTAGGATTCCACCAGGAGATTCCCAGGAAGTCACAAAACAAGCCAAAGTGTGGCTTCACTCCAGTAATATTTCTTACATAATGAAAACTAAGTGAAATCAGTAGCCTTGTTTTTTGCTACGTTAAAGTGCAAATTATTGATATCTGCTTAAACAGCAGAAAAGAAGAAAATTTGTCTGTGTTTAACTATTTAGTACATTTACACTTTAGAAATGGGCCTCACGCTCCATTTAACTTTAAAGCACTTTCCACAATCTAGATGTTGTATGACAACTATAATAGTTCTGAAAATAAATAGTGTGTCACTATGATGCATCCTATTTTGCTTGTGCACAGACTGAACTGCAGGCTCATATCTGTAACTGACATGACATGAAGATACAGAACAAACCTTACAGCCTGATTTATCTTTGTCAGAGTGGTAACAAAGCTCAGCACTGAAATCCAAAAGATATACATGACTCTAAAAAGAGCAATTTGTCAAGTATTTCATTGACACAAATTGAAATGAAACTAGTTCGTAGACTCTAGAGGTCACTTTGCAACAGGAAGAATTCATTATCTAAGTATACAGAGAGGCAAACTCTTTCAGAGTTGAAGTTGATTTGTGAGAAATGAATGCACTCATATAAAGCTAAAAACTCCAGGTCACATGCATACAATATAAACTATACAAATCTGCAGATTCAGGTATTCCTTGACTGATAGTTCATCAGTTCTTTCTAATAATCCGGAGCTATTTTAGTGTCTGTTTTGAAGTTCAAGATCTGTCATGTATTACAGAATTTTCCTCCATAGACTAACACACAGACGACCAGCTTCATACTTCATACCAGGCACATCTTTGAGTTTTTTTTTCAAAATATTTGTTTTTGTAATTCTGTAGTTGTGACATATATGTAGGTACACAGTGTATCAGGCTATTCAGGGTGAAAAATCTCTTTAAAGCTCATGGATTTCATTTCATATACTGCCTAACGTAAAAATGTGTTAGAAAAAGACTTGTCAGCTTTCCATCTGCTTGTTGTAAGGATTAACAAAATGAATCTTAATTTAGATTTTCCCCAGGTTAAAATTTGTGTCTTCCATGGAAGAAGTCTCCTATGGAGAAACAAATGTGACATTTCTCATTTGCTCAAAGATGTGCAAAGGAAGAGAGAGAAGATTAAGGGAAAAAAAGAAGACGCAATAAAAAATGTTACTGGGGGAAAAGTTTAAGTTTCAAGAAGCAGTGAAGTTTATCTATTGTAGTCCTTTTATGGAAAGGGAACATAACCACTGGTGACATCTTGAAGTCATCAAAGAGAGTGTCATTGATCAGTAGCATGTCAGAATGGTTTTAATGGATATTGCATTCTCTGGTAGAACTCCAGCAACATGTAGGGTGCTGTTCTTTAAAGACTGTGGGTGTGATCTTTTCAGTCTTACCATGTGTAGTTATTTACAGATGTGCAAAGTGGGGGTAACTCACTTGGAATGGTAGCATTTTACATCTCTACCAAAGCATAAATGATTGAACAAGGTGCAAGGCTATAGCAAACCTAGCCCAATGTTCAGGGCTTTATTTATTTAGTGCATGTCTTTTAAGAGTATTTCCCCATGAAAAATGATCACCAGGATTTTACCATTAACAGTGAAAATATTTATCAATTTGTTTGCCTGACAGACTGTTTCAGATGCACACTAACCTTAAGAAACAGAAAGGCTTTAGGAAGGAATAAATGTATAAAACTTTAGAGAAGTGTCAAACTGATAAAATGCCCAGATCTACTGATGTTGTCCCATTTAGAAAATGCCCAGTCTGAAACAGTTGGCTCAGGAACTCAAATCGTGGTACATCTAGGCAGATGGGAAGGGAATTTAGGGTTGAGGCTAGGTAGGAGCACTGCTAAGGTAATAACACAAATTGTTGGATCTTACACTGCTATTTAACTTATGCCTTTCTTGACGTCAGTAGAGTTACTGCTTACACGTGCTACTGTAAATGAGATTAGAATCAAGTTTCTTAGGGCTGAAAGGGCATTCTGTAATCATGCCCAAGCAAAGGGGCATTGCAGAGCTGTGTGGTTCCCAGAGGCAGAGCAGGTACCAAAATGTTCCTTGTTCGTAATGGCCAGCACATTATACTCAGCTTTGGACTCCTGGTTCCTACCCAACCTTGTTTCCAGTGCCCAAGCTCTGGGACGAATATTCACCTCTTGATCCTCTACTCACTTTCCAGACTTAGTTCTGATTGAGATCTCAGATTCTCTAACTATTGCTTTGAACCATCTATGTTCCAGGCATATGTTGACCAAGAGAGGAAAGCAGACAAAGAAGAATACCACTTAGCTAGTGCAATGATATAGGTCCATTACTAAATGAAATTGGTACCATTCTTAATTATTCAAGGCAGAAAATATTTAATAAATATGTCTGTTTTGTATTCAGGAAGAAGCAGAATGATGTGCTTGCATTATGAGGGCAACAAGGTATTTTCAATCCATCAAGAACCAACAATAATAGAAGGCTGGAAGAGTCCTGGGGTTTTGCTAACATTCAAAATGGACATGTGGCATGGCACAGGTAACCATGAACTACTTAGCCTCACCTAAGGCCTCTGCTAAAAAAGGTGATAGAGGATTTCTTCAGTATAGAATTAAAGAATAAGTGTAACCTGGGCACACACAAATATGTGCTCCCCTCTCCAAATAGAAGGGATATGTAGCTAGGCAGGAGTGCTGTGAGAGGGATTTGCAACATAGTGACCAGTTCCCTCTATTCCCTATAGAGTCAACCCAGGACAAGGGATAGCTTAACTATAGAAAAATGTATTAATATTTACAGGGAACCTTAAAAGATAACTGTTAATATACAACTGATACAGATATTTACAGATAGGACTAATAACCTTGTTTCTGTACCGTGGATAACCAAAACTGGGGTTCAGGTAAGTTACAGGTAAACACAGGTAAGTAATGGGGAGGAGTCCCAGCAGGACCTCAGTATTAGATATTACACTCTAATGTTAGCTTTCTTACGGATACGGGAGCAGACAATTGACGGAATACACTATCACAAAATATAAGGTGAAATATCACAAAGTATAAGGCATGTAAGCATCCAAGCTTGTTTAAACCATTAAAAGGGTCTCCAAGACCCCGCCATGTTACTGGGGCCTGAATTACACTCTAGTGACCCATGAGAGAAAACCTTATTGCCCCTTGGGCCTCACATCAAGCTGCCTAGGCAGCCAAACTCAAGAGGGACTCTCCCTGGACCTCCTCTCCAGGAACCCCTTTCTAGCCAAGAAGGACTTCCTCTCCCCTGTGGGAACCCTATTCCCCAGCAACTCATGAATCCGATGCCCAGGTGGGGGTCCTCATCCCCTCAGGTGAGTGGCTTCTTGTTTAGAGAAACTTCTGGAGCCTCTGGCTCCCCCTGGGCTCCTCCCCATTCAGAGCCTTGAGCACCATCGCGTGCTCTTGGGGGCTTTGGCTTTTGCTCAGGGTTGGAGGCCCGGACCACCTTGTGCTTCTCCGTGACTCAGTCAGCTCCTGGACCCCCTGTGCAGTGTCACCTGCACCAGATTCCCCGCCACATGCCAGGAGATGAAACCTTGAGCCGCTGCAGATGGGTCCTGGAGTCTCGCTGGCTCTGTGCATCCAGACCCCTGGCCACATGCCAGGGGTTGCAGACCCAAGCCTCTTGCTCCCAGGGTCTGACTCTGTACACTGTGCTGTGTGCACCGAGTGGCTGGAGACCCAAACTGTTTCTCACAGCTCCTAGGGTCTCACCCTGTGCCCCACACTGTGCACTGACTGGGGCTGAAGCCGTCTGCTACTCCTGTCTGGTGAGGGGTGTCCGCAGGGGCTCTTCAGGGCAGCAGCATCCACCCGCTGGGTAGCTCTTCCCCAGATCTTCTCAGCTCCACTCTTGTCTATGTCCCTTGACAAGTCTGCTGCATGCTGAGCATGCTGTTCCTTTTATTCCCTCTGGAGGTGCTATCAGACCTGCAAAGCACAGATTATAATCAGTTCCTGTGCTCTTCACCCTGCACTCCCAGCAGAGGCAGGGCAAGCCCCTTCCCAGCAACTACCTGATTGGTGGATGGGCTCCACCAATCACAACAAAGATTCTCTGAAACTTCTCTTGGGAAGTCTGCCACAAGAGTATAATCAATGCCAATCCCCATTGTTCTGTGGAAAACAGGCCTTGTCAAACAAATCTGATTCCATTCCTTAATGAGATTAGAAGTTTGGTTGATAATCAGTTTGACTTTGTACCATGTCATTCCGATTAAACCTTAGTACTATAAAAAATAACTAAAGCACATGTCCAGTTGGCTAAGACCTAGCTAACTGACAGATCTCAGAAAGTTAGCTATGAGAGAAGAGGTGTTGGTACTAGTAGTTCCTAGGGATTAGTACTTTTGTCACTCATCTGTAAACAGATGTAAAATAATTGTTGAAAAATGTTGAAGATTGTATCGTCTTCATCCTTAGTTTTCATCCTACCCGTCTTTTGGCAGTCACAGGGCTGGGCCATTCAAACAAAATACTTTGTAATGCAGACAAAAGCAAAATTATATATCTAGAAACAAAGAAGGTAGCCTTTTATAGAAAAGTGACAGTAATCTATGAAACAGTGACTCTTTCAGGGGTGTTGGGGTCAAAGATGATAAACTGCTTAAAGCAAACTCCCAATACAGTGCTGTGAGAGAGAATCACATTAGTTCTTCTGAGTTGTATAAACAGGGGAGCAGTGAATTTGAGTATGGAGTTGATTTTTCCCTCTGTGTATGACATTGTTGAGAAGGAATCTAGAATATAGTGTTTGTGATTTTTGGTGTCTATATTTTGAAAAGGAAGTTGAAAAATGGGCGGTGGGAGGTTGCAAAAGAGAGCAACAAGAATTATTCAAGGGCTGGAGAAATATGCCTGACAACAAGAGAATGAAAGAGCTTGGTACATTTATCAGAAAGATTCAGAGGTGTCTTAATCAGAGGTGGAATAGTGATCCTCAGCTATGGCTCTTCGACACCTACATGGATCACAAGATAAACCCAGAGATTTCAAATAGAAATCTATAGCAAATGTCAGAAACCATTCTGCCCTGTTGTGGGCCTTCTGAATTCTCTGCCACAGAAGAATCACTCTGGTTTTTTCTGTAGTCAAAAAACAAGTGAAGCTAAGAGCTGGCATTTTCCAAGGAGTGAGTTGAGTCTAAAAAGGATGAGAACCACCAATGCAGACATAACTTCACAGAAAAAATATAAGGTATTAGGATGCAACTATACTTTTCAGAGGACTGTCCAGACTGCCCAGAGACCAAGCCCTCTTTCCTGGTCATGTGCAAGCATGGACTAATATGGTGAAGCAATATTTTTGGATATGTCACCTACTGCTGCTTTCAAATATGTCAGTAACAGAGCTTGAGTGGCAGTGGGTATACCCCAGCATAGCTTTACTGCATCATTTTTGGGTTTGGTACACAGAAAAGCTGATAGACAGGATCTCCCATCTGACAGGCAAAGGAGTCCAAGAAGAGCAGGTTGTATTTTAAGGAAAACTTACTGAGGGTGCAGGAACAAACCATCCCAATGTGCAGGAAGACTAGTAGGTAGAGCAAAAGACCAGTTTGGCTTAGCAGAGAACTCTTCAGTGAGTTAAAACACAAAAAGGAAGCTTATAAGAAGTGGAAGCTTAGGTACGTGACTAGGGAGGAATATAAGAGTATTGTTTGGGCATGCAGGGATAGAGTTGTAGCTAGCAAGGGACATAAAAGATAACAAGAAGGGTTTCTACAAGTATGTCAGCAAAAAGAGGAAGAAAAAGTGTGTGGGGGAAGGCAACCTAGTGGCAGATGATGCAGAAAAGTCTAAAGTGCTCAATGCCTTTTTTACCTCATTCTTCATAGGCAAGTTCACCTCCCAGACTACTGTACTTGGCAGTACAGTTTAGGAAGGAGATGAGCAACCAACAGCGGCAAAAACAACAGCTTAGGGCCAATTTAGAAAAGTTGGATGTGTACAAATCCACACGATGCACCTGAAGGTGCTGAGGGAGTTGGCTGGTGTGATTGCAGAGCCACTGGCCATTATCTTTCATAGTTCCATAGTTGGTAGGGTTGGAAGGGACCTGAGCAGATCATCAAGTCCAACCCCCTGCCATGGCAGGAAAAAGTACTGGGGTCAAATGACCCCAGCAAGGTGTTCATCTAGCCTCGTCTTAAACACCCCCGGGGTAGGAGCCAGCACCACTTCTCTTGGAAGTTGGTTCCAGATCCTAGCCACCCTGACAGTGAAGTAGCACCTCCTGATATCTAGCCTGAATCTACCCTCTGCCAGCTTGTGACCGTTATTCCTGGTCACTCCTGGTAGTGCTCGGGGGAACAGGGACTCCCCCAATGCCTGCTGGTCCCCTCTGACTAGTTTGTAACAGGCCACTAGATCCCCCCTCAGCCTTCTCTTTTGGAGGCTGAACAGGTTCAGGTCCCGTAGCCTCTCCTCATGGGGCCTGCCCTGCTGCCCCCTGATCATGTGAGTGGCCCTCCTCTGGACCCTCTCAATGTTGTCCACATCCCTCTTGAAGTGTGGCTCCCAGAACTGGACGCAGTACTCCAGCTGCGGTCTGACCAGTGAAAACTTTGAAAACTTGTGGCAATTGGGAGAGGTCCCAGATGATTGGAAAAGGGAAGATATAGTACCCATATTTATGAAAGGGAAGAAAGAGGATCCAGGGAAGTATAGACCAGTCAGCCTCACTTCAGTCCCTGGAAAAATCATGGAGCAGGTCCTCAAGGAATCCATTTCTAAGCACTTGGAGAAGAAGGTGATTAGGAACAGTCTGTGTGGAATCACCAAGGACAAGTCATGCCTGACCAATCTGATTGCTTTTTTACGATAAGATGACTGGCTCGGTTGATACCGGGAGAGCAGTGAATATGATATACCTTGAATTTTAACAAGGCGTTTGATATGATCTCCCACAATATTCTCACAAACAAGCTAAGGGTCAAATGAATGGGCTGTACGGTGGATAGGAAACAGGTTGAATCCTTTGGCTCAGAGGGTAGTAATCAATATCTTGATGTTTAGCTGGCAGCTAATATGAAGTGGAGTACCCCAGGGGTCAGTCCTGGGACTGGCTTTGATCAATATCTTTATCAATGACCTGGAAGATGAGGTGGAGTGCACCCTCAGCAAGTTTGCAGATGACACCAAAATGGGGGGAGTAGTAGATATGCTGGAGGGTAGGGCAAGGATTCAGAGCAACCTTGACATATTAGAGGATTGGACCAAAAAGAAATCTCATGAGGTTCACTAAGGGGCAGTGCAGAGTCCTGCCCTTAAGACAGAACAATCCCATGCAGAGGTACAAGCTGAGGATCAACTGGCTAAGCAGCAGCTTTACAGAAAAGGACCAGGGGATTACAGTGGACAGTAAGATGGGGCCCTTGTTGCAATGAAGGCTAATGGTGTGCTGGACTGCATTAATAGGAGCATTACCAACAGATTGAGGGAACCGATAATTCCCTTCCTGTTGGCACTCATGAGGCTACATCTGGAGTACTGTGTCCACTTTTGGTTCCTTCCACTACAGAAAGGCTGTGGACAAATTGAGGGGGTCTGGCAGAGGGCAACAAAAATCGTTCAGGGGCTGGGGGACTTGATTTATGAAGGTTTTTAAGACCTGGGTAGACAAAGCTTTGGTTGGAATGATGTAGTTGAGGATTGTCCTGCTTTGAACAGAGGGCTGGACTAGATGACTTCCTGAGGTCTCTTCCAACCCTAATTTTCTATGATTCTATGAATGGGAGTGTGGGTAGATGGGATGTAATTCTCAACAGCACTGTGTGGAACGTGGCAGAAGTGGCATAGATTTGCCCTCAAGGGTCTTTTAAGCTGTTGGAGAAAGGAAAACAAGAATTAATGGCTAAAAGTTATGGATAAAAGCTAAACAAATTATTTTATAATATACAAATATTAATAGCAAACTTTAATAGCAAGGATGACTGCTAACAAGGAAAGCAATGGATTCACCTTTATGTCTTCAGACCAAAGCCAGGCACCCTATTGCAAAATATGTACTTTATCCAAAAACAAGTTATGCTTTTGCCCACCTTGAGTTATTTTGCTCAGCATAGGGATACTTGATCTAAATTTACTGGACTATGATATACAGAAGGTCAGGCTAGGTGTTCTAGTGATCTCTCATAGTGTCAAACTCCTTACAATAAGAGTGACACGTTACATTCGTATTTCTGGTCTGCTTCTATGATTCTGTATTGATAATTGGAAATGATGAGCTGAGAAGAGGCTAAGCATAACTCAGTTTATTGGACTTCCATTGACTATAATCCCCTGTCATCATTACCAGTGGTATTTGAAGCTCTCTTGCTTCTTGTCAGTAGTATACAGGTCACAAGACAGCCTGAGGGGTCCTCTATTAAATGTGCATACTTGTCTCTGAGTGTGGCTGTCAATTTCTTCTGCTTGACTGTAGTTTAATGTCTTGCACATAATAAGTGCTAAAGGTATTTGGGGCAAATCCTTTATATTCTGCTCGTAGCAAAACATCATGAACAAAAAAAAAATTCTGCGGCACAGAGTGACTCATCTTTTAGCCTAAGTTAACTTGATCAATGATGTCTAAAATGTAGAGATGTTACACTTTGATTTCAATTAAAACAGAAAATTCATATGATCTTTCTTGTCCCCATTAAAACAGAGCAGGAAAACAATTTTCTTTCCTCTTCTAACTAAAGTAGTCAAAAGGAAACAAGATTTTGGTGTCGGTTACATTTATTATTTTGTAGAGTAGGAAGGAATCAGTGATACTGACTATAAAACATTCCTGAATTATCTCAATCCTTTATCAGCTACAGCATGTACAGCAATACTGATGGAAAATTAAATATTTTAAGTGTTAATAACAAGGTGAAAATTCAGTGTAGGGTAGGTCAGTGATAATATTCTGCATGTTTCTTTAATTAGAGACATGAATTAATTAGAGCTGAAACATCAGTTAATGCAAATTTCCTGTAGTTAATGAGAAATGTCTTCCTTTTTCTTGAAATTGTGCCATTTCCCAGATCTCTTTGCAAAATTATTCTTGGTAATGGTATTTTGCTACTGTTCAAGTAATGTTGCAGCCATGATGATTTAGGAAATATGCGAAAGGCAAGGATTTTTTTGGATTTTATTGGACCAACTGCATGGCTGGGATCTGCTTAGACAAGCTTTCAAACACAGTACTCAGACCTGAAAGCATTTGAAAGCTTGTCTACCTCAAGCATACAGTTTGTCCAATAAGAGATATGACCCATCAAATTCCCTGCCTCCTGGGGACTTTGCAGCTTTCTGTAGGCTAGAGATGTACATGGAGAAAAATTCAGGAACTAACCTTTGCTAATTCTACTTAAATGTAGATATTAGGGCTGACTTTCCTTTTGCCAAAGTTTGTATAAATCAGAAGCAACTTACAGGAGTATCATAGAATAATAGAAAATAGGGTTGGAAGACAATAATAGAAAATTAGGGTTGGAAGAGACCTCCAACACCTTGCTTAAGGTGGGACCACTCCCAACTAGATCATCCCAGCCAAAGCGTTATCTAACTGGATCTTAAAAATCTCCTAGGATTGAGCTTCCACTACCTCTCCGGGTAACCTGTTCTAGTGTTTTACTACTCTCCTAGTAAAAAAACTCTTCCAAATATCTAACCTAAACGTCCCTTGCTGCAACTTGAGACCGTTACTCCTTGTTCTGTCACCTGCCACCACTAAGAACAGTAGCTCCATCCTCTTTTAAACCTCCCAGTTTTCTCATTATTTTTGTTGACCTCCTCTGGACTCTCTCCAATCCTTTCTGTAGTGGGGGGCCCAAAACTGAACACAGTACTTCAGGTGTGGCCTCACCAGTGCCGACTAGAGGGGAATAATCACTTCCCTTGCCCTGCTGCCAACACACCTACCAATGCAGCTCAGTATGCTGTTAGTCTTGTTTTTAACAGGGGCACGCTGCTGGCTCATATTCAGCTTTCCACTGTAACCCCCAGGTCCTTTCCATGTCACATTTAGTGAGTGCATCTATATGAGATGTTTACTGTGGACGAGATGTTTACTGTGGACCTGCCTAATTAACTTCTCAGTAAAGTCTCAGCATCTACATATGAGGCCCTATTAGGCTGCAGGAACTTAATTAACTCTACTGTAGGTTAGTACTTATAAACTCAAGTACTATCCTACAGCGGCGTTCTTCAGTGTGCAGCAGTTCATGTGTAGATACTGATGGGGCTGGCTGGGGCATGAGGGTGATTCAGTGCAGGAGCTGCTGGCTGGCTAGCCCCTCACTGGAACACCCTCATGCCCCAGCCAACCCATCTGCAGCAGACTGAGCCAGGTCAGCAATCCTGTGCTGGCAGGCTGAGCCCCTGTATCCCCTGCCAGCTGGGGCTGCTCTGACCAAGCTCAACTTGCTGTGGTGCCAGGTGTGTGTGTAAATATGGTACCCAGGAACAGTAAATTCTGATGTGATATGCACTGGAGTTTATCATGTTGCATTAATTGCATATGTAGATGTGCCCAGTTTCATGCAAGAGGAGAACTGGTACAAGTACTGTGTTTCTTTATGACTTGATTATAGAAGCACTCATTGTGCTTGGTGCTGTACAAAACATAGGAAGGCATATTCTCGTCCAAAAGTACATTTAAATTAGCAAACAAGCAGAGTGAAGAAGATGTGTAATTGATGTCTTTAGGAGATGTTTGGCTCAAGTTCTCTTGGTTTCGTTTTCTATTAATGTCCAAAGATTTCTTTGGCTCATTTCTTTAGATTAGGAGGGGTGGGGCTTCAATGTCCTGGTGATTGGTAGATATGCTGGGAGAATTCTTCAGGGTTGGGGGAAAAGATTGTCATATTTCTGAATTCAGTCTTACTTGAGTGCAATGTAGTTATAGATTTAGTGTAAATGTGTGTGCATGTGCACATGCACACTCACTCTGTCTCTCTCTGGGTATGTACAGACATTCAAGGAGCTAGGGAGAGGTTAGATTGAGTTAAAAATGGCCACCTGATCTAAGGTAAGTCTGGATGGGGGATTAGTGGGTGGACTTTGGAAGCATCAGAGAGCAAGCAAACTCTAGTGGGGATCGGGAGGGAGCAGGGGGCCAGGTTGGCTCTGTGGGGGGGGATTGAGGAGATCAGGGGACAGGCAGGGTCTTTGTGGGGCTGACAGGATCTGGGAGGGTTTGGTAGGATCAAGGCACTCTCCCCCACATCCGAGGAACAGAAGCTATTCTTAGCCCCCTGGCCATCCCAGCCCTAGATAAACAACCCCCGCCCTCCTGTGAACCAACCTTCTCCCTCCCTCCCGCGCCTCACCTCACCTCACCTTGACGTATATCCTTGGCTTCTGGCACCAGTGAACAACTTTAAAACTGGCATTGGGAATGGCTTGGAGGATGAGGGGGGTTGTCAGCTTGGAGAGGGGGGTGCTGACTGGTCTGTGAGGGAGGGGAGTTGGTCATCTTGGTGTGCTGGGAAGGGCCAGAAGATGGCTAAAAATACCTTGTGACAGGGGAGTGGATAGGAGAAGTGCAGCCACAGGACTGGGACCAGTGTCTAGGCTTTCCCAGTCCTGGGGCTGCACTGTGAACTGTACAGAACTTCAGTTAGATCAAGCTCACCAGACCCTAGCTTAACTTAGTTCAGTCATCCAGTTTTAGACCTGTCTGACCTTGAACTTCAGTACAGTTCACACTTAGATTGACTCAACTAGGGATCAAAGTGTGCAGACACAAGTGCAGCTCCCATCTGTAACTTGGAACAATTTCTGCAAAGTGTTCTGAGTTACAACATTACCCCAGACCAAACAGAAGTTCACTGTTGGTTCGGGAGGGGGGAGTGGGAGGGGCAGGGGCAGGAGTGCCTAGCTGCAGGCTGAGAGCCTGCTGCCAGGTTCCCTTAACAGTGGCCAGGGCTCTCTGCCAGTGCTTGCTGTTTTCAGAATGGGAGGGGGGAGAGGCAGAGGAGGGAGCTGAGTTCATTCTTCGGGCTCTCTAGCAGGTGCTGAAGGGTGTGGTTGGTGAATTGGAGCCCCCCCCTCCACCTTGAGGGGAGCTCCAATTCACCCGCCCCACCTTACATGAGCAGCTGAAAAAACCCCAGACCGAACTCCCTCCGCTGCCTTTCCCCCATCCAGTTATGAAAAGAGTGACAGGCCTGGAGCTCAGCAAACACAAGTTACAAAAGATGCTACATTTTGAAACATCTTTATCTGATATCTCATGCAATGAAGGGTCAGATTTTCAGCCAATAGGCCATTTTTGAAGCTGTCTACAGCTGTGCACTTGTGTTTGATCACAGCTATAAATTTCTTTCTGTGGCCAGATCGAGCAAAAGTTGTCACTTCGTCTGCACCCTAAGTGTAAAGTCCACACCTGGGTGAACTCAGTTAGATTGGGTGGCCATTTTTCCTGTGATCTAACCTCCCCCTAACCTCCCTGAATGTCTCTATATTCCCCCCACATCTACAGATACATGCATATGGTCAAAGGGAGACAAAAGTGTCTGAAGAGCTCTTGAATTGATCTGAAGGCTGAGAGAGCAGGATTCTGCAAATTATTACAACGTCACTTTGTCTTCCACTATCTCAGGCCTCACTTAATGAGTTTAGACAATTCCTGAAAACTTGGAGATCTAGCTAGAGTTTCTTGCCTGCTCTGGCTTATTCCCAGAATATGGCCACTGACCCATATCTTTTCCTTTGAGAGTTCAAGTATTTTCTAGATGTTTGTTTCCCATTACAATTCTAAAGTAACATAAGTGTGGGTCAGTGTCTTAGGGGCAGTTACCCTACACTTTGAATTGAACAGGAGTTCAGTGGCTTAATCATTCTCCTGTCTGTAGCACATGTAGTATACATCATTTGCCACGATTAGAGAAATAGCTTATTTGCCTGACATATGTAGGCTGAGGGGCTGGATTTTTTTTTCTGAGATGAGACAATTAGGAGAGGCTTTGCAGATTCAGGCAGAAACTGCTGGGGGGAAGTGCTGGTAGAAAATATAATCTTATTTTTCTGTTTTTTGACACTATGAGGGTGTTTCTTTGAAAAAACTGGAACTCAGAAAATTTTTGTAAACCTTTGCAAGGTACATAAACTTTCTGTTTGTGACTGAGTTTGCATGTTGTTTCTTGGAAATAATGATAATTTTCATTTTACACAAGTCTGTTTCCAGAATCGATTTCTGGCTTGGTGGGAAAGATTGATCTGTTATTGTTCCAGTGCTATCAAGATTATTTACCAACATGTTTCCTAATAGCAGAAAGATTTTAGGGGCATATGAAATAAAATGCATATCCCTGAGGACCCTCATACCAGAGGGCCCTTTAGTACAGTGAGTTGAACTTAATTTTTCCAAGAAAAATAGCTGTGTGGAAAAGTGTTTGTGTTACTCATTCCTCTAAAATACAGAGTACCCTCAGCTTAGTATACTGAAACCTTATTTCATACCATATTAACAGGTCAAATCAGTCCCAAGGCCTCTGTGAGCATTGGGGCACCTTATATGCTGTAACAGCCCTAACTGAGTTGCTTTGCATCATTGGTGATTCTTTGGGCAGAGTGACCTGGTGGCACCCATCTCCTCTCCAGGTATGGATGGCTTGTAGGGAGCTCACTTGCCCTTTAACAGGTCTTGTTTTTAATCCTGCTGCATGTTCACACACCCTCCTCACTCAGGCAAGCCCAGGTGGGGGTGCTAGTTTAGTCGCCAACAACCAGACCATGGAACAGGCTGTACTGGTTTACATGGTACCAGATAGCAGACCAAGAGAGGCCTGGCCTGACATTAATAGGGAAAAATAAAAAAAAAGTTTGCAAAAGGTGCTGTAGGTGTGACTTTCAGAAGATTTTACAGGACTAATGGGTGCTGTAAACTACTTTGAAACACTTGCACCCTTATGACACTTAATCGTGGGGGTCTACTACAGACCACCCAACCAAGGGGAAGAGCTAGACCAGGAATTCTTAAGTCAGGTCATGGAGGTAGTTAAGTCAAAGGATGTGGTCGTCATGGGTGACCTGAACTTTCCAGACATCTGCTGGGAAGACCAGTCAGCCAGATCTGACTGCTCACATAGGTTCCTAGCCAAGATACAGGATGTTCATCTAACCCAGGAGGTGCACAGCCCCACCAGGGGAGGTGCCTTGTTGGACCTGGTTCTGGTCACAGGCGACGACCTGGTGAGGGGGCTGTGGGTGCTTGACCACCTGGGCAACAGTGATCATCACCTGCTGGAATTCGCCATCCAGCGCAAGGTGGCAAAGGCCTACAGCAAGGCAGCAGCCCTGGACTTCAGGAGGGCAGACTTCAATGAGGTAAGGAGAATAGTCAGGGAGGCACTGAGGTCCCGGAGGGGAGGGGAGCTGGGTATCCAAGAAGAGTGGTCGCTCCTTAAGGAGACGATCCTCCAAGCCCAAAGGGAGGTAATCCCAACATGGATCAAAGGGGGCAGGAGGCTGAAAAAGCCCCCATGGCTCACCAAAAGCATATGGGAATGTTTCCTGGTCACCCCCCACACTGGGACCCCTGTAGGCCCCAGGGGAGGCACACCCAGGCCTAGGGTCAGTGAGAATCTAGTCAGGGAACTTCTGGAGGGACTGGATGTATTTAAATCAGCAGGTCCTGACAATCTCCACCCCAGAGTGCTGAGTGAATTAGCTGCGGTCATTGTGGGACCCCTGGACCCCTGGCACAGCTTTACGAGCACTCATGGTGCTCTGGTATGGTGCCAGAGGACTGGAAAAGGGCCAATGTGGTTCCTATTTTCAAAAAAGGGAGGAAGGAGGACACAGGAAACTATAGGCCAGTTAGTCTTACCTCAATCCTGGGTAAGCTTTTTGAGACAATTATCCTGGCGCATGTTCACGAGGGGCCAGCAGGGAAGGTTATGCTTGAGGGCAACCAACACGGGTTCATTAGAGGCAGGTCTTGTCAGACCAACCTGGTGGCTTTCCATGACCAGGTCACAAAATCCTTAGATGCAGGGGTAGCAGTGGACATAGTCTTCCTGGACTTTTGGAAGGCCTTCAACACTGTCTCCCCATCTCTCTTTAGAGCCCAGTCTTTCTTGAACATAACTTCCTCATACTCAGAGATAAGCCGTGTAATCTGGAGAACATAGCTACATGCAGCATGACATTTATATTCAGGAAGAGTGTGGTCCAATTTACCGGAATTTCTGGACTCAGCTACTACTGATGTAGCAAGTGGGGAACGTTTCCTGGGTTTTTCCTGAAGAGAAGATGCCAAGGTGGAGGGGACAAGCAGGAAGAGGACATGGAACTGAGACAAGCCGTCTTAAATAACTACAGGGTAGAACAAGGGCCCTGCTGTCAGGAAAGGTGGAGATGCAGGGGCGAGGGAGGGATGGAAAGGGTGGGGGCAGTGGTAAAGTAGTCACATAATCACTGACATGTGCCTGTATCCACACACGCTTGTTAAATGGTAAAAGCCATGTTTTCCCCGGCACACTCTTCCTCTACCTAAATAAAAAACACATCATGTCCCTTCTTCAAGGATGCGTGTGTACAAGCTTTAACACATGACATCAGCAACAGTCACATATGATGCGCCCATACCCTAAGTAAATGGTGAGTCACAAAGCTGGAAGTCGAGACCTTTTGATTACTTAAAAGCTCTGGATACTTAATATAACTGCACTTATTTTTATTAGGTTGCATTTCTTTTACTGTTAGTTAATGATTCTCCTGACCAGTGTGGGCCACACAAATTGCCCACACAGTATCGGATTTCAGTGGGAGAGTAATTTTTTCTTTTATAATGTCTAACTCGTACATACATGCATCAGGATGTTTTTTTAAACAGCTTTTGCTTTTGAATCTATGGTGACATTAATTTTTCCCAGCTACAGCTGATTTTTCTCATTAACTTGCTTAATTGGAACATCATTTTGTAACTAGGATCTTTATTTTTTGAAGGAGATGCACAGAAGCACTGGTAGTGAGGAGTGTACTTCATACCAAGACTATATAGTACATCTTAATTAATGTTTAAGGCTCACAGAGATAATCAGTCCTCCTGACTGCTGTATCATTAAGCTTAGAAGCTGAAAAATCTTACTTCCTGAAGATTCTCAAGACAAAAGTAAATCTGCTATCTTTACATCATCCCTTTTTCATTTTTATTTCCACTCAGTTTTACTGATTGAGCACAAAATCCAGGAACCCTGAGTATGCGTGCACAGATGAAAAAATAAAGTACCTTTTTTATAAGCCTCAGAAGCCTCAAAGGGACTGTATTACTTTCGCTCAGCAAAAACTACTTTAAAAAAGATAAAACCTTATTTGATAGCTGCTGAAAGAGGGAATAATCCAGATATGAACATTATGGCACAACATACCATGCAGTTTCAATCTGCTTCGTTTTAGTAGCACATCAGTTACGATGAACTGTAAAACCTTTTCCCTTCTTTGCATTTTGGGGTTTTTAGGAGAGTACTGGAAGTGGTAGGATCTATTATTCATGCTCTGACTGTGCTTGTGTATGTGCTGGGGGACAGTCTGGATGCTGCATGTTTATCACAGGTTCTGAACAGTTGCTGATAGATAATTCTTCCATGTATCCAAAAATGGAGCCTGCCCAGCTGCACTTGGTGAGGCCTGCCGTCTCTCATATAATGCTGATCGCTCCTGAAAGGCTGTTCCACATCTCATCCATCTGTGAAATACGAGCTGGGTGGAGCAGACAATAACAAGTGCCCACTTTACAGAGACCCCATTCAGGCATTGGATATCAGCATTTGCCAGTAGACAGCAGTTGCACTCAAGTTAGAGACAGACAATGACAGATTTAGCATCTTGCTCTGATTGTAAATGTAGCCCAATACACATGCACAGACTTGTAGTGTAAAGAGCATGCCAAAGAGCTGCTGCAGCCTTCCTGCTATAAACAGCACCTGTGCTGCCAAATGGTGGTGGTGCCTGATAGCCAGCTCCTTGCACAGTGCCTTGTATTTGCGGGGAAGGATTCTCAAGGTCAGCCCCTGCTTTGTCTGGGGGTAATGTGGTGTTATAATTTAAAGATAAAGACTCCCTTTTCCCCCTTTATATGAGCAATTAGACAGATCATATAACACTTATGGCTAAAGGCTTTCTCAAATTAAACAGGCCACATAGTAAATAAAAGTAATTTGATTAAAGTAACAGGACCAGAAAGTACTCTCCATCATGTTGATTAACCAGGGGAAGTTTGCTTAACTAAAGTTTCAGGTCAAAGGTTTTCTTAACCTTATCTGCCTGCCTCTCTGACTTCCTTTCAATCAAATCTAATAAGCAATGCAGTACAGTGAAGTCACACACATCTCTCTGCAAGTGCAGTGACCCAAGGCTTTCTTATGTGGCATTTTCTGAGAACAAGTCAAATGCTGGGGCAATGAACAGTCCTTTTCTCTTTTTAAAGCCTTAATAGTCTAAGCAAAAAATGAGAGAAGTTTCTTGGCCTTTTAATTTGGCTGTTTAAATCTGTTCTATATTCTTCCTTCTGTCCTCAAAACAAGCAAACGTATAAATATGCAAACAAAAACCCTACCAATTCTGGGAGTTAGAAAAGCACTTTTATGTGTTGAGGGTGTGAATTTCTTTCATTAGAGAATTTACCTCATTCCTGTGGGAGAATTGGCCTATCAAATAACCCATCAAAGCTGCTCTTAAGTCAATTGGTGGCATCAGTCCTTCCCCCTTTCATGAAGCAGTACATGCTGATTCCTCAAGCAAAAATATGGCTTAGAATTTCAAATTGCCATCTGTGTACCTGTCTTGCACATAATAGAACTATTACGACTTCAAGCCCAGCTATAGACATCTATCAGAGAGTTAATAAGCCCCCAAACCATCAGTTAGCATAATATTAAATACAGCCTCAAGGAAAGTGAAAGTGGAAGTGTTTTATGCTGTGGCACGTATATTGTATTCTATACACACAGCAACGTATGTTCAAAGCACTGTAAGGTTGCAAAGTCAAGCATGAAACATTGGGAAATACCAGAATTACTGTAGTGTGTGCAGCTTGAATTCATCTCTCATGGTTGAATGCATTATGATGCCATTTGCATGACCATTTTTTCCATGCTTATGCGTACAATGGGAAAAATATACAACTGTAGACATCTATTGACTTTGTAGTATTCCACCTAAAATACCATTCCCATTGGCTTTTTGGCACAAGGATTTCACTGAACCAGATTTAAAATTCTCTTGCATTTGTCTTCTGTGTCTAATGTCTTGCTTTATAGTGTATGCTTTTTGGCACCTGCTTTTGCTATCATATCTATCTATCTATCTATCATAATTCACGTAATGTAGAACGCCATAAACAACAGATGATAGAAGTCTGTTCTATTTTAGGGAGCACATTTTACTTGTATTGAATAGAATGCATTGGTTTTAGTTGGTGTGACCCTGTAAAGCTCTTTCTAAAACCTTATTATTCAAAATAATTTTAAGAGGTGTTTCTCCAGGTAGCTGTGACCAGCTGGTATTTTTAATGTTCAGGCTTGTTGACCTGTATATCCAGGTACTTAGGTGGCATCCATTCTTGTGTTATTTTAGTAATCACATATATTAAAGATATTAAGCAAGGAGAACTTAATGAAAAGCCTTTGACTTTCACTTAAGAAGTCAGACTGTGATGACTTCCTGTTGTGGCTTAAAGTGGTTTTATTGACCTGCAGTCCCAAACAAGAAATGAGAGTCCTCAAAGTTGGGTTGACTTCTGGTAAGATGCATTAAACATGCTTTTTGCTCCCTAATTTGTTGGGAGTAAGTGACATCCAATTACTGGGAATAATGGACCAGGTATGTCTTTGACATCAATGAAGACCTCTCCTTGTGTCTTGAAGGCAGGATTGAAATACTTCTGAGGTCCTTGACAATAGTGCTGTTTGGATTGGCTTGAGTCATCATCACCGTGAATTTCTATTGTATCTATAATTCAAACTGCAGTTCATGTCAAACATGGATATGACCATGTCATGAAAAACAGGCTCAGTCCAAAAAATCAAATTTAAGCTGAAGGTACCAAAAGCTTTTAGGCACCCAAAATGTAATGCATTGTTTAAGTAAATAAATTATTAGTAACATTACAAGTTTGATTCTAAATTTAAATTCTAATTTTAAATCCTTTGTATTTGTAAGAGAACCCCAGCACCCAGCAGCCTTGGGAGCAGCGAGGCGGGTCACACCGCGGCAGTAAATTGTCAGTGGATGCAGGGCGTGGGGCGTGATACAGGCGGTGCAGGTGTGGTGGAACCAGCACCGCACGCAAGCCACCGAGCGGGCCTGACTCCGGAGGCGAGCTTCCCGTGCCGCCCCAGGCATGAGGCTTAATTACCTCTCCCAGGTGTGCGGCGGTGCTGGCGGGCACAAAAGCAGCACCGGCGCAGAGAAGCGGCGGACCGGAAGGGCCGAGAGGGGAGCGGATCCCCGGCGGAAGCCCGGAGCAGCGGAGGCTCACCGACATGCGCCCGGCATGCGTGTTCTGGGGAAAGGGTAAGGCCCCGCAGGGGCAAGGCACCAGGGGGGACAGGCCCCCGAAGTCATTGGAGGTGGTGGTGAAGGCTGGAGGGGGGGACCTTGCCCCAGCTGAAGGCTGTTTGGCCGGTAGCCGGGAGAAGTAGGAGATGGGCCTCAGCCACGGTGCACTGGGGGCAGGAGGCAGAGCCGCCCAGGCGGGGCAGGGATGCTCTGGTGACAGACGGCTGACCCCAATAGAGGGACAAAGGCCTCCCGAAAGAGGCGAGCGGGACTTGAAGGGACCCGGAGTCAGACACCCATACGGGAACTGACTGTTCGGCTTATGGGTTACCAACTTTGTGTTTGGTATTCGAGGCGTTGTCCCACCCCCTCACCTGAGGGGAGGCTAGGTGGACAACCCAGACTTGTATATGGAGGCCTGGGAGAGGGTGTAGGGGAGGAAGGAGCCCTCAAGGATCTTGGACCTGGATCGATGGGAGGTCCCACTTCTGGACATGCACGCGCCATCATAGACACACTGAACCAAGGAAACATCGAAGTCGTGGCAGGCAGACCTGGCATGAGTATCCCTGGAGCAAGGGCCCCAACCAGAGAGTAATGGACAATCATCCGTAGACGTCCGAGCGAGCGTACCCGTTGACGGGCGCGTGGACAGTATTAAGTCAGTATTTTGCATTAATGTTTACATTTGGGAAAATGTGAATTTTCATATAGCTGAAGTATGAAAACTATAGTGCATCATGCATATGGTATATTAGGAACCCTATGTATAAGAGTAATATAAACAAGTTGACTAGTAACATTTTCAAAAGCATCTAAGCCATATAGGAGACATCTTTTTCTCTTTGCATAGTTCCTTTTGAAAGATTTTAAGATGAACCTCAAATTGAAGCTGTGAGCAGTAATGGTGAAAGATGCATGAGTTTTGTTTCCAGGCTGGGGGAGTGTGTATGCATGCGTGTGTACATGCGTGTATGTCTGTGATGTATGTATTATTCCTCTGAGTTTGGTGAGTCCTACTACTTTGTTTTCCATCACAATCAGAAACAACTGTGTGTAATAGCGTTCCCGGAACAACCTCACAAAAAGTCTGTGTGGGCAGGTGAAATATTTTTGGGATATTAAGGAGTTTCTGATGATTGTGTCATTGCCAGCTGGCTCCCCTCTAAAAATATTTTCAACATCCTTTTCATTTCGAAGTTCATATTTAAAAAAAATGTCAAGCAATTCATGCTTGTTATATGAGACAATAATGTTTACTTGTACAAAAAGAAAAAAAATTGTTCTACTGATTATGGGTTCCAGTCAGACTCATTAGGAATACTTAAAAAAACATTTTGCAAAGAGCAGAAACTCTGTTTGCCATACAAAACACATCTGTGATGAGCTGCCTACAGATTGCCTCTCTAAATAGACAGGGCTCCTTGTTTATGAGATTCCCTTTTTAAACATCTGGTGTTTTCAAGATATTTCTGGACGCACGTTGCTCTCTTTCTTCCTGTGCCCATGATCTATGAGGACTTGAATAGTTTTCCAGTATTTTTCTCTCCTGGGGAGAGCTGTCATCTGAGCCATGTTGGGCAAATGAATGATGGAGGGGAAATAATTTTTGCTTGTCTGGCATGAAGCCTATGGCAACAAAAAGTGCTGCTATGTCCCACCAAGGAGCCATGAGAGTATCATGATCGTGGATCTAAAGTCCTACTCCAAATCTGAAAAGGAAATTTCACAGATAAGCGCTTTCATTAGAACTTCAGCTGTCATTGTTATTAATTTGCTTTATGTAAGCACTGTTTTATTGGAAGCCATTTTATATATCCTTGTATAACCCATTTTATATACCTATTTTATAAACCTTGAGTATCCCCAATATAGCATCAGGATATCTGCTATTACATGGAATCATGTCCTAGTGTATCTTGTCAGGCAGCAAATAACATTTGTTCCAAACACGGTGTTGCATCCAATCAGTTTGTGTCTAATAAATAGGATACTTATTAGGATAGGATTTTATTCATTTCCCTAAGTTGATTGAAGTGCTTGGATTTCTTGAGAACATTTGCAATTATTTAGGAATCAAATATTGTTTATATTCAGAACAGTTGTAAAATCTGGAGACAGCAAATTCTGTCATGAATTTCTTAGCAGTCAAACTAGCTTACCAATAGGCCCCACGGAAGGTAGAACGAGCAGAAACATGAAGATGAGCAGTAAGCAGATTAGGATAAAATTAGTAGCTATTTTGCCAGATGTGGCCAGGAAACTTTGGGTCCAAATATTGCTCAGGCCATACTCCAGGGCAAGTTTTATGACCATGTGAAAGTAATATGTAGACAAAAGCAGAAACTTGATTCCAAATGAGGAAAGCCTCTTAGTTTAGGATGCCACTTTCCTTTAGGCTTAATTCTAATGGTCTTCAGTGGGTTTAAGAATATATGGAAGTTGGCATTACCTGCTGTCATGAGTAAAAAGCACTTAGGCACAACAGAGGCCCTCTGACAGCCCTTGGCTTTTCTTGTGCAGCAAAATAGTGAAAGTTGTCTAGGGCCTTGAAAGACATTACACTTAAGGCACAATTAACCTGTTAATTGCATATTAAACAGTAACCTGGCTACACAGGCAATTAATGGCATGATCAAATGTGAAACTGGCTGCAAAAATATTCTACATTATATGTATAACATTTTTGTGACTGGTTTCCATCATGCCTTAAATGAAATATGTGGCAGGATCCCCACCATGCAACCTGATGCCAGCTGTACTGCAGTGCTTAGTTGATGACTCCCCTGTGTTGGTAGGCAGACAGTTGTGCAATGTAGCCCTGCATGAGCTGCAGTACACAGCCACTGTTTTCAGGTTGCTGAGTGGATGGGTGGCTAATTGGCTGGATGGTAGCACACAGACAGTGGTGGTGGATGGTTTGTTTTTGGCCTGGAGGGATGTGGGCAATGGGGTTCCCCAGGGCTCGACCCTTTGGCCCATACTGTTCAACATCTTTATCAATGACTTGGACAAGGGGGTGGAAAGCATATTGTCCAAGTTCGCTGATGACATCAAGATGTGGGGCAAAGTGGGCATGCCGGAAGGGAGGGACAGAATTCAGCTAGATCTGGACAGGTTACAGAGATGGGCAGATAAGAATAGGATGAAATTCAATACGGACAAGTGCAGGGTTCTGCATCTAGGGAGAAAGAACCAGCAACATGCCTATAGGCTGGGGAATACCCCGCTTGTCAGCACAGAGGCATTGTTGACTCCAGGTTGAACATGAGTCACCAATGTGAGGAAGCTGTCAGTAAGCCTAACTGCACCTTGTCATGCATCCACAAATGCATCACAAGCACGTCCAGGGAGGTGCTCCTCCCCTTTTATGCAGCATTGGTCAGGCTGCAGTTGGAGTACTGCGTCCAGTTTTGGGCACCGCACTTCATTGAGAGCATCCAGAGGAGGGCCACTTGCATGATCAGGGGGTAGCAAGGTAGGCCCTACGAGGAGAAACTAGAGGGCTTAAACCTATTCAGCCTCCATGAGAGTAGGCTGAGGGGGGATTTGGTGGCTGTCTACAAATTCACCAGGGGGGAACAGCAAGGAATAGGAGATGCCTTGTTCCCCTGGGCACCACAAGGGGTAACTAGGAATAACGGGCACAAGTTGATAAAGAGCAGGTTCAGGCTAGACATCAGGAGGTGTTACTTTATGGTTAGGGTGGCTAGGACCTGGAACCAACTTTCAAGGGAAGTGGTGCTTGCTCCTACCTTGGGGGTCATTAAGAAGAGACTGGATAGACATCTGACTGGGGTCATATGACCCAAGCATACATTCCTGCCCAAGTCATGGGGTTGGACTTTATGATCTGTTTAGGTCCCTTCTGACCCTAGCTACTATAATACTATGAAACTATGGAGGGGAGCTCATCACCTAGGCTGATGTGCCAGGTCATGGGGAATGGTGGGGCTCCCTGCAACCTGGAAGTTTGGCTGCCTTGTCCTGCAGCTCCCAGAAAGTTGACACAGTTTGTTGCAGGCACTTGACGCATCTCAGCCACAAGGACCTTGGGATTGGTTCTCAGAGCTGGGACCAACAATCAGCTGATAGTTGGTACCAGCGCTGGGACTGCATTAGTTCACACTATGCTGCTGACTCCCAACTTTTAACTTGTTGGTTGAAAGATCCAGGCTCCCTGGACCCAAGCTAGTAGTAATGGTGCAATTGGAATCTGATCGCTTGTCCAAAATCACATGTCCTTCCATGCACGAATGGCATGGCAAGAGGTGCATTTGTTAGGATTAGGAAACAGATCCCATTGAGCCATTATGTGACCACGTGCCAGGGGCCTAGGAACTGCAGTGTCATTGGGATTTTAATAAAAATCTAGAATTAGACCAAGGCAAAAAAGTTTGCAGGAAGAAGAAACCTGCCTTTTATATTTTTTGAAAAATGTAAATTTCTGTGAGGTTTCATGCTTCATGAAACCAAGGGAAAGTGTTATACTCTGATGATTCTGGCTGTTGGCATAAAGCGGAAAGTAAGGCAGGATGAGACTGACTGGTTCAGACAGCCATGAGTGTTTGTAGGCAACAACTTACTTTATCAGATGCTAGGAATGGACTGACAGAAAGCAAAGGTTTTATAGGAAGGAAATGGGTAAGGGGAGGAGACACTGCTAAGAGATGTATTAAGTAGGTTGATTAGATCAATTAAGATGAACAAGGTGGTTCACACATGGAGTGACAGGGGAGTAAGCAGCTGGTTCAGGTAATTGGATAAGAATCCATAGTCCCCATTGAGAACAAGATATAAAGTTCAGTCTTGTTCTGCAGTTTCAAATTCAGGTTACCTTTTCTGTTAAAACCTTTTAAAGACTGACTTAAAAACTAACTGTACCAGCTAGTTTCTAAGGGCGCAGGCAGAAGTGCAGTTCCCCACTGTAACTGAGAACACTTTGCAGGAAGAGTTCGGAGTTGCAATGATCACCCAGACCAAACAGAAGTTTACTGTTGGTTCTAGGGGGGAGAGGAATCTATGAGTCTGCAGCCAGTTTTCCCTGCCAATGGCTCCTGTTCCCTGCTAGGTTGTAAAAGTTTCAGAATGGGAGGGGGAAAAGGGATTAGAGGGAGCTTATTCTAGGAGTTCCTCAGCCAGCACTGGAGGGTGGGCTGGGTGATTTGGAGCTGCCCCACCTCGGTGGGGCTCCAATACACCTGCCCCACCCTCCAGCAGGGGTTGATAAATCCCCAAACTGAACTCCTCTGCTCCCTTTCCACCCTCCCATTCTGAAACCAGCTCAAGGCTGGCAGGCAGTCCAAACAGAAGTTACAGAAGATGCTCTGTTTTAAAACATCTTTGTCTGATCCCTCATTGCAATCAAGGATCAGATGAAGACATTTCAAAACACAGCGTCTTCCGTAACATGCACTGAGGTGTCTGATTTTCACCTGACCAGTCTTTTTTAAGCTGTCTGCAACCACAGGTACTTGTGTTTGTCACAGCTATAAACTGGTTTCTGTGGCCAGATTGAGTGACAATTGTCAATTCTGTCTGTGCCCTAAGATGCCACCCTTCCCTACTTCTGTCTGAGTTTATATTAACATGGTAAACTACCTCTTTTGGCCTCAAGTAGCTTAATATCAGCTTCACAGGCAATCCTGCCTCATAGCTATGCACTTGAAAAACGGATACTACCAGCTGAGTTGTGGGCTACGTCTCCCTTCTGGGTGGTGTGTGCGAAGCAGAGGAGTCATCATCATTTATCTCTTGTTTTTGGGTGGGAAGGGGGAGTAGTTGGACAGAGAGGTAGATACTTAGAAGACTAATCTTTTGTTGCTACTTACTTAAAAACTAAATACACTATCACATAGAATAGACAGGTTTCAAAATAATGGGCTAAATCCGTGTTGGCGTGGTGAGTGCATGGGGGTGTATCTGCACCCCCTGAAAGTGCTGGTACACTCCTTGACAGCAGCATTCCACACTTAGGCAATGAGCATCCCCCCCCCAAGAGTGCTGGCCAGCGAGTGTGGGCGCCAGGAGAAGTGATCCCCACAGTCCACCCCTGGCTGATTGCACTGACTGGGGGGGTGGGTTCCCCTGTAGCCAATTTTTCTGGCCTGGAAGTAGTGTGCCACTGGCATTTCTGTGTCAGTGCAATTGGCCACAGGGGGACACCCCCGAGTCGCTGACTGGCTGCTTGGGAGGTAAATGCCTCCCCTGACTCAGGAGGCACCAGTTGCCCATGGGCTAAATTTTTGTCACTCTGTTCAATCCTTGCTTTTGCTGAAAATGACTTCAGTGTGTAAGTAAGGACTGGGTGAAGAGTAGGTAAGGATTTGGCTCAAAGACCCTTTGAGAATCTTGAGAATGGTAAAATACAAACCACCATATACAAGAAACCCACAGACCAACATACATATCTGCACAGAACCAGCAATCACCCTAAATACACCAAGAAAGTGGTAATATACACCCAAGCTCTCTGATACCACCAAATTTGCAGTGAGGAGAACACCTGCGATCATCACCTTGCAAATTTCAAAAGGGCTTTCACCCAACCACACTCCTCAAGAGATAGATCACACTTTTAAAAGAGCCACCTGGATACTATATGGAGAATTGCTGCAGTACAAAAAGAAAATCCCCGTGAATCGTGCACCATTAGTTTTGACATAACATTATTCTCTGGAACCTAGTATGGAAAATTCTCAAATAATTGCAACCCACACTAGAAGAAGATCCAATTCTTAAAGAGATTTTCCAGGAACCACCTATCCTACCCCTTAAACAAGCACCAAACCTTGCCAACCTCATCACCAGAAGCAAACTTCCTATGGCCCAAAGCACACCAAATCGATCCAGACCATGTCAGGACAAGAAACGTAAAACCTACAAACACATCTCCACCACTCCCACAATAACTATACCTTAAAACGGAACCATCACTATTCCTGGATGTTACAACTACACCTCCAGAAAAGTAATAAATCTTATCCAGTGCACTAAACGCCCTGATGGAAAATATGTAGGAGAAACCAAACAACAACTGCATACCAGAATGAATGCACCCCAAAATCTATCAAAGACACAAATACCCAATTACCTCTGGGTATACACTTTATACAAGACAATCACTCTCTCTCCATTCTCTCTCAGTTCTAATCCTCAAAGGGAATTTACGAAATACCTTTCACAGATGAACCTATAAACTTCACTTCATAAATCTACTGGATACAAAAAATCATGGGCTAAATACAGACATTGTATTTATGGCACTTTAGAACATGTCTGCCACCTAAAAACCCCAGGTAACATGTCTGCATTTTACCAGCTAAATTCTATCACCAGGTCAATATTCACCCCTCCCCCCCACCATAAACTTGTCTCATACCTATTGTCTTCCATCACCTCTGATTCTCACTGCCATGCATTTGTATTTTCACAGACCTGCATTTTGCATATTGGCTTCTAGTCCATCTGGTGGAACATAAAACACTAGCAGACTCTCTCTATGCCTGAAGAAGGGTGTTTGTGCCTGAAAGCTTGCAAAGAACAATTCTTCTAACTATTTAATTAGCCTAATAAAAGATATCACATCTACCCAAAGAACCTTGTCTGCCTTTGAGAACATTGGGCACTTTTATACATGCTCTGGGGGTAGGGAGTGGTAGTGCTTTAATAAGAGTGGCTCTGAGAGCTGTTCTAATTAAAGTACAACTGTGTCTTGCATATCAGTGTCCCTGCACTTAAAAATGGTGGTTAGGTTGCTTGAACTGAAGCTTGTTGGATGAGCTTTAGTTCAAGTGCTCCTGCCACCATTTTTAAGAGCAGGGACACTGATACACAAGATGCAGGAAGCTGCTAGATTATGACAATTGCCACTCTCTGGTAGACTCAATTAATCCTCATGTATAGGCACTCCCTGTGACTAACCTTGTGTTTTCTAGGTATATTTTAGTTCTGTTCCTACTACTAAGTTTTCCCTCTTCATTGACTCTGTTGATCCTCTCCCTATTGGTTTCCTCTGTCATATATTCTAGAGCAGGGGTGTTAATTTAGTTTGAAGCTCTAGCCCTGGAGCTAGTTGGGGTGAATAGTGATGGTGTGGGGTTAAACCCAGCTGTTCCTTGGCCCCCCAGCCTCTGTCATTGGGAGTTTGGCAGTAGGGCCCATCTGGACCCCTCTAGGGGCCACGTGGGCCAGATGAAACAGTTCCATGGGCCATATCTGACCCATAGGCTGTATGTCTGACATCCCTGTTCTAGAGGGATCAGCATAGATGGTAGCTTTTTTATGACTGACAGGAGGGCTGGGGTTGTGCAGCATAGAGAGCCCTTTTCCTACTGGGGCTATAGCCTCAGTGCCAGTGACCACTGCCTGGGAAGCCCACAGCAGACATTTTGACAGAACACCAGTGTGGTAAATCCAATGCCCATTCCAGCAATACAGAAGGACCCTAAAAGCCTAGTCTAGCCATTAAAACTTCCAGCCATAGGAACTATTTCAGCTGGGGTTTTAAATATGGCATCCAATCAACAATTAAAGTGAATTTTGGAAATGATCCAACCATCCTGCAGTGAGAACAAATTAAGCATTTAAGAAAAAAAAAACCCTTAAGGAAAAACCTTAAGGGAGTAGGGGAGCATCTGTCTGTCTGTCTATATAGATAGATATAAATAATATAAATAGATATATATACACACATGCATACCTATACCTACGCATACATTATGGTTGTGTGAAGTGTGCTATATTCAATTTGGATTTGGATTTGGCCTGATTGAGGGGAAAGTGATTTGATTGGTTGATTCAGATCACTGTCTCAGTTTGAGTCAGCTGAATCTGAATCTGAAGATTCGATGCTGATTCCACAGAACCAGAGATTCGGCCGTAGACATGGCTTTAAATGTTTTTTCGACATACTTTGAAGTACCAGGCATGGCTTGTGAACACTAAGATGGTAGGCAGATGCAGCATCCCACAGGAGCATGGGGGAGACTGCTGTGTGCTCAGCAGTGGACCCAGAAGTGGCTTGGAAGTACTTCCACCCCCTGCACCTTCTGAGCTTGGCAATTAGCGATTGGCTGTTGGAGAACCCCGGGTGCCCCCCCAGACCCAAGAGGCACCAGTCACCAAGCTGGGGGGGTGGGAGGGAAGGGGTCCCCTGCACGCTTTGTGGTGGACCTGGAAGTGAACTGAAAGTGCTTCTGGTCCACTTCTGGGTCCATTGCTGAGCGCGCTGGGGACCGCCCCATCCCCATGCTCCTGTGTGATGCTCCATCCACCCCACCATCTCAGCATTCACGAGCCTCCTGGTACCTTGAGGTACAGGCATACCTCAGAGATATTGCAGGTTCGGTTCCAGACCACCACAATAAAGCGAATATCGCAATAAAGCGAGTCACACGAATTTTTTGGTTTCCCAGTGCATATAAAAGTTATGTTTACACTGTACTCTAGTCTATTAAGTGTGCAATAGCATTATGTCTAAAAAAACAATGTACATACCTTAATTAAAAATACTTTATTGCTAAAAAATGCTAACCATCATCTGAGCCTTCAGCGAGTCATAATCTTTTTGCTTGTGGAGGGTCTTGCCTCGATGTTGATGGCTGCTGACTGATCATGGTGGTGGTTGCTGAAAGTTGGGGTGGCTGTGGCAATTTCTTAAAATAAGACAACAATGAAGTTTGCTACATCGATTGACTCTTCCTTTCATGAAAGATTTCTCTGTAGCATGCGATGCTGTTTGATAGCATTTTACCCACAGTAGAACTTCTTTCAAAATTGGAGTCAATCCTCTCAAACCCTGCCGCTGCTTCATCAACTAAGTTTATGTAATATTCTAAATCCTTTGTTGTCATTTCAACAATGTTCACAGCATCTTCACCAGGAGTAGATTCTATCTCAAGAAACCACTTTCTTTGCTCATCCATAAGAAGCAACTCTTCATCCATTAAAGTTTTATCATGAGATTGCAGCAATTCAATCACATATTCAGGCTCCACTTCTAATTCTAGTTCTCTTGCTATTTCCACCACATCTGCAGTTACTTCCTCCACTGAAGTCTTGAACCCCTCAAAGTCATCCATGAGGGTTGGAATCAACTTCTTCCAAGCTCCTGTTAATGTTGATATTTTGACCTCCTCCCATGAATCACGAATGTTCTTAATGGCATCTAGAATGGTGAATCCTTTCCAGAAGGTTTTCAATTTACTTTGCCCAGATCCATCAGAGGAATCACTATCTATGGCAGTTATAGCCTTACGAAATGTATTTCTTAAATAATAAGACTTGAAAGTCGAAATTACTCCTTGATCCATGGACTGCAGAATGGATGTTGTGTTAGCAGGCATGAAAACAACATTAATTTCATTGAACATCTCCATCAGAGCTCTTGGGTGACCAGGTGCATTGTCAATGAGCAGTAATATTTTGAAAGGAATCTTTTTTTCTGAGCAGTAGGTCTCAACAGTGGGCTTAAAATATTCAGTAAACCATGTTGTAAACAGATGTGCTGTCATCCAGGCTTTATTGTTCCATTTATAGAGCACAGGCAGAGTAGATTTAGCATAAATCTTAAGGGCCCAAGGATTTTCAGAACGGTAAATGAGCATTGGCTTCAACTTAAAGTCACCAGCTGCATTAGCCCCTAACAAGAGAGTCAGCCTGTCCTTTGAAGCTTTGAAGCCAGGCATTGACTTCTCTCTAGCTATGAAAGTCCTAGATGGCATCTTCTTCCAATATAAGGCTGTTTCGTCTACATTAAAAATCTGTTGTTTAGTGTAGCCACCTTCATCATTTATCTTAGCTAGATCTTCTGGATAACTTGCTGCAGCTTCTACATCAGCACTTGCTGCTTCACCTTGCACTTTCATGTTATGGAGACGGCTTCTTTCCTTAAAACTCATGAACCAACCTCTGCTAGCTTCAAACTTTTCTTCCGCAGCTTCCTCACCTCTCTCAGCCTTCATAGAATTGAAGAGAGTTAGGGCCTTGCTCTGGATTAGGCTTTGGCTTAAGGGAATGTTGTGGCTGGTTTGATCTTCTATCCAGACGACTAAAACTTTCTCCATATCAGCAATAAGGCTGTTTCGCTTTCTTATCATTCGTGTGTTCACTGGAGTAGCACTTTTAATTTCCTTCAGGAACTTTTCCTTTGCATTCACAACTTGGCTAACTGTTTGGTGCAAGAGGCCTAACTTTCGGCCTATCTCAGCTTTCGACATGCCTTCCTCACTAAGCTTAATCATTTCTAGCTTTTGATTTAAAGTGAGAGATGTGCGACTCTTCCTTTCACTTGAACACTTAGAGGCCATTGTAGGGTTATTAATTGGCCTAATTTCAATATTGTTGTGTCTCAGGAGATAGGGAGGCCTGAGGAGAGGGAGAGAGACGGGGGAACGGCCAGTCGGTGAAGCAGTCAGAACATTTATCAGAGCACGCAACATTTATCGATTAAGTTCTCCACCTTATATGGGCGCGGTTAGTGGCGCCCCAAAAACAATTACAATAGTAACATCAAAGATCACCATAACAAATATAATAATAATGAAAAAGTTTGGAATATTGCGAGAATTACCAAAATGTGACACAGAGACACGAAGTGAGCAAATGCTGTTAGAAAAATGGCACCAATGGAAAAATGGCGCCGATAGACTTGCTCGACGCAGGGTTGCCACAGACCTTCAATTTGTAAAAAACCCAATATCTGCAAAGCGCAATAAAGCAAAGCGCAATAAAATGGGGTATGCCTGTATGTAGAAAAAACATTTAAAGCTGTCTTTCCGAATTGATTCAGAGGGTTCTGATTCAATTCAGAGACATTAAGGGGTCTCCTGATTCAATTTGGATTCAGAGATTCAGCTACCGAATCAGCCTGAATCTCCACCAAATCAGTGACCGAAGTTTCGCACAGCCCTATATATATAAATCTGCAAAACACATGAGACAGAGCAGATCTGAGGGAAGTCAAGAAAGCAAGAGACAGCCAAAGTCCAAAGCTACATGTTTAGGGTTTGTTTGTTTTTTCCATTTTGCCTATTTATTATTGGCTTTGCTGTCAAATTTCAGATGCTGCCTTGTTGACTTATGTCAGGAGAAGCTGTTAAAGAATACTAGTGTATAGAATCACTGTACCTGAATCAGATATAAATCTGACCTGTGTGGATTGCAGTAGCATGCGAACAAATATTCTTAAGAAGGGTGTTTTATTTTCATGATATAAGGGAGGAAACGCCCCCCAATTTTTCTTTATTTTCAAGAGTATGTGTGTTAAACACTGAATGCAGAGGAGCCCTTCTGGGAGATGCAAAGAAAGAGAAGCCCAGAGCAGTTTAGCTGAATGCTTTCTTAATCTGCCTTATCTTCACTGTACATTTGTTGGTGTATTGCTTTATTAGTAGGTGGCACTTTACTGCATACTAATCTGCTTTCATACATTGGTATGGATGGTTATGATGTCTCTCCATTAATGGCCTGTCCATTTAATGTACTATGTGTTGTGTATATACCCTTTTGTGTTGTGTATATACCAGCATCCCCTATGAAGTCCACTGAAATAAAATGGAATTTGATTTATATAGCACCTTTATATTCAAGGTATTTCAGAGCACTTCCAGACTGATGAATTTGATAGCTAGCAGTGCAGTGTCTGGGCAAGTAAATTGAGAAGTTGGTCTTGTGTGTCTATTTTATAGGTCAGAGAGAGCGTGAGATGTTAACCCTGTAATTCTGAGAGGGGGGATGTTGTCTATGATCCTCTATTTTTTTGGGAAGTGGCACCGTGTCTTTAGTCACCTCCAGGTACATGCCAAATGTTTGTGGCTCTGTGCCTTACCTGAAGCAGACAGCTTCATAGTTTCATAGTTGGTAGGGTCGGAAGGGACCTGAGCAGATCATCTAGTCTGATCCCCTGCCATGGCAGGAAAGAGCACTGGAGTCAAACGATCCCAGCAAGGTGTACATCCAGCCTCCTTTCAAAGGCCCCCAGGGTAGGAGCCAGCACCACTTCTCTTGGAAGTTGGTTCCAGATCCTAGCCACCCTGACAGTGAAGTAGCGCCTCCTGATATCTAGCCTAAACCTGCCCTCTGCCAGCTTGTGACCATTATTTCTTGTCACTCCTGGTAGTGCTCCCATTGCCTGCTGGTCCTCCCTGACTAGTTTGTAAACAGCCACTAGATCCCCCCTCAGTCTTCTCTTTTGGAGGCTGAACAGGTTCAAATCTCCTCATAGGGCCCCCCCTACTGCCCCTGGTCATGCGAGTGGCCCTCTTCTGGACCCTCTCCATGTTGTCCACATCCCTCTTGAAGTGCAGCACCCAGAACTAGATGCAATACACCAGCTGTGGCCTGACCAGTGTCGCAGAGAGGGGGAGGATCACCTCCTTGGACCTGCTCGTGATGCATCTGTGGGTTGCACGACAAGGTACGGTTGGCCTTCCTGACTGTGTCCCCACAGTGTCAGCCCATGTTAATTTTGGCATCAACTGTGCAGCTCTAGGAATAGAGTGTGACCACCTGCAATGCTGAGTGCTTTAGCAGGTGATAAAAACAACTCCCAAAGATGAATGAGAACCATGGGACATGTAGATGGTATCTGGGTGCCTCATAATTGTTGAAGTTCGGTATTAGGGCCAGGTTGAAGCTGTGCATGAGCTTGCTAGCTTTGCTTCAGCACACTCATAGGCTATGAAGATCTTTTCCTGGAGAGCTCTTTGAAGATCACATGGCATTACCAAGTTCCCCTGCATAGGTTATTATGAGATGCTTGAGCTTCCTGTCAAAGATCACATTTCTATAGCATTTTGTCCTGGCAGGCCCCGTAGACTCCAGTTCTGAGCCACTATGCCTAATGGGCTGTCTTTCTCCATTGATATATGTACTAGTTTCCTTGTTGGATGGTTTTGATTGTTTGGGTCAGTGTCATGGCAATTTTGAAGCTCTTTCAGGGAATACAGGTAAAACATTCACCCTCTGAATCAGAGAAACAAGCCTGAGATCAAAGGCTTACAGTGTTGCTGATGTTTTTGCATTATCAAAAGTAATGTAATGTTAGATCCCTTGCAGTGAGTATTCTGTGCTTACATGCATGTATTTCAGGGCTATGAATGCACGAATACTTCAGTCAGAGGATGTGATTTTTCAAGTGGTCTTCTGCAGAGGCTCTTAATCCTGCAATGAGCAGTAGAAGGGAAGAGAGGCATCAGGTGATTTGCAGATAGAAGAACAGCTTAAGCATTTGGTCCTTCACATTCCCTGTGGATAAGCTAGCAAGCCAAACAATTTAACTTTCACTCATGGTGGAAGAAAGGAAGAGCAGGAGGGAAGATCAAACTGCAGTCAAAGCCAGAAGATACTGTCAAAAGATTTGTTCATTTAGATTCTTCTGAGGTGGCTCACAACCTTCTCAAAAATTATTTTTGCAGAGGAAACAAAGGACAGTGCAATATCTTTTGAAGTCGGAGTGCTTTTTTTTCTCCTTGTAATGAAGTCTGACAGACCGCCTTTGATCTCTCGAACAATCTACAGTCTAGTATGGCTTTGATTGCTAACATAATGGATATGATGGTGTTTTCTGTATGTCCTGAAAGTGGGTCTTGAACAATTTAGTTAGTATGGATGTTAATAAACAAAGAGGCTTTACCTCAGACAGTGGTGAGGTTATGGAGGCACGAAGACCTGCGCCCCTGCCATCTTCTCTTTGAGAGCGAGAAACTGATGCAGAAAAATATGTACTGAAACGGGCGTAATGCTGCCTGCTGCTGTTATAAAAGTTTACTTTTAACAGATTCATCATACACGTAGGCAATGTTTATGCCTTTTAGTATGTGTAAGGCTTATTGCACAGCATCATGTTTCTAGAGACTATGTTAGCGTTTGCCAGCAACACTTCATTAGTGCAATGGCATTGCAACAGATTCCTCTTTATTTTGGTAATATACTGTAGGCAGTGGTAGTGGAATTGAATTATGAAACCTGTAAGTAGAAACACCCTAGTTACCCAAACCAGGGCCAGTATCTTATAAAGCTGATCTGTACGGGGCTTCATTCAGGAGGAGGGCTCTGCCAAAATGGATCTGGCAGCAGAAGTAGTGTTTGGAAGTCATCCTAAAATATCTCCACAAACAGCTAACGAACATTTTCTTGAAATACTTTAACTGTATATAATTTCTGGGACGTAAAATATTTTTTCTCAGTCCTATTGGTGAGATAACAACTGGTATATTAAGTCCAGTTTTGGAAGTAACAGTACAGGAAGGGTACGTCTATATGTTGTTGTATGGCGATGTTGCTGTGGCGCTGTGCATTAATACTTCCTTTTGGAAGTACTAAAGCATGGCTGCGATACAGATAGTTACTGTACCGTGCATTGGCACATGGTTAGATTTTGCTGCTATGCTGCCATAATAACCTGCTATACCACGGGAATGTGCTGCTATGATGATGAAGCTGCCAATCACGTGTAGACCCACATGATCACTGTGTTTGCGTAGCGTGCCATATGGTGATGTAGTGCACTGCTACATTGCCGCAGGGTGACATAGACACATCTGAAGTGTACTAAAGAAAAACTTGTATCTAAGCTGCCCAAAGCAGGGAGAGTCTTCTCAACTCTGTGCAGAATGTGCAATGCAGCACAATCATGATGGGGTGCTACAGTACAATGTAAACTATGAAGCAAGAAAGGAACAGGTCAGATGATAAAGGATCCAAGATTGGTTGTTTCTGAAATAGGTTTAGTGTACCAGGTGAGATAATTGAGATTTATGCCTGCCTGCCTTACAATTTTTTGTGAATGTGTGTCAGGCTCAGGAGCAAGAAGAGCATGAAATGAATCTTAGAAGGAGCCAGATTTTTTAAGAGACATTAGTTTTTGAAAAGGGCATTTCTACTGTGAAACAGATGAGCCATAGGAGAAACAGATATGAAATTGTGAATATGCTCAGAGCATATGAAAGAAACCAAAATAGAGTAGAGGCTAAGCTTGAGCAAGAAATGTTGGGCAGATATGCTCAATCTCCCCTCTGGTCTTATGATATTATGTGAACTTTTCTTGTAGTTGAAAAACCCTGATAGACACCATTGTAATGTTAGCATGAACTCTACTCTTCACAATAACTAAGTGAAAGTACCGATGCATTTTACAAGTGTAGGGAGTATTGCAAACATGTGGTAGCTGGACTGTTGTTAATGTTTTCAACTTTGTATCCTTCCTTGGAAAGTCTGAGAGAGCAGCTTTATGGTATGATTGAATCCTGCTTCTAGGCTATGTTGCCTGATTCCCCGGCCTCCAAGTTGACTTTTGCCATTGTGCCCTCCCTTCAAACACACTTAATTTATGAAAGTGCCCTGTGACCTGCGTGAAACCAGTGGAAATCAGTGTTACTGAAGGCTGTAGGGTCAATTAGTTTCCCATCTGGAATATTGACTTCTAGTGCATCCCTTTTTGACTTCTAGGCAGTCTTGAAGGCTGGCTTGGTTTACTCTTGTTCACTGTATTCACTAAGGGTTGGATGTTTCATAAACAGCACACTTCAGTTCCAGATACCTGCTTATGAGTGGTTACTCCTTATTGTTAATATCATTTTACAATTTGATTTTCTCTATTTTGTAAAGGTATCTTAGGGGCCTTAAGTATGTAATAGTGAGAAATAATCATTTTCATTATAATAATGGTCCTTATACTTACTGAAAAAAAGATGGAAGTAGAATAATATATTCCACAGTAACTGACATGTGGATGGATAGTTCATATAGCTCATGAATATACTGGGTTCCATTTAATTCTACCTTTTGTACAAGCACAGAGAGAAGTGACATCATTGACTTTGAAGAACAATTCATTTACATGCTGTTATTCTAGGAATAGACGAAAGGCTGTCTAAAAGTAATGGAAACCATAAATTCCATCATAGATTGAGTACATGAATATCAACAGCTAACTGACTGAAGTCCTGATTAGCAGGAGTCATGGCAAATTGAAATGTTTCATGTCATAAGGGAATAGTGCCATTGTAAGCATACCCCATTTTAATTGCACACAGTCTTGATATATCTAATACACTGGAGAAGGTAAGCGATGTGTTCATAATGATTGCAAATGTGGATACATGTTTCTTTTTTCACAGATATGTGAAAATAAGGCAGACAAATGAACTGGTGAGGCAGTGCATGGTTTCACAAGTTAAACAGTTGCTTAATTATGTTAAAGCATATTAAATAGAAGGTTAAGTGTGATAAACAGGTCATTTAAACACAATGGTATATCTCCTGAGATGCTCTGTTTCTGCTTATTGCTGCTGAACTGTGGAGATATAAGACAGTTGTTGTGGCATTAAACCACCTTTCTGTTCCCGCAGACTTTGGAACCACCTTGAGCCAAAATGCTCTGTGCTCTATATTGCACATGTCCCATGGCTTGATAAAGCAGCCTAGAGGCATCTTATGATTAAAAGGACCTGTCAAGAAAGGTCACTAGGACAAAAGAGACTCTTGGCTGTACTCTTTTTCTTTTAGTCATGCCTTTTATTGCTGGCTGAAGGTACAAGAGTCACCACATCATCCCTATAACCCCAAAGGATCTCCGCAGGCTAAGGTAATCATCCTGTTAAAATAATAATAATCCTCTTAACACTTTCTGTGACAGGCCACACTGGCTGTAGGGTGGTTTATATCACTGGAGAACTGGAAAGTGGCTATAGTACAGCCAGCATTTTAGGGGCACAATTTCTAAGTGGTCTCTACAATATCAAACTGTTGGAATTGCTTGAGTTGCTGCCCTTAAATTTCCACAAGATGGCATTGTTTCAGAACATTACTATAGCATCTGAACCAGCAGCTAATTAATTATGTTGTTTTGGTAATGCTGTTGTATTGTTATGTTCTTAAGGGTTAGCCCCAGAGAATGAGGAAATAAGAGACATTTGCATCCTACGACAGCATTCTTATCAAGATCAGTTGAAAAGATAGGATGGTAATTGCAGCAGTTACCTGTCATTTTGGACTTCTAACCATAATATGCATCATCTCAAATGTTTAAAACAGAAGCACTGAAATCTGGGTGGAGTTCACTTTGAACTGTAATCCCATCATCACCCCAATATCTGAGATTTTAGGCATGAACCTAATTTTTTCCTGGTCTTCAGGATTTTAAGGTGTCTTGAATTTCTTTGTAGACTGTGCTACCTGCTTATACCCTTCAATCAATGCATCTTTGTTGCTGTGTAGTATTAGGCACAATAAAACAGAAATAAAAGAGAAAAGAAGAAGAAAAATAGGGTTTTATTATTAAAAGTAATCTTCCACTTCACTCCCAGCTACAGCCATTTAGTAAAAGGTCTTTTGGCATTATTTAAATCTGCATCTGGAAAGCCTACTTGCATTCCTATTGGGCATCAATAATATGCTATTAAATGGCTTCAATTGTATTCTGGAAGAAAAAATCAAGGTTTCTTGTTATAATGAATGCTTCAAATCAGCAGCATCAGAGACAAAACTGGATTAATATAAATCCTTCAAAGGATAAAACACATTTGTGGATTAACCCTGACCTCTATGTAAAAAACCCCTAAACTCTCTCTTTTGTATTGATTTATCTAAACCAGGCCACCTGGCTGCACACAATGAAATGCTTCCTCTCTAGGTCAATTAACAGACACCTGGACAGGATTCAAACTTTTGTTATGCACAGAAAATCCCATTAGATATTGCTACAGGTGGCTGCTGAATGTTTGCTACCAGCATGAATATTGCATTTGGAAACTTGAAGTAGATGGTATGAAAAGCCTGACAGCTATAAATCTCATCTTTGGAGTGGACTTCTTTATTGACTGATGCTATCTCTGGAATGGGGGTTGGGGAGAACCTGCTCTCACTTTTTGATTTAATATGATAGAAAATTACTGAAAGATGATTGATAGCTGAAAAGTGACTGAGTCACCAAGTGCACACTACATGACTGCATTACCCTAGGTAATAGGTTAAACAAGAAAGGGCTTCCCTCAATTTAAGGGCAGTAAATGTCATTTTATTGCAAGTGAGCAAAATCATCTTAAATATTCATTTTCATTCCTCACCAAACTGGAAGAGCCTCTTATGAATTATTAAGTCCTACACTGGATGCATTTGATCCTGAACTGTTGTCTGGGTCAGACAAAATTTCATGGTTTTTCAGGCTCTGCATAGAGTGGTTTATTAGTGATTTTGAAGCTGTTGTTGCACGTAGTTACAGTTTTCCAATCTCCCTGGAATCAACATATCCAAATGAACACATATAACAATGGACTAAAAATTCAAAATGATATCTACTTCCTCATCACTGCGATTGAGGGAGCAGTGAAATGATTGAAAGAAAGTGATAGCCAGACTTGCGGCCAGGACTGAAATTAAAACTTTCTTTGAATTTCAGAAACATATATTGGCTGTCTTAAAATCAAAGCATGAAATCCTGGTTTCACTGAAACCATGGCAAAACTCCTATTGCCTTCAATGGGGCCAGGCTTTCTTCCAATTTTTTCCACATGTGTACATTTACCGCTTGCTCCAAAGCAAGGGTTACGTAGTATACTCGTTAATTAAAGCTCCATGATCACAGAGTAGGACTCTGAAGTTGATTAACTAAAATAACTACTTAAGCTCAGGGTTTACCAGTCAAACTTATTCATTGACAGATGAATGTTTATACAGAAGTTTCTTTTTCTTTCATTTAGTTATTAAATTACATTAAGAAGCCAGCTAATGTACTATCACTGACTTCAGCAGTCCAGAAGAAAGCCCCAGCTGCCTTCTTAAATACACAACTGATGTCACTGGCAGATAAAGCTTACCAGTAGGAAATGACTGAGGGGGAAAAAAAAGAACTTGGTTGATCCTAGGATGATTGTTAGCTGCCAATGTGATACAACCATAAAAAGGCAAATATGATCCCAGGATGCACCAGTTGAGGTACTTCCAGTAGGAATGTAGTATAACAGCTAAGAAACGTTTGTGTGATAAAGGTGCTTGCTGAATGCTCTGTGAAGATTAGACCAGGTGCTTCTTGTTGTTTGTTCATGTATTGGAGCTGCATGTTGCTGCTAAGAGTTTAATTAAAATAAAAGATTAGTGAGGCCTTGTATGTAGTGAGGCCTTGTAAGATTAGTGAGGCCTTGAAAGTAGGGAGGCCTTGTATGCAGTGGCACAGTTAAAATTAACCTTATCAGAAAAATGCAAAGGATTGTATTGCTATTAGTCAGTCATAAGGAGGGTTCGTAGTGAGTGGCTGTGAGTCCACAGCATAGTTCAGAAGTTATAAATTGGCTAGTACATCCAGAAATTTTCAGAAGGGAGATGCAGCATTGTAAGAGAAGCTACTAATTTAGAACTTAGCTGCTGACCTGTATTTGGTGGGCCCGTGGATCTTGAGGAGCCGGAAGACTGAATACCAGGGTTCTTCCCGGTACCCCTCAGACAGAGCAGATCGGGGATGCCCAACTTCACTGAGCTTTATAGAAGAGGAACTTGTCGTACATCAGGCATCAGAGGGGACTGCCGATAAGCTGCCGATGCAAATTGTTATTGTCTGTCATTGTTATCTTGTTATATTATGCATAGTTGTGTGTTTGTTAAGTCAATAAACCTTTCTTACATTTTTACCCTCGACCACTCTCTCAATCCCATACCGTCCCACTGGTGGCTGAAACATATGGAACTAGAAATAGGGAAGTACTTGATTATATTGCTCACGGCACTGTGGTGACAAAATGGTGACGGGGCTGGAGGACGAGACTTATGAGGAAAGACTGAGGGAACTGGGCGTCTTTAGTCTAGGGAAGAGGAGACTGAGAGTAGATTTAATAGAAGTCTTCAACTACCTGAAGTGGGGTTTAAAAGAGGATGGAGCTAGGCTATTCTCACTGGTGGCAGATGACAACAAGGAGCAATGATCTCAAGTTTCAACAAGGGAAGTTTAGGTTAGATATTAGGAAGAATTTTGTAACTAGGAAGTTAGTAAAACACTGGAATAGTTTACCCAGAGAGGTGGTGGAAGCTCCATCATTGGAGGTTTTCAAAACCCGGCTAGACAAAGCTTTGACTGGGATGATCTAGTTGGGGCTGGTCCTGCTTTGACTGGACTAGATGACCTTGTGAGGTTCCTTCTAGCTCTAATTTTCTATGATTCAACCTCATTTGGAATACTGGGTACAATTCTGCTTGTCCATGTTCTCTGGAGATTAGAAGAGCATCTCTTTTATAGCTAACTAAACTCAAAGTTAAGAGGGGATATAATTGCTCAGTATAAGCACCTCAAAGGCTAAATACTATTGAGGGAAAAGAACTGTTTTAACTAAAAGATCAACTTAAAGAACAAATGACTCTAAATACAGCTAGGTTAGAAATAAAGTATCTAACCACCTGAGGGGTGTGGTTTCAAAACAGCTAATAAAAATAATGAGGGAAAATCCTAACTAGTTTTAAAATGTTGTTTGATTGGATTATGAAAAATGATTATATTATGTGGTTGTTCATGATAGCAGGGGACTGGACTTGATGACCCCATCCTTACGTTCAAGTGGAAGTTTTGTATTGACTTCAATGGGCTCCAAATGAGGTGCTGGGATGAAATGTACTATCCTACCTAAAGAAGAACTGCTGTAGATATACTTTTATATTTTATGTTGAAAAGTCATGAAAAGCCTTGTCTCATGAATTTACTAAAATTCACTGAGGCAAATCTGTGTTAGCTTTAGGCTTTAAAGAGACTTAGAAGAGCATCCATGTAATTGATGCATCTGAGATGAACTTTCAAGCCTCTCTAGGGTACCTAGACACTCCTATTTAGGTAGGTGAATAGGAACTATAGTATTTTTGTGCAAGTATCTTTTAAAAATATGCTGTCTCTACACTTCCAAGAGGATTAGAGCAGCATCAACCTCCTAATTATATTAAACAACACTAAGTGGTAGGTAGCTGATTGCTGTTATATAAAAATAAAAATACCCCCATCCCTCAGCAGAAGATTCCCCTAAACCCACTTTAAATTGTAGAAGTTAGTGGTAAAAAGGCCTATTATATCATTTAGTACATGCACTTGTCATGCAGAATATAGATCTCCCATAAAAGACAGCTATTTAACTGATAGGACATTTGCTGTTATATTAAACTGAGAAGCTATGGAAGAAGCTAAAAATGCTATTTTTTCTGGATGTGTTTAGTTCCTGTACTAATATAAGTTGTCTATATAAATCAAAGTACTGTATAAAAGTGCTTTTAGAATGTTACATTTTAATAGACTTTGAAAGATATATATTGGATTTATTAAAAATGTATAATATATTTTTATCACAAATTATATACACAAACTCTCTCTCTCTCTCTCTCTCTGTGTGTGTGTGTGTGTATATATATATATATATATATATATAAAACCCTGACTTCTCCTGATTTAGCTTTACAGTTGAGTAGTAATAGCTTAATAAAAACATGGAGGTATAGCATGCTGTTCACAAATTGTTTATGTGAGTACTGGGATGCACATTCTGTCTGTGGCTTGAAAAGAAAATGCATGTTTAAGAGGGTTGTAACTGCGTGTATGTGGAATTAGGCATGCATGAAATTTACACGGGGATTTTAAATATGAGAATGAAGATTCCTCTTTCAGACAATAAGACATAACCAGCAGTGCATTTCTAAAGGATTATTGCATGCCTCGGGTATCCGTCGAGGCACATGGCCAAGAAGGGCAATAATCCTTCCAGAAATACAGTCTGTTGTGTGTGACAAGAAGTAAGTTTTTTTTATTACAAAATGCAAATTAATGGAAGAAGGAAAAATCTTGGTCTAGCATCTTTGGCAAAAAATCCTATCAGCATGTCTCATCAGCTGCACAGTCTCAGTAAGGTCGTCTGACCTGCCCTCCACTCTCGGCTCTGGTTTATATTATTGGGCAGTGGCATAGCTGATGAGGGGCGACCAGGGCAGCAAACATAGCTGTGACACAATCTTTTTGGGGGGGCACAAGCATAGCTATGACTGCAGTGGTGGCTGATTGTGCTGCTGTAATTGGCACAAGAGCAGCTGGCACTGCTCCAGGCACCACACAGCTGCCCTGGGCACATAGCTGCACTGCAATACCTTTGCTGTTGAGAGAAATTCAGAATCAAAAGGGATTGAAGTGACTGTTTCTTTAGGCCAGTGATTCTCAGCCAGGGTATTGTGGCACTCTGGGGTGTCATGAGATGCATTCAACGATGCCCCAGGGTACCATACATAATTAGCATTTTTAGGTGTGCCAACATAAATTACAAGGTAAACTCAAAGATTTCAAATAGGAATCCAAAATGTTAAGATCTTTTGATCTGTTGCAATCTCTCTGTGTTATTTGCAACAGTAGACTCACTGTATTATTTTTCTGTAGCCAAATACCAAGTGAAAACCAAGAAATGGCATTTTCTGAGGGATGCCTCGAGTCTAATGAGGTTGAGAACTACTGCTTTAGGCACTTTTCTCTAAAAGCTAGATTCCGCCCTCAGCTGCTGCCTAACTCTGGAGGCAGCTAAGGTCAATAGACATCTAAGTTTCCAACATTAAAGTTTGACATATGTCTAGAGGTCTGCTTCTGGGCAGAACTGCCCAAGTCTTGCCACTGATGAGAAGCTTAGATGCCTAGCTTATACTTAATACCTGCTGGGATCCATTCACAAACGGTGAATTCCTTTATCCATCTTGCATGCAAGGACTGATATTGTAGGATTTCACAGAAGGTTTGTCTAGGATTAACCCCCCCACCCCACACAAAACAGTTGGGTGAAGGATGTGGGAATTCCCTCTCCTATTATCAAATACAGGGGTTGGCAACCTTTTGCTGGTGTGGGCTGAATCTTGCAACCTGGCTGCTGCTATGGCTAATAGTCTTCACCCCCCTCCTCCCTGCATCCAAGCTGCTGGATATCTGACCACTCTGTAGCAAGGATAAACCTCGATGCTGCAGAACAGAGGGGAGCACTGTGAAGGGAATCGGCAGCATAGTGCAGCTGTGTGACACCAATCTTGGATTGGACTCCCACAGGCCAGATTGGATCTTTTTATGGACTCTAGGTTGCCAATCCCTGATTTAATGGTTCAGTGGGGAGATTGCCTATCCGAGTAGTGAGAGATGTGGGTTCAGTACCTTCTTTTATCTGAGGAAGCTTGTCTCTACATCTATCTGCTGGGAGAGCGTCTTAACCACCTGGCTATAAGGTGTTCTGGGACAATAGATGCTCTTGAGATCTCTAGAAGAGTTCCACTTTGTGTGGAATAATTAAATAGTCAGTGTGCCAGAGAGAGAAGGAGAAAGATCATAACTCTGTAGGTTGGCGGTTAGGGTAGGCTCATCTTGGGAGGCAGAGGACCTGTATTCCAATCCCTGTTGCAATGTACAGAACCAAGTCTGTGACACTGGCTTGGGCAACAGGTGGCGAGCCCCTAAGGGGACTTTAAAAAAATGTTAAAGTTGGAAACAAAAGCGTTTACAGATTGTAGGAGCCTCCAGTGCTAGGTGGCAGCTGAGCAGAGATCCAAATTAAGCACATAAAATGGTGGTTAAGCAGTTAGTGTATTTTGCCAATTTTTATGAAATAGTCCTTGGGAGTTGAATCCATCTCCCTGTAGCATGTGGAGTTTGCTTTCAACTGAGCTGTTAAATAAGAGCATTGGAAAGACAAGACTTTTCTCTTGAAAGAAAGACTGGCTCTAATTGCAGAAGGATCCCATTCTTTGGTGCCTAACTCTTCCTGCATCACATAAGGATCTGAGATGCCTAACTTGAGGATGTGGCAACTACTAGGCAGTTGGGTGCTGCCATGCCCAGCACTGTTGCACCTCATTCTGTCTGAGGACCTGCGTCTCTTTCTATCATCAGGGTATTGCACCCTGGATAGCTATTCAAAGTTTGTCAAATGTTCAGCAATGAAGACCTTGATTTACAAGTCTGAATCCCAATGCCCTTAATGGAAATGTCAACCAGTAGTATACAGCTTGACTTGAGAAGTTGGAGCTTTCTCAGGCATTGGACTGAGGCTCTTGAATAAACTTTGGGACCATCTTAACTGTCATGTTTCTATGTTCCTAGTGCAAGGCATGCTTCTGTGACTTTGCCTTAAAAAATTAGAAGTGCAAGCGATAGAGCTTAATGGCCTACTGGAAATTCCTAAGGTATTGTGATAGTGAGAAACAGTATAAGAAATTAAAAGAGAATAGAAAAAGAATAGTGAGAAGCTTTCATGTTGCTCAGTGCTAATAGCTGAAGATCAATAAACTCTTTGCCTTGCAAAATAGATACCTGCCAGTACTATTTACTTCAAGAATACCTAATCAAACCGCTTGTTACTAGGCCACCTTAAAAACCATGTTAATTTATTGCCTATTAATTACGTGTCACTTAAGAAGCAGAAGCTGTGGAGAGCTACATTTTAAAATAAAATTCAAGTCCTACATATGCCATTGCAAAGATTTATTTGAATATGCAGTTATATAGGATTGTGCAAATCAAGCAGTTACATGCTGGCTGTGATACAGATGGATATATAGGCACAACGCTAACCTTTTTACTTGCAGTAAATGGATATGCCTCTGTTTTCAGTAAAACAAAATAGATCTTCATTAAAACAAAGTAGATCTTGTATAAACAAAAGTAGATCTTCACGGACCCCAGTGTTTATTACAATTTATCTGTTGCCCTTATTAGTCAGTTTTTCAAAAACACAGAGACCTTATAATTAGAAAAATATGGGATGAATATGCCTTTGTATATAGTAATGTAGTTGTGTGTATCCTACTTTTACAAGTTGGGGGACCATCTATGCAAGTACAAGTTTTGTGAGTGTAAGTCAGGGCCTCTCCACATTTGATCCAAAAAGACACCATATATTGTTATTGATGGGTATATAGAAAACATTTGACTATCACCAAGAGCATAAAGCAAGCCATTTCCAAGGCATTAGGAAATTAGTTTCTGCTCCTCTGTGTTGCTCCTGCTGAGAATGTATGCTGACCACAACACAGGCCATTGCCTGAGTGGCATAATTTGAAGCAATATTATTTTTACAATAATACTTTGCCTCTCTGTAGTACCTTTCATCTGAAGCTCTCAAAGGACATTACAACCTTTAATGAAATTAGTCTCATATCACCCCTGTGAGTTAGCTAAGCATTATTAACTCTAAGCCACAGGCAGGGATATTGATGTTCAGAAAATTAAATGACTTGTCCAAGGTTATATGAAGAAGCCAGTGGCAAAGCCAGGAGTATAACCCACAACTTGCGATATCTTGTGCTTCACTAGATATCATTTACTTTGATCTCAATGGCTTTTCTACCAGTTTTAATCCTAGGAATATTCATTCAGCACGCTTCTGCAAAGATTTCCTAGCCTGTCTTTGACCATATCACCTTTTTCTTTTGTAGCCTTTCATTGGTTTCCCCTTCATCATCACAAAATATGTAAGTTGTTTGCCTTTCCTTTTGAGGCTTTCTTTAGCCTAGTCCCTTCATAGCTATCCTGTCATGTTTGTTTTAGAGATACGAACTCTTGATTTTTACCACTTAGTCAGCTTTCAAACAAACACCCAGATGTCCTCATGCTTAGAGAGGAAGAGCTGCTCATAAATAAGTGCAAAATCATGTCCTTATCCTCCTTCCAACTCCCCTTCTTTACCATGATGCCTACAAAAAACCCATGACGGTACATTTATTTCAGCTTTTTGAGTGATGTTTTTTTATTGGTGACAAATAAAAAAAAAACCCTTGGGAAGTAGACACTTATGAGAAAATACTATTTTGTTCAAAGCCCTCATTTGTATAGACTCATAGAAAATTAGGGTTGGAAGGTATCTCAGGAAGTCATCTAGTTCAACTCCCTGATCAAAACAGCATCACCCCCAACTACTACATCCCAGCCAAGGCTTTGTCAAACTGGTCCTTAAAAACGTCCAAGGATGGAGAGTCCACCACCACTCTGGGTTGCCTGTTCCAGTGCTTCACCATCCTCCTAGTGAGAGAGTGTTTCCTAATATCCAATGTACACTTCCCTTGCTGAAACTTGAGACCACTGCTTCTTGTTCTGTCATCTGCCACCACTGAGAACAGTCTAGCTCCATCCTCTTTGAACCACCCTTCAGGTAGATGAAGCCTGCTATCAAGTCCTCTCTCAGTCTTCTCTTTCCCAGACTAAAATAAGCCCAGTTCCCTCAGCCTCTCCTCATTAAGTCATGCCCCCCAGTCCCCTAACCATTTTTGTTGCCCTCTGCTGGATGCTCTCCAGCTCTCTCCAACTTGTCCACATCCTTTCAACTTTTCATGAATAAAACAGTGCTGATAAAAAAAAATGTGATCAGTCCTACTTACCAACCACTAACGTTCTACCTTCTATGCTTCTACCTCATATCTTGGCTGTGGTTTACTAACCACAAGGGAACTCCAATATGTTGTCGGTATGGTGAATTTAGTGACTGCCTTACATTTTATACGACCCTAGTGAATTGCCCTTGAAGAATGATGGTGGGGATGAAGTGCTGCCATGATGGGGGGGGGAGGGGGGCGGGACACGAGGCCAGCCATGCACTGCCACCACCCCATGCCACTGCCATCTCCAAGGATTGTGGGCAGGGCCTTACCCCACAGCTCCATTCCCTTTGTCTCCACTGTCATGGTGTTACTCAGTCCCCACCATTATCCTCTTCCCCCTGCTCCACATCTGTCTCCGCACCCCTTTCCCCTACTCTGTCCCAGCCATTATTCTTGATGGACAATTGGCCCCCTGCAGGGCACTGGCTGGGGCTCCCCCCATCCCCAAAGAACATTACGGACACACAGACATATGGACTAAGCCCTATATTTATATATAGAATACTGATGTAAGGATTGCTGAGGAATTGGCATGCATGTGCAGGAGTGTGACAAGATAATTCAAAGACATGAATGAAATATTAATGATGATTGATTTTTTTTTGCAGGTAGGTCAAATCATAGAAGAAGAGAAATTAATCCATTTTAAGATCATATTAATGCTTCTAATATCAAGTGTTCATATTTAAAATTGTTTTTTTTTTCCATTGAAAATGACCTTGGATGACAAGCTATGTCACTTAATTATGTGCCTGTCTATAGTCAATGTGCATCATGAAAACGTTTATTAATTTTTGATTTTATTAAAGATGCTCTTGTATTTCTTTTTGGAATACTATATTTTCTTGCATGCTACAGCCCCCCTGTGCCAAATGAGACATGGACCATCACAAGCTGGCTCAACCCTCAGCTGACTTAGCAGGCTGATTGGGCAGTTTAGCTGATGCAGGATTTGGCTCTTTGCATTTCTTTGTTTAAGACATGTACCTTAATTTCCAGCAGCTGATTTTTGGGGAAAAGGGCGGGTATTGTATGTAAAAAAATATGGTAAGTGTACAAGTCTAACTAGATGAGCTAAATGATCACGAATTGCTTCTTTCTGTGGAAAGAAAACAACTAATGAAAAGGAGAGTGGATTTTTTTTGTACTTGTGAATGTGTGTCTATTTATGATTATTTTACCTCTAGCATACCTTTGTCAGGATTATGAAAAACTGGTTTGGCTATCAGAAGCAATTCATGTTAGCTGTAATGCTGCTACTGTGTTCTTGTTCTGAGAAGTGAAGTTCTCACTGTGGAATCTGATAACTGTTGAATTTTTTTTTGCATGGAATAATACTGCAGAAGTGTGTTTTCCACTGAAATGTGAGTATCATAATGGGAGCTCTACTTTCTTTTGGACGTCAAGAGATAACAAGGCTGATAACCTACCAATTTAGATGGTTTTACGGATAGTTAGTGAGCAGCTTAATGGACCTAGATGTGAACAAGTATTTGCCCTCAATCTTATCTTAACATTTATTTAAAACAGTTCTGGTTGGCAGCCAGCATTTTCTGGTGTCTGTATTGTTGAGTAGCTGGAATTCAGTGAAAAGAGTGAGATGCTTATTAAGATAAAAAACAAGTTTGAAATAATTGAATCTCTGTCTAATTACGTTTTTAAACTTTAAGTTAGACCCGTCGTAAATCAGTACAGTGCATTTGAAAACAGGGGAGATATGTCACTTTGCACCAGCTGATGCTGGAAAGGAACACTACAAAAATATTACATCATTATTTATTTGAGTTTTGTCATGAGTTCAGTTAGCTGTGCTCTGATCAATTTATGTTGTTACAATGGACCTCATTGCTGTGTAGAATGTGTACATACCTTTTTGTTTTCTGCATATAAATATTCATTTGATTTAATTCTACTAGCACAAAATGAATTTTAAACTTACATGCTTGCATAATTGTGGAGTTTTAACTGGATTTTGTTACCATTTTCTTTAGAAACCTGGGTGTTCTGAGTTTCACTGCTTCTTTCAGAGATCAGAAACAACATAATTTGATTAATATCAATCACCTCAAACCAGTATAGCTTGGATCTGTGATTTCCAATAGTCATAGAGTAAATAAAAGCTGCTAAATATTTTGAAGAATAATTTTTAATAATGAATGCATTTGAAACAGCTGACAGTGGGTAATCTGCAATTTCTAATGGCTTGCTCACTCATCTCCATGTATTAGCAGACAGATCTATAAAAAATAAAAATATTATCAGGAGTTAGTTGTATATCACAAACTTAATGGCTTACTATATTTTCCCACTGATTATGAGTGGGGGTAGTAGCCCTGACTGAAATAATGTTGGGTATTAATTATTAGTAAAACACCTAAAATGTGGTACATATATGGAAAAGTTGCGACGATCCCAATAATATCCAAATTGGCTTTATTTCACTATTTTAAAACCAACTATTTAAATTTAGGCAATTTAAATATTGGCTACTATTTTTAAGCCCTTCAGTTATTTAGGAATGTAAGTCTAATTTTAATAAAAAAAGAGTTTCAATGAGATTCTGCAGATTTCAGTAAAACATAGGTTACGAAATGTCTACTCACTTTTGGAAATGGTATTTAGGTCCCTGAGTCACCAGGGTAATTTTGAAAATATTCATTGTACCTAATTCTGCCATTATTGCCTATGCTGAAAAGTACATACTTTAAAGGTTTTTTCAGCTATAATACGGAATCAGCCATTTTCACATAATGCTATACCAAGCCTATAATCCAGAGAGGGGCTATTTTGATAAGATTATTCTACCTGCAATTTGAGAAGTATATCCTTATAAGAGATCTGGGGTGATGCTTTGTTGTATGGCACTGGTGACTATGGTGGTGAAGTAGGGTATGCTGTTCCTGATATAGTATGGGTAGTTCAATGTTTTTGTACAGTGATTAATTTTGTTAATTTGTACAGTGATTAATTTTGACGTGACAGGAAGCTGTCAGATCTAGAAATATCTTCTTTCTTAAGATGTTGCTGAAAGATGTTTCTTTTTGTAACTTGAAATGCCACCAGAGCTTGGTGCAAGTTACTACATTCTTGTTGAAATCCAGCCTGCTCAGTTTTCAGAATGGTCTCCACTTCTGCTGATATGCTGGAGGATAAGATGTTCTGGATATAGATAGCAGCAACACTGGCCAATCTAACAGAAACTATTGGATTAATTGGATGACTTAACTCCTAATTAATGGAATCTTTCCCCATCTTTAGCAGGGCAAAGATCTTTGGGAACTGTATTACTGATAAGATGAGTAAAGACCTGGCTTAGCTAAGATTGAACATAATGGCCAAGTTTTTCCAGGAACTCTGGAAGAATGCTGTATCCAGTGACAGTTATGATTCTTATGCTATTCAACACCTATGTCTACTTCTGACCTTTTGAACAAAAATAAATATATCCGAGATGGTTCTTTCCAAGGGACAACCCTTATTCATTGAAAACATGTCACATAATTTTTTTTTTCCAACAGAAAATATTATAACACTCGGATTACGGCTGGTATGATCAGTGAACGAACCGGAGCTGGTGGTTTTTGAAACTCACAAAGGTCATGAAGTAGACTCTAGCACTTCCTGCTTGATTGGGTGAAGTCAAGATTTTCAGCTGTTTCTTCCCAAGGGCTTGTTTAGCGGAATCTAAGGCCTCAGTTAAGTGATCTGTTATGTCAAGATCAGTGGATGACTCATACTGTTTAAATACTGCATTTAATTGCTGTAAAATGTTGCATAACTATCCTTTTAACCGGATGGAGCATTAAATTTTTTAAACCCAGAAGTAGCTTTCCCACTGGGACAATTTTACTTGCATCACAGTGAGAAGCTTAGGAAAGAAATCAGTAGATATTTGTATGCTTTAGAAGACTACTAATGAAAATGACATCAAAGTAATTGTTTTTATTACTGTCAATAATCCTTTGCTTGTTGCCCAATATAATTATGTTCAATTTGTCTCTGTTCCACCTTCCTCAACCTTCACAGTGCCATGTTCCGTCATACAAAGTAGCACTGACGTAGCACTACATATCAAATTTGCAAGCACACCTTTGTAAGCCTGTTGGCTCTAGTTATACAAGTGCAAAAGCATCTCTAGTTACACAAGAGCAAAGTTGTACAAAAAAATTCAGGTTATTCTTATTGCATTGGGTTTAGATAGTTTAGAGTTAATCTATAGTTTACACATCACATTGTATTGCACAGTTTGATCTACCAAACTGAAAGTTGAGGTTGACGTAGAAAACTCTGAGTCGTCCATATAATATTTTTTCACTGGCAAAAAAGTATACCTGGAAAAAAGAAGATCCCTAAATTCTTCTCAAATAGAGGAGTATCTATCAGTAGCCAGTGTAGCTGTTTTTCTTGTTGATTTGGCTAAAATTATCAACCATAGTACTTAAATCCAGATTTAAACATCTTTAGTAACAGGGGTTACTTCTTTTTGGTCAATAGGAACAGTGCACGGACAGCACTTCGGGAGATAAAGGAGCTACAGTTAGATATCTAAATTTGGATTTAAGTGCCTGAATTTATCATAAGGAATTATCACCTTTTAAATGACCAGTTTCTGATGGGTAAAAATTTCCCAAAAGTAAGTTATCTTCTATGCTGCCCTCTACTAAATTATTCATAGTTTTTCCTTAATTTGCAACTGGATTCTAATAGAGTACACAGAAAATAAGAATTTAACTTTCAAGTACATGTAATGGGCACCATGACATCATTTTGTCATTTGGGTACTAAGAATATCAAAGAACATATGCAACTCTAGTATGTTTTTCTTTTTCTAAACCATAATATTTTTTCCTTGTGCGGGAATGATGTTAAAACATCCACTCATACAACAATAACTTGATAGAAGTTATCCCTCTGTATGGAGCTGTGTTTTCTTGTAGTATTCAGGAAATGTTATGAGATCTGTAGGGCGTGAGAGGTTACCAAAGGTTTTTTAGAGCCCAAGAACCAGAAACTCAGCTCTGTCCCTTTAAGAAAAACAAACACCACCCCCATTCACCTGCTCCTGCAGCAGCCATGGGGCTTCTGAGGGCTTGTGCAGAGCCCCCCATGCAGTGTGGGGAAGTGGGAGGTCAGTGGGGATCACCCCCCACTAGGCAGGAACCAGTGAATGGGGGCTTTTTTGTTGTTTTTTTTCTTAAAGGGCCAGAGCTGGGATGGATGATGCAGCTGGGGGGGGGGGCTGGGACAGCAGGGGGAGTTCAGGGGCTCATACAGAGCCCCCACACAGCATGGGGCAGTGGGGGGCAGCAGGGATCACCCCCACTGCTGGGCAGGAGCTGGTGGATGAGGGCTTTTTTTTCAAAGTGCTGAGAGCAGGGGCAGGCAAGGCAGCCATTGTCGATGCTGGGAGAGTGGGTGGGGGCTGGCGCCTGTGTGATTCAAAGATTCAGCTGATTTGGCAGCACCCAAATCTCTGAATCTGATTCAGCCAAATCGATTCGGAACAGTGATTCAAATCACTGAATCGAATCACTGTCCCCCAAATCAGCTGAATCTGACTCTGAAGCAAATGCTAGCCGCTTCACACAGGCCTAATACTGACAGCAAATACTCCAGGTGAGCTTCCAGAAAAATAGCAACAGCCTGAGTTAGGCAGCAAGAAAGAAGAGACCCTTATGCAACAGGAAAGCTTCTGGATTCTGGCCTCTTTTGGACTTTCTACTAGATTGGGTAAAGTCAAGTAGATCCATGTAGCAGGGTGAAGGAATGGGGGAAGGAAAACATCCTGCTCACCCTTCTCCCTTACCTGTGTTCTGGCAAAAAGCCCTGGTGGTGCCAGGTGAGGTGGCTGTAACTGTGTGAGAAACACATCCCTGGTGCTGCAAATTGGAAGTCTCTACCAGGAAACAGCAGCTGCCAGAGAGCGGGGCCCTGGCCAGGAGTGCCCCAGGTGACCTGCTGAGCTCAAGCAAGCCTAGGGCCCAGGTGGGTCCTCCTCCTACAGGAGGCATGAGCCACAGCTGGGAGATGTACTGAGGAGAGGGGCCCTTGGATGCCAGACGGACACACACACACCAGAAGACAATGAGAGGCAGCCAGACTGCCCATGTTCCTTTATTTGTGTACAAGATGGACTGCTGGAGATTCCAGGTTTGTGTTCTGCGAGACAGGGTTAATACGCTCCGAGGCTGGCATGGTTGGAGGGCGATAGACACAGTGACTAGAGCCCTGGTCCGGTGGAACCAAGGAAAATTATAGAGGACTGTGGTGGGAGTGTATAGGAGGAGGAGCTCCTGATCCGGACCACATAAAGGTCCTTCCAAATGGCACTCAGCAACTCAGTGGCTGATTGGATGGCCTTGACTCAGTAAGCTTCGTCTCCTGCTGAGGCAGAATTCTATCATTTCTTCCATCAAGTTGCAGCGGAGAGGTGCCTCAGCAGGGAACGGTCTTCCCCAGCACAGCCAACAGGAGTCAGCTAGGCCAGAAGGGAGGCATGGTCGCAATCCACTTGTATGGATTATTATTATATTAGTCTGGCTGGTAGCTGCAGTATGGCTCTGGGTGGCTCGGCTCTGCTTTCCAGCAGTGCATGCTGCCTGACCATGTGCTGCTTGGTTTGTTTTTTTTCTCCTGCAGTTTTTTTTGACATCTGGTTATCTGGGGGTCAAAAAAACCCACAGAAAAAAAACATGGAGGAGTGCATGCTTGGGCAGCACGCCTTCGCAGCGTGGAGATCATTGGACTGTTCTGTATGTGGTGCTCCAAACATGCTTGCGGTGCTACATACCACATGATCACGCTCATCTGGATGCACCCTATGAGAGCAAGGAGAACAGGAGTAACAAGAAAACTACACAGAAAGTTACATAGTTGCATAGGGAAGTTTTAAAGACATAAGCCAAATTGATAGCTGGACAATTTCTTACATGCTTCATGGAAGATGCAGTTCTAAATATGTCTGACAAAGGATAACATTTTAATTTGGGAATTGCCTGAGTTCTTAACAAAATCTGCTATTTTCTCTTTTCTCTCCCAGATCACTATTGAGTGTCTTTATTTTTATTATTTTTATATTGTATATATTATTATATTATTCTTTATATTATATTATATGCTACAGCAACTTTACTGTAGTCTGAGGAACTCTCTTCAATGCTAGATATAGCAAATCTTTCACCTTCCTTGACTTGAATCTGAATAAAGTTGGTTAAACAAATTGGAGAAATATGGGCTGGACAAAACTACTATAAGGTAGATAGATAACTGGCTCAATAGCTACAAGCAAAGGGTAATTATTAATGGGTCCCTGTCAGAATGGCAGGAGGTTTCGAGTGGACTCTGACAGGGGTCTGTCCTGAGCCTAGTGCTGCTCAATGTGTTTCTGAGTAGATGTATGGATCACATGAACCTGGCAAGGATTGTGAACACGTTGGAGGATGTGAGTGCTATTCAGAAGGATCCTGACAGATTGGAAAGCTGACTGGAGCTAACAGAATTAAGTTTAGTGTCAAAAAAATGCAAGGTATTACACATTGGGAGAAATAATCAAACACCTACATATAAAATGGGTGAGAACTGGCTGGTTGGCAGAAATATGGAAAAGGACTTGGGAGTTTTGGTAGGTCACAGACTCAGTATGAGCCTGCAGTGTGATGCAGCCACACAAAAGGTGAATGTAGTTTTGGGATGTACCAATAGAAGCATTAGGTGCAAGACACAGGAAGTGATAGTGCCTCTCTACTTGGCACTGGTTAGGCCTCATTTGGAGTGCTGTGTGCAGTTCTAGACCCCACATTTTAAAAAGGACATGGAGAAGTTGGACAGGGTCCAGAGGCAGGCAACAAAACTAATATAAACATGAAAACATACAACTAATAATAAAAAGAAAGAGTTGGAAGGCAAGTCATATGAGGAAAGGCTGAAGGAGCTAGGCATTTTCAGCTGGTGGAAATGGAACTTAAGAGGGGACAGTCCTCAAATACTTGTAGGGCTGCCATAACGAAGATGGAAAGCACCTTTTTTCTCTCACTGCAGAGAGGAGGATATGGAGCAGTGGCTTGAAGTTGCAGCAAAGTAAGTTTAGATTGGATATCTGGATAAACTTCTTCACTGTTGGAGCAGTGAGACAGTGGAATAGACTGCCTAGGGAAGCTGTGGACTCTCCATCACTGGAAGTTGTCGGGAAGAAGTTGGACAACCACTGGGATGATCTAGGTGTAGCTATGCCTATGTTCTACTATGGGTATTTCCCATGGTTCTGGGTTTTGCTGGTTGCCCCTGTTCCTCCCTCCCCACGCCCCACTTTGTTACATGTGTCCAGACTGTGGAATAAGTTTCCTCCAGGGGTGGTGCAATCACCTACCCTGGAAATCTTCAAGAGGAGACTGGACAGTCACCTCGCTGGGGCCACCTGACCCCAGTTCTCTTTCCTGCTTGGTGCAGGGGGGCTGGACTCGATGATCTTGTGAGGTCCCTTCCAGCCCCTTACAATCCATAAATCTGTGTCAGGGTGTTTTTAAGTCTCCCTCAGAGGCATTGGATGTTGGCAATTGCCAAGGCTGGGGGCTTTGACAGGGTTGTGCCAATGCTTCTGCTGGGACCAAAGATGGAGGTTCCTGGCTAGAGGGTCTTGACTCTCTGCTCTGGGTCAGACTGAGCATTAGATTTGGGTTCAGGAAAGATTTTCCCCCATAGATTGTTATGGATTGTTGGGGTTTTTGCCTTCCTCTGTAGTGTGGGCTGTGACCCTCTACCTGGGATCTCTTGAGCACATATTGGCAACATTTGATAGAAGCGGGACATTGGCTCCCATTGTTCCCCTGCTTTAACTATGCTAGGTTAGGGTGTTAGGTCTGTGTTGTGTCAGGATTGATGATCTTCTTATGTAGAATTTAGATTAAGGGTTGTACAGGATGGTTTGGATAGGATGATCCTGCCTCATGCAGGGGGTTGGGCTAGATGACCTTTGGAGGTCCCTTCCAGCCCTATTTTCTATGGGCATCTTTACACATGCCCCAGGGTGGGAGGGCCTACTTTAATTAGAGCGACTCTCAGGAGTCGCTCTAATTAAAGTGCCTGCAGCAACTTGTGTATTCAGCATACTATGTTTCAAAACAACAGTGGGGGGCACTTTAACTAAAGCTCATTTGATCAGCTTTAGTTAAAGCACCCCCACTGCCACTTTAAAGCCTGGGGACCATGAATACATGTGATGCCAAGGCTGCTGGAGCATGCTAATTAGACTGGATTAATTGAGTGTCCTCCAACACACTCTAATTAGCACGCATCGAAGCAGGCATCAGGCACGTGTATATTGTAATTCTATGATTCAGTAAAAAGGTTTTGGCAATTCTCCAACCGGGGTTTTAGCTGTTCTCTGATACAAAAAATATGGTGTTGCAACATCCTTTGATTTACTTATCTGCTATAGTTTCCAGCACCGTTCCCAGAAGTGTCATTTGTGGAAGATGGTACTCCTGAGAATGACATTCACCACTAGAAATGCTGATTTGCAGCTACTGTGACACTTTTTCTGTAAGTATCCTCTTAGGAGTTTCTCTATCTAAATGTCATACTGAGAGCACTTCTGATAACAAAGTCATGGGTACTTTGAAGCTCCTGGATGGTAGAGGATGCATTCTATTATCCACATACTTCCCAAGAGTGAGGACTATGACACAGTGCTAAGTTAGTACTAAGGTTCTCCAAATCTATGTGTTGATGCGGTAAAATACTAGTAACTCCTCATTTCTATGTTTACTTGATGATCAGTTTGGAGAACAGTGTGCAGACAGCAGTTTGAAGATCCTGGGAGAATTTATTATTATGCTAATTTTTGTTAGATCCGATAATAACCATTTAACTACAGCTTCTTGTTCATCCTCTCCCTTTACTTCTAACTTATATTTTGTTTGAGGGTTACCTGATGGCATTGGAAAGATCAACATTTCATCATCTCTTTTGTCTTAGGGGAGGCAGGAGAGGGCACAAGTGAGAATTTTGGTTAACTGGGTCATATGGAAACGGTGGATTTGACCAGAAACTGCTCTTATAAACTTTTGTTTCTAGTAGTCTGTTTACTTCAGAAGGCAACAGACTAGGTCCTTAATTGGAAGAAACCAGCATAGCTCCACCAACTTCATATCTGTTTTTGTGTCTGCTGAGAATCTGTCCCACATGTATAATAAACAGGCCATGAAATCTGTAAATCTTTTTTTTTCTTTGAAAAATGAAAGCTGAGGTTATGAATGACACTGTTAAGATGTCCAAGAAATTGAGGACTCCTGGTTCTTCTGACAAGTCACTCTTCTGCTAGCAGAGCAGCAGAATAAAAGACAAGTAGAACTGAATATCACTGTGTCGGAGTGATGAACTATTTTAATTATGTTCCATGATAGCGGAGACCAGCCTCCCCAAGGCATAATGAATCGTTGAGGCCCATTATGCCCTTCCAGTTCAATGCCACTTTCTTTGAATTAATGCCTATTGCTATCTTATTGCTTTTAAAGTTGCTATCCAAATTAGCCCTCTGCCCTGGAATTGTCACCTTGGGATTTCTATTGGTTAAATCCTCTTGCTTTTGCCAAAACTGCTGTGAAATTTCTATTTTTTAAATTCAGACATAGGATTTATTAAATCTTTGCTGTATGGCTTGACTTAGGTGTTCCCTGTTCCTCATGGAATTTTTCTCTGCTCGGGTATAAAGGCGGTAAAGAAAGGCAACATGTTACTTTGTGTGTGTGCGCGCACATAAATGTAGAAGGGCACAAGGTGGAAAAAGGTCATGTAAGCAGAAGGGTTTGATACAACTACTGGGAAGCATTATGGCTGAAGTCTGTTTTGTGCTATTTCTAGTTTAATCTTGGCAACAGTTATTATTTTATTCATGAATGAGGCCTTTTGTCAGAGAGCCAATTAACTTGGGCAATGAACCCCTGACCCATTTTTTTCAGATAATTAGTGGATTGGGTATAATGATGAGAGAGGCCAAGCAGAGATGCACATTTTTAGACTGGTCTTCTGACCACCCTATGAACTGTTGTTTTAAATAAACCAGGATTTAGAGCAGCCATGACTGACATATCTCAAACCTTTCAAAAGGGTTTTAAAAAACTGGGGCATAAGAATTGTTTTGTGCTGGAATAACTCTGTTTTTACTCCACTGAAATATGCTTCAAGGCTTACCTTGAACTGAACCTTTTTCTTCTTTTTTTCATCTAAGAACTACATAATACTGAAAGTAACTCATGGCAAATTTACAGCTGGCCGGTTTGAATTAAGTTAAGGGGTCTGATGCCTGAAAATTATGGAAGCCATCAAACACTGTAAAATGCTACTCTGCCAGGTCTCATAATTCAGCTCTGGGACATGTGACATTTGTCCTTAAAATGCATGACATGATAATTTTATGTCTGCAGATTCCAGAGCAGAGATGTGTCATCATGAGGTACTTGCTGTTAATTTGGTTAGCAGCTGAAAAAGGAAGAAAAATGGGGCATACTCTGAACTTACAGCGCAGAGATGACAGCCTGGACACTATGTCTGACAGTAATGGCTCTTGTTTCTTGGGTGGAGAACCATAATCTGCTTTTACATCTAAAGATGCAAAAGAAATGTCTCTTGAAAGTGAAATATCTTTGTTGCCTTTTTGAGGCTCCTTTTAAGATCTGTGACCTGATTTTAAGCAGGGGATAATGAGGATTCAGTTGCCTCTCACATTTATTGAAAGCGTTTTCTTTTTTGGGAAGGGGTGGAATTAAGAGAAGAAAATTTGTTCTAATGAGCAACATTCTTTGGCTTTGTCTGCAGTGAAGGTTCAGAGGAAGACAAAGATATTTTAATTAGAACAGAAAGGGATGATTCTTCAGATCCCATCTGAAGTTATTAAATATGCCCCATGATAAGGAGGCAGAACATTTTTAACCTTCAAAAAGCTTTGTAAAGTATTCCCTGATTTTATAATTCTCAGCCGCCCTCAACCACAAAGTATAGACTATACTGAACAGAGCTTGATTTAGGAATCTTTCGGTAGTTCAGAATGTGAAAAGCTCTCTTACAACATACTTAAGCTGGATGTTGATTACATCTTATATTTTGGATCAGCCAGGTTTTGTGACCTCTTTCTTTGATCCAACTGTACTTCTTTGTTTTAGAAGTATTTCTCTTTAGGGTTTCCTTTAAAGAGGAAAAGGGAAAAATTCTTCAACACACATTTTGTGTTTGGTACTTAAAAGTTCCAAGCACCAGCCTTCCAGCTCTGGTTCTTTGTTGGTTTTTCTGGACAATCAACATAGTATTTAGGTCTGGGTCTGACTACAGAGATATTAACAGACAGGATTAAAATCATGCAGTGTCTTCTTACTAATAATATTAGAAGCGAGTAGATGCAATAAGGTTTTGGCATGTTTCAGGATGGGATGTACTTAGTGATGGTCTCACAACTGAGGACAAATGTGCTTTAAGTTACTTTGTACTGCACTCATCCTTTAGATGGGCATTAGTTAGGTCTCTGGAATAATTAGAGAAGCCTCAATGTATTCTAAACTATTCCAGCTGGTAATGGTTCACTTTACTGTTAACCAGCCTAAGACTCACCAGAGCACAGGGGCGCTCTGGCACTGCCTTTCCCAACCCTCATTTGTTCTAAAGTGCCTCAAAGACTGCAAAGTATCGAGTGCTCTGAGAGAGTGAAGTGGATTCTTGCAGGAAATCCTCTCATGCCGGGGAATACTTGTCCATAACACTTTGCTGTGATAGGGTGGGGCTGGTCAACCTCTGGCCCCTTTGCTTTTCATTTTATTTTCTTTCTGCTCCTCTCTGAAGAACTAGCAAGGCTCTTTAGTACTTCTTCTTTCCTATAGCCCCTGTGTTGGTATTTCCCTCTCTGTAGCAGAATAGGCCTGCCTGTGACTGTCTGAAATATGTCAGTGTTATTTAACTTATGATGTGAAGCTTTTTGTCCACCATTGAATAACCTGGTAAATATCATCAACATTTGCTGTCTTGGAAAGTTGGGACACCAGCTTCTGGCCAGTCACCTGGCAATGCGTGTCATGGTGGTGTCATGGTTATATATAAATCTGAGGTGGCTTTTAGGAAAGGAAGTCTTAAGGAAAGATTCAGCGATGCTATGAGAACGAGGGACTGTATGACTCCTACTCAGTGGGAGCATCTACATGAGATGCTACGGCGCAATAGCATTGGAAAAAAATGTGTGGTGATGGTACTGCGAGTAATGCTGGGTATGTAAGCGCTAAATGAGCGCGCAATAACAACTGCGCAGTCTGTCACTCATATGGACATGGCCTGTTGTTGTTAAATATGCCACACAATAAGGGGGTCGAAAAGTGAATGGATCCTTCAGACAAAGTCTCAAAAATTGAAAATTACTTTGCTCTCTATGAATATTAAAGCATTAAGGTGTTTGCATTATTGGCCACAATTTCCAGGTTCCAGCACTGGAAACTTAGCCAAGAATGAATTTATGTGTTTATTTTAACACAAATAAAGGTTAACATGCTATATACACTGGGGTCAGGAGTGCTACCTGTGTTTGATGAAGGAAAAATATAATTTTATGTACTGATAATTGTGCAGTTCACTCACTGTACCAATGTGCCTGTCTCAAGATCCAGATTCTTTCATGAAAGAGTTTCCCACATCCTGGGGATAATTTTTCTGTTTGATAAGAAAACAAAACATAAAAATCTCCAGTGACCTTCTCTTCCTCTTGGTCTCCTGGCAGGTGTGATATACTATTTTAATATAGAAAATGTTATGGAGTGTTAGGTTCTGGACACTTCAGCAATTTTTTGAGGGTGACTGCAAAGCTTTTATCTACTTTTATTTATACTTTGCATTTCTATGTATGCGTCTTTACCTAAACAAATGTAAATGGCAATACTTCTGCTCTATTCTAATGTAAGAAACTTACCACTTTTGTCTGTGTGTCCATAATTCTCTGGGCCAACTGCTCATGCTAGGAGGGGGTGGGGCACGCAGCTTCAGGGTGCCGCACAGGGAGTGGGCATAGGGGGTGCGCCCCACCTTGCATGCTACAGGCAGCAGGCGCTGCCTGTGCCTTGTGTGCCCTGTACCTGTATGGCACCCTGCAGCTGTGTGCCCCGCCACCTCCTAGCATGCCCCACCGCCTTCAGCCAGCTGGTGCTCCCAGTGTGGGGATGGGGCACACAGCCACAGGGTGCCACGAGGAGGGCAGGCAGGGGGGCATGGGCAGCGCCATTGTGGGGTGGGGCATGCTCCCCTGCTCGCTTCCTGCATGACATCCTGTGGCCATGCCTCCCCCCACCCCCCATGCTGGGAATGCTTGCCCAGGAACACAGAAGCAGGGTGCTACTTGGCAAGTGGGCATGAGGGGTGCACCCTGCCCTGAGGCCATGTGCTTTAGCCGGAGGGTGCTGCCTGCATCCCCCTGCCCACTCCCCTCAGGGCTGCCTGTGGCTGCACATCCGCCCCCCTGCACCAAGGCCCCCTCTGCAGCCCACAGCTGGCGGGTGGTCTTGGTGTGGGGAGAGGGGTGGTGCCCACAATTGTAGGGTGCCGTGAAGGTAGCAGGCAGGGATGCCTGGCCAGTTGCTGCCGGCTGCAGCACGTGGCTGCAGGATGGGGTGCGCTCCCCCTGTGTGGCACCCTGTGGCCATACTGTGTAGGGAGTGCCTGCCTGGGTGCATGGGTGCAGAGTGCCATGTGGGAAGCTGGTGTGGGTAGTGTGCCCTGTGCAGGAGGTGTGTGGCATGTGGCTGCAGTGTGCTACAAGGGCAGCTGGTAGGGGGGCATGGCCAGCGCCTGCCGAATGCAGCATGAAGCCGCGGTGCGGGGCACGTCCCCCATGCATACTCCCATGTGGCACTCTGCAGCCATGTGCCATGGCTATCTCTGCACTGGAAGCACCTGCCAGCTGCAGGTGGAGTAGTGCGTGGAGGGGTGGGTGGGTGTGTGGCGTGTGGGTGACTGGGTGTGTGGCATGTGGCACAATGCTAGGGGTGTGTGGTGTGTGGTTGGGTGGGTGTGTGGCTAGATGGGTGGTCACGTATGCCTTGGTAGGTGTGTGTAGCTGTGTGTGTGTCAGGTGTGTGTGGGGGCGTGCATGGGGCTGGACACAGAGTGGGGCGGGGGGAAGGGTTGCGCACAGCTGGGTGCGGAGTGGCAGCAGTGCTCTGTCCCCACTGCCCACCCATCATTCTTGATGGGCACTTTGCTAATTTATTTCATATTGATGGAAGTTACGTGCAAGGTTCCACAGGTACTGATGTCAGTTATACCCGATTACCTCTCTTGTTGCATGCAGCCTTTAATTAGCAGTGTGACTTTAGGTGTATGGGCTGTCACAACTGTACCTACGGCTTACATATGAAATCATAATCTTAAACATTGCCTCTAAAGCTTGCATGTGTATGTGAAAGTGGTATTTTAGCAGTAGTAGATGTGATAACTTGCATTCCCCATATGGGATCCTTATGCATGCAGATCTTGCATTGACCTCAGTGGGAGTTTTGTGTGAGTAAAAACTACAGAATTGATTTCATAATGTACTTTTCTCTTCCTAGTGTTGTTTGCCTGGCAGTATAGTAATCACACTGTAGACAAAGACTGCATGCTCATTCCATCAACCTGTCTATGGTGGGGTACTGTGACAAATGGGGAAACAATGTAAATTTATAATCTTAATTACAATCCACAAACTATTTAACATTGTGAAGCAAAATTACCTTGAGTGATAGTGATTAAAAGAGGGATCGTTCCATCTTATTCTGTAATCCTTACTAATGCTTCAGCTTTCTTTGAGCTAAACAGAGAAAACACAGGGGGAGATATCTTGATATTTAACAAAATACCTACTTGGGATTGACTGACCTTTCCTATAAATCAGAAGCAAAGTTGCCAGCTGGGCATTTTCTCATTTGCAGCACACACAGGCAGCAAGAAAATGAGCCGAAGCATTCTCTGAAGCAAAACATTGCACACAGTGTAATTCTTTCCTAGTGCGCTACCTCTTTTACTATAATAATGCAAAGAACTATTACTGATGGTAAATCAAGGAAGGTGTTTCAGCTCCAGTATCTCCTGTTCATTCCACAGCAAGCATGACAATTATGTACCAATGCATATTTATAGGGTCTTTATTCTTAATGGAAGTCACTATTTGGCTGGCTTTGGAGTAAGGGGACACAGCATGTGACATATTGCTATGTGCTTAACTACGTCACTAGCCTAGAAAAACTACATGAGAATTATTTTAATAGTTTATTATTACCAGAATATATATAGGCATGTTGATCTGTATTTGCTTTAACACATTCCAAATGAAGCAATTTAGAGAAAGGACAGTTCAGCTGGAGTGTGCAATGGTATAGGGTCACTCTGTAAATCAGAAATAACCCCACTGTCATCAATAGAATTGCATCTGTGCAAAACAGGTATAAGTGAAAGTAAATAATTTCTGTGTTATTTATTAAAACAGCTGTCTTAAAAGAAGTCTAACCATTTTGCTGCTCAAGCCAAGCGAGTAACAAAGCAACACAGGGAGTATATTATGGGATTTAGCTGGTTGGAAGAAGGGAAAGCCAGAATGGTACTGTGTTTAGGTGATCACATGCTTGGGTAACAGCATATAATGGGTTGTTCCCAAGTAGAATAGTTTAGAGCATATTGAGACTTCTGTAATTTAGAGATCTACAATTGTCTCTGGGAATAAAGGAAAGCCTCCTTTACTCTTATGTTTGGGATATGCACTAATCACGTCCTGACCCAAGGATCATGTGGCAACAGATGGCCCTAAGTAAGAACTCTGGATTTAGATAGGGTAAGGAAATTAGTTTTCATGCTGTACATTTATGCTGTACATTACGTATATGTGGAACTGTACCCTTAAGAGATTCTGCATGAGGCTCTCTGGTACAGTGGGTAGGTTACCCAGGGGCTGTTATCATGCAGTGGTTATCAGTTATTGTTTAGGCATAGAATGAAGCAGATTTCTGTGAGGCTCCTTGACCCAGAGTGATTTTTACTGAATAGCAGATGGTAACAGGAAGCAAATGCACTAGAAAGTCACTCCAAATAGAAGAATGGAGCAGTTAAATGTTCCACCAGAGTCAAAACCATAAGACAATGTGAAGGACAGGAGAGAAAGTTTAACTAAAACTTTGTTCTTTGTCTGCAAGCAAAAAGACCCAGATAAAACGAAGGCATTCAGAAACTTATTTCTGACAATAACCAGCTCTGAAGCACTTAATGTTCTTAATTGTTTTCAGTTAACAAAGGCAGAGGATAACTATGAAATTGTAATACAGAAAATTGAGAAGTGCTTTATTCCTCAAAAAATGAGCATATTTCAAATGGAGATTACAGAACAAATGTGGAAATGTGGAAGTTTGTGACTCACCTAAGGCTAGAGAGCCAAGCTTGTAATTTTGGGATGGTGACAAAAAAACAGATCATGAAGGGGATCTGAGAAAAAAATTTGGAGAAAAACTGGAGGACTCAGAAATATTCCTTCCTATAATCTGCCTGATCCCCACTAATCTTTCTATCCTGTACGGTCAATAATGGCCCTCTTGAATGGTTTTATTCTTCCACTTATCAGGGTATCCTTTCTGCTGCATTTCTGTTGTCTGTTAGTCACCTGATAATGTCTCTTATACTCTGTTTTGCACAGGTCTTTTTTTATATGTACTAGTTAGCTCAAGTTGTGTCTTTTTTTGGTCTCAGACTTGAGGAATGGTACTTGGTACCCCAGATTTTTGTATACATCCTTCCCAACTATACAGTTTGCTTAACAAAGGCTACCAACAAAAACCTCAGCAAAGCAAGTCATGCAGTCCAGGCTAAAGCTTGTGGGCAGTGTCTTAGTTTGGTGAACAATCAAATTCTACTGCAAAGAGTTCTGAAGCAGAAAGTCCTACAGGATGCAAAAAAGCAGAGTTCATATCAAGCAGCATATGGGGCTCCTGGCAAATTATCTGAGCCAAGACAACCCGAGCATTTGGGAAAAAATGTGCAAGAACTGCAATAGAGCATAGATAGCACTTCGCAAGAATTTGCAAGCCAGTAGATTGAACACAGCATGTGAGCACAACTTTGCAAAGATGCTCAGTGAACATAGGATGCAAATCTTTTTTACTGAGGAGTTTGAATAGCAGAAAAAATTAATGAAAAAGCACTCAGTCCTGGGGTGTTATGACAGGAAGCATAAAATTGGGTTGTCTATAGCCTCCTCTAAATACGGTACTGGCACAATGCTATGTTTCAAAGAAACAAGAGTTTGGACTTAGTTGTCCATGAGCATAAAACACTTTGTAGTTTTCTTTATCAGGGAACAATGTTAGCTAGAACTGACTGTAAATAACTTATTGTTATTGTTTAATGGGGCTTTGCCCCCCTACCTTGAGAATACAGAGATTTATTTTTTTCAGATGGAAGTGTGTGACTTGTAAATTGAAAAACTTGGGATGTATTTGGCTGAAGACACACTTGAGAACATTTAATTACAGAACAATACAGCAAAGTGCAGAGCTATATTATATATGTTAATCTAGGGTCGTGGGAAGGAATCTGTCTGGTATCAGACAAAATGTAGACAGTGGCTGCATACATGCATTCAAATAATCTGGGAGGAATCTCCCAGGTGTGTTCTCCTGATAGAAAATCTTACCCAGAGGTAGCTTGTACAGACATTTGCTCTCCTAGGAGAAACTCTGGTTGTTCCCAGGTTATTTTTCTCTTGAAGTAAGCCTTTTTATTTTGGGAGGAAAAACCTGAACATCTGTACACTCGTGGTTTCTCCTGAGAGAGCAGCAAGTCTTGTAGGAGAAAATGTCTGTATGAGGCCAGTGACAGCCAGAGTTGCTGCTCAGGATCAAACCTTGAAAAAACACCTATGAAAGGCTATTAGCACAGGGTGATGGTGATAAAGATAACATATTTCCAGTGACTTTTATCAATTTAAGGAGGCCCTCTCAGTACTATATGGGAATTTATTAAAAGGCATCTAGATAGTACTACCAATTCATTGCAACCTCTGGAAAGACACCAAGATCCAGGTCTATAAAGTAGTCATGATTCCCATCCTCCTTTATGGATGTGCAATGTGGGTGACTTAGTGTCATCATCTTAATGGCCTGGAGAGGTATCACCAATGATACATGATAAAACTTGCCACGTCAAATGAGAAGGTCACCACACAAATGCCAGCCTCCTTGCTGAAGGTAATATTACCAGCATTGAGTCAGTGATCCTCAAGCATCAACTTCACTGGAACAGACAATGTGTGCAGATGCCTGACTCTTGACTCCCAAAAGAAGTGCTGTACTCCCAGCTTAGTAATGCCCTGAGATCTTGCTGTGGCCAGAGGAGGCACTACAAGGGTGTTTTGAAGGCATACCTTAAGAAAATGGATGGTGACATCAAGAGTTGGGAGCAGCTGGCTGCTGACTGACTCCAATGACTGCAACCCTAACCAAGTGGCAGCCCATTTTGAGGTAAAGTGTCTTTTCCTCAAAGCAGAGAAGAGAGGGTGGAGGAAGGAAAAGGAGAGGAATCCCAGCCTGCATCCTACTCGGTCCTGCAGAAAGATCTGCAACTTCTGAGGATGGATCTGTGGCTCAAGGATTGGACTCTTAAGTCATCTCAAGACCCATCAGTGAGCTGTGGTAGAGATCAACTTTGAATCAAGGATTGCTACTGCCATCAACAAGTATTTTGAAGTCAGTGGGGGGCAACCTTTTTGGCAGCCATGCCACAAATTAAGCCCTGCACCCTCCCCAAGTGCCACTCAGTGTCCTTTCTCCTTCCCAATCCACTACTCTTTTTTCTGCTCCCTGCCCTCCATTCCTCTACTTTCTGCTCCTTGTCCTGTAACCCCTACCAAATTTTCTGCTCTGCTTTCTGCTCCTTGCTCTGTGCTCTCTGCCCAATATTTTTCTCTGTTTTCTGCTCCCTGCCCTATCTGCCACTGTGCTGCCTGTTCCCCCCCAGTCTGCTATGTGCCACACAGGCTACTCATGCCACTTGTGACACCATAAACTGGCCACCCCTGTGGACAATTATGTTAAAAAGGATATGTGAGAAGAAAAAAAAAAATAAAAAAGGGCCAGAGATGTTTATTTGAGGCTAATATAAATGGTGACCCCATGGAGGCTGTCAAGGCTTGTCACATATGCCAAAAATATGACAGAAGCATGTTAACGAGTCTTTGTTGATGTGATTCAATTGTTATGACAATTGTATGAGTCTCCTGGTAATCAGGAATAGTCCCTCTAAAATGAATGAGAAATTTTGCTAATTCCTCAGTTCAATGTTTACTCTGGAACTTCACGAGCACAGATAAAGTGGCAACATTACTAACCCTGACCAGAAAAGAAAAAACAAAAAACTCAGATTAGAAAGGCTCTGGATTAAGTCACACTGGCTGTGTTTTTTAAAAGGCAGTAGTGAACTTGGATATCTCAATTTTCAAGTGCTCAAACGAAGACAATTTAAAGGAGACAGGTGTTAATAAAGTGCTGAGCATCTATCTTTTAATAATCAGGCTTCCTTGAGGTGTCTCTAGGTGTTCCCTAAAAATTGAGATACCCAAAATACTCCTCAGGTTTAGAAAACTTGGCCGATTTTGAAAATGTACAACATCTACACTGAGTTCTGTCTTGTTTTAGATGCATGAGACAGTAACGTGTGTGTTGTGGGTTTTGTTCTAGCTTTATTTTGGTATATGCAGGTATCTTCCACTATTATGAATGAAAAATGAGCTCTTGCTAGTAGAAAAATTGGGCATTAACAACAGCTAATTTGCAGGAATGTTAAATAGCATACATCAAACACAAAAGCTGTCACTTTGGGTTGTGTGGGAAAAATCCAGTCTCTCCCAGATGTCCACAACAATATGGCATTATCCTCTTCTCTGAAGATACCATCTATTTGTGCAGGATATTTGATAGCATTTATTATTGGTTGAATCGATGGTTATTCTTTCACTAGGGAGTGAAGGTGCAAGGTAAATATGAAAAGCTTTTGAAAAAGATCTATTGTACACTGAATGAGGCAAAAAGAGAAAAATCCTATTCTCTGGTGACTTTATTAGAATTCCCTTGAATTTGCATTGATGCAGCTGAGCAGTGGGTGGCCTATAGCAAGTGATCCTTGCAATTATATAACTTATTGATGTCTTTTGTGCTTGACAACACTACATGCAATAAATGAGAATTATGAGGCACAGTATCTATTCTGTAGTGCATATAGTTTAAGTTTATTAAGAGATTCTATTTTAGAAGTTTTGCCCATAGCAAAAATCCACAGATTTACTTCTTCTCCACCCATCAATCATTTTAGATTAATATTGTTAAGGGGCTGGCTCTGGATTTTCAGCATGTAAAATAATAATGCAATAAGACATGACAGGGGGTACATTAATGGGCTATAAATACTTGCCTCAGGTACACTGTGTACATGAATCCGAAGGCCTAGGGAATTTAGCCACCCAAGGTGTATAGTTATGGTCTATTAGCCTTTTTTCAGGAATAAATATAATGACCGTAACTAAAAAAGATGAGGTAACCATTAAAGCCACTGACCTTGTACTAGAGTAAAGTTGATATTCATTCAGATTAAGGGCCGTGACTGTGAACTGAACTTAAAACCCCTGAAAAGACACTGTCGAAAACCTGCAGTGTCGGCCAGCATTACAAATGCTGTTCCAAGCTGTTGTCCCGTGGTCTGAATAGATGTGAACTGAACCACTGTCTTGCACTGAATGTTACCTGGGTCTTCCCCAGGGCTGAAGCTAGTTCTGGTCAGGAAATGACATTTTTTTTCATTGTGAATTATTTTTCATTTTTGTACAAAGTTTTCTTCAATATGTTTTGGGATTTCATCAAAACCAGCAGATCCCCAAACTGAAATACTTTTGTCATCGGGTTCATTTTTAAAAGAACCATTTCGATAGCTGGAAAGCTATTTTTTTCCTATGAAATTGATATCTTTGGTAAGAACTTTCATTTGATGGAAAAAAATTGGCCCAGGCCTAGTTAATTCGAGTCAATTTTACTTCAGCAGTGTGGGAAAGCCTTGCATCAACACTACTGCTGGGGACAATAGAGGGTCTGAGAAGCATCCCGCTTGTACCAGCAGGAGAAAAAGAGAAGTCAAAGGACTTGGCACGGATCACAAGCTTAGCTGCAATATTACAGGTCTTCCCTAGTGTCATTATTATCACTTAAAAAATAATAGGGCAGAACAACAGTATCCAGAGCAGAAATATGAAGAAATGTGACATGAACCTGGTCCCAAAAGAGCAAGTGCTGCAAGAGAAAAGTGATCTAGTGGCTCATACATTAGAGAAAATAGGCTCACATACAGGAGAAAAACTGTGCAGGAACTGAGCAGAGAAACAGAAAGAAGGAAAATGTAACAAAGTCTGCCAAAGCCTCTGGAATTGGGCAGGGAAGAGGTTATTTAAAACTGGATTAACCCTCCAGGAAAAAGAAAAAAGAACTCAAGTAAAAGTTTGCTTAAACTCAAACTGAACCTTAACCTTAAAAATATATTTTTCATTTTTATGCCTTGTTACTTTCATGGTTCAGGTGAGGGCCTGAAGAAGACTGGCCCAAAAGCCATGTGAAAAACTATTTTTGAATAGCTATTATTTTCAGCTTGTGCACAAACAGGATGAATGGGAAATTTTGTGAGGGAGCTTTTGGGTTTTTCCCCCAAGGTCAGCAATCTGATTTGTAGACCCAAGAAGTCTGGATTGTTTGTTAAACAAACTTCTGAGTCTTTATCTAAACCGAGCGCTAGCTGTTGTTTGTCACTATAATAAAATAGTCACCCTAAATAAAAGATAAAAGCAACAGAGATTATTTATATTAATCCAATCTTCTTTTAAACAGAACTATAAAGGTAGGAAAAGTGAAAGCAGTTAAACCTTAGAATTACGCTAAGAGGGAAAGAGAGTAGTCAACTTACAGGGTCCATTAGTAACACTGAGGATCGACTACATGTTTTAAAAAGAAAAGACATACAGGGATATGGCAGTTTGAGACAAGCAAATATTAATCCATGATGCGTTAAATCCAGATGAGTATCATGATGTGTGAAATTAAGGTGTCAGTATGATCTGGGCAAAGCAATTAATCCATAGAGAGTGATCTTTTTTGTTCACATGGATGCCAAAAGAGATAATTAAGACTCTGTATCTTTTTGATTTGGCCTACCTATGACAGTTAAAATGATTTTAGAAAAGAATACATGAATAAAAAGATTTTAAATCTCTAAACCACCATTTGTTCTAAAGGAATGGAATAATTTCACCCGCCACTGAAATACAGCTACCTCTCAGGTGAAATATAGCTGCTCTTTAAAGGTGCACAGAAATAATGAGCAATTGATAGAAGGGGCAGTGAAAAAATACAAAAAATATTTGCAATAATGAGATGAGCATTTAGACCCTGATGTTAATTTTATTTAGAAAAAGCTTGCTTACAATATGCTTAAATATCAGTGTGTCAATATACTAGTAGAGGTCTAGGATTGGTACTTATGGAGCTAAAGGATAACAGAAGGTTTATTATCGTATGCAATATGAAATATTCAAAATGATCGAGCTCTAGAGTGAATATGCTCAAGGCCAGACCTTGTGACTACAACTGCTCACAGCAACCATTCAGAACTCTTAATAGCCCATAATTCCCGGCAGACATTTAGCTGCATCACACTGTGACCTGTGACCACATTCCATTATTTTCACCTTAAAGTATATGGCAACGAGGCACTGGTGAATGACATGGATAATGTGCAGAAGCCTCAGGTCTCACTTTAGGTGGAATAAAGAAGCCAAGTTCCTTCTTAGAAGACTGAGAGTTAGGTGGAGTGTCAGAAGATCAAGCAGTCCAGGCAAGCTGTAGATTGGAATTCATGGTCCTGAGGTCTCCACTATACCACAGGGGATAAATTTATACATTTGCTTTGCTTGGAAGAATTAGATCTCACTTGTTTCCATTCCTGTACTAACTCACTTCTGACCACTGTCTCTGATCATGTTCAGGAACATCCCTTTCCCATTACATAAACAGTTTAGCTACTTTTTCAGGGTTTTTATATTCTTTACTGTGACATAACCAAGGCTTAAGAAAGTATTGTTTTGCTGTGCAAAGGAGAAGTCTGGGATTGTGGGAAAGTGCAGAAGTAAATGGAGCACGTATGGCCTTAGACAGGAATTTGTTTCTATTTCCACTGCTATAAATCTTTCCAGGAGAGGGAGCAATACAAGCGTTCAGTTTGCAGCTGTCCCCTCTCCCCTACTTCTTCTGCTGTCTCCAGACCAGGGTCATCCTGATCTGTGGAAGGTTGGGGAGCAGCAAGGCAAAGCCCTCTACCTGTTCCCCAGACTGGGGCTTCCCGGTGTGGGGAGAGGTTAGGGAGCTCTGGGGGCTTCTCCAGTCACCTCCAGACCAGTTATTCCAGAGGGACTGTCCCACTCCCAGACTGCTTGTATGGTTGCTATTTCTACTGGGAGAGCAGTGATTCTCCCAGTAGAAACATAATCTTTGCACCTGGCCTGTGTGTGAGTAGGGTTTGGAGCTGTGGCGATTCTGGATAACTGCGTGGGATGTGTTGGATCAACTGTGATGAAATCTCCTTATTGCCTCTGCCTAAATACCACCCTCTGAACAGTGAGGCAACATTCCTTCTCCATCCGTTATTTCTTAAGGAGATGCCTGTTCCTCTACTTGGGCTGTGCACTGACTTGCGAATTTGGCCGTAAAGCTTTACATTGGTCTTGATGTTCTGGTTCTCCTGGTGCAATGTTTTTTTACACAGCCACCAGTTTCATTGCTAATTCAGAAGAAGGTGCATGTCCTTCCACCAGTCTGGTGTGTTCTTGTTATCTCTTTTATATATTTAGTAATATGGAGACAATGTAATTGAACTTTGTGATTGGCAAATGGTTTTCTGCTTTGTAAATAAATGTCTTGGTTTTTTCTCAATGTTCCATTTAATTGACATTCCCTCTATTCAGTTTTCAGCATTTGGTATTAAGCATTTTAAGGGCAATTATACTTCAGTCACCTTTGTATTATGGGAACCAAAAACACTTATCCTTGTGGTTTCTTTCTTCCTTTCTTTTCCCTCCCTCAACGAAGTGAACTCAGAAAAATATATCAGAGGCTATAAACAGGCATTGTCCCTGGAGCAGGATCAGTTGTGCTGGGATGTGTCCCAGTACAGCTGATCCACTTCACTGGATGACATAGGCATCAAGTAATTGTCATTAGTCAGAGTCAGAATCCCCCTGCTGAGGGATTCCTTGAGTATGCCTCCGTAGGTGGGGAAACTTGGGGCCTGAACCTGCAGGGGAGATCCCAGGGCATACAAGATTGAGCCCCTGAAGCCCTGGGAGTTTCTGCCCAGGATGGCTGGAGAGCATAGGCAACTCCACACTGCCCATGCCCTCCTGTCAGAAAGCAAACATATGGCCTTTGCAAAAACAGAGGCACAAATTTTTACTACCTATTGTCATGACAACAATTTCGGGCATTTGTTGCACAACAAGGAACATGGATGTCTGTTTGCTTAGCCTTTGGGCTGCCATAAAATTTTTTATGGTAGCACAAAGCCAACATCTATTCCAAGAAGAGTGCCTTTTCCTAGAAATCAAATAGTTGATATATGGTGTATAGGTTGGCACCTAAACTCTGTGTCTGATTTGGCGATTTCTGAGGGCCAAGAATTGACATAAGTTGCCTGTGCAAGATGTTTTGGCAAATGAAACTCCAAGCCAGATTCTATTCCACCCGTTAAGTGTCTAAATGGTGCTAAGATGTCTAAATGCAATCCTGTTCCACCCCGCTTGAGTCCCTTAACTTCCATGAAAGCAAAAGGTAGGTGTAGACTCCTCCTCCTACTTACCACTTTTTGCATCTTAGTATTTATGCCAAGATAAAAGGAAACTTAGACAACTGAAAAGGTTTTCAGGGACTCTGGGTGGAACAGGATCTCTTTTAGATAATTTGGCCAGGTATAGACATTATACTTTTACTGGTATAAGTGAACAGCAGGGATCCGGGTTTTCTGTTTCCCATGGAAAAACAGAGAAAACCATGGATTTCTCCTTTTAACAGAGGAACCTGTGGATTCTCTGCTTTTGCAAGCAGCTCTGCAGGCTGGTTGAGCTTCAGCCTGCAAAAGCTGTTTGGAAATGGGGCAGGAAACCCCAGCCCTGCCTGGAGAGGGAGGGAGTGATGGAAGGGCAGGGCCTGAGACTCTGTCAGCCAAGGCTCAGCTCAGCCTCACTCTTCTAAGTGGGGCTTGCTGGGGGCCCCTCTGGCAGGGCTGGGGGGTAGCAGTTCATGGTTGGGGGGTAGCAGTTCATGGCTGGGGGCACTGGCAGTGCTGGGGGGGGAACCAAGAGCTGGCCCCACCCCAACCCAAGCAGGCAGCAGCAGTGGAGGAGCCGGCTCCATGCTGCTTCTGCTGCAGCTGCCTGCTGTTGGGGGCAGAGAGCTGCAGACTTGGGGCCCTGACCCCATAGCCTTGGCAGCTGGGCCCCTCTCCCTGGCTGAGCTGGGGGGCAGGGGCTGTGGGTGCGGGCAAGAGGCATGAGTAGGGAAGAGGCACCAACAGTACTGGGGGAGCTTTGGGGGCAGTGAGGGGCACCAGCAGGGCTGGGGGGGTGGGGCTTTGGAGGCAGTGAGAGGCACCAGCAGGGTTGAGGGGTGCTTCAAGGGGCCATTAATTTTAATAATGGATTTGGGGGGTTTTGTCACAGAATTTGTGATTTTTTTTAATCAGAGAAAACCAGGATCTCTGGTGATCAGAAACTGGCTTATATCCATAACAGAACAGAAGTTTGGCACAAAACTAGTCTATACCCATAAAAGAACAGAAGTTTGGTGCACACAGACTGGTTTAAAAATGGTGGAACCTAGTCTAAGATTTGCACACCCTCCCCCCAAACCAAAGAGCAAATATGTGTTCTGTTCACTACTGATCTAAACTATGCTACTTACAGAAAACCACATAACTTAGACTGATTCCACCTTGGGATTTTTGAATGTCTGTACCTAGGCTTAGATGCCTAAGTGTCACCTACATGTCTAATGGATGGGACAAGATCTATCAATCTATAGATCAGATGCTTGAGTGGCTCCTGAAACAGCTTAAGGAATATGAATGAGAGTATAAATGAACACTGGGGACTAGGTATGGCAGACAGAACTGTCTACACTTCTGCAGTGCAATCTGGTGATCAGCTAGGTTATTCTTCTCTGTCAATTTGACACTATCATTTGGAAAGTCCCTCTTTATCTCTGACACATTTTTAAGTAGGCATGGCCTTAAGTTAAGGATCTATCTCATGTACCATTCCAATATTAAGATAACAGGAAGAATGCTACTGTAATGTTTGAAGAACTTATGGCTCTTAAGCTGTCTGCAGATTGAAAAATAAATGAAATGTTTTGACAGAGAAAAATATGTGTTGTCAACTTTGTTTTATCCATGGCTGAGAAGGGAAATTGAAACTGTACTTCAGCAGGGTTCAGACGCAGACGACTAAAATGATCTTCTAGTAAACAAATTAGAAGAGTTGTTATACTTTATGCCTCATTCTTTTCCCATGAAGTGGCCAATTAAATGTAAAACTCATGTATTTAAAAAAAAATCCTTAAAAGGGTCTGCGAAAATTGTGGCTGTGACAGAAATAATCATTTGAATCAAGTAAAAGTGACAGAGTATAAATAGTATAATGAACCCATTCTATAGTCAAGAAACTTGTTATAAAAGGTCATTTAAAGGAATGTAGGGTATGTTTTACTGTATATTACAATTAATTTTTTTTAAAGGTTTTTGTGCAGACAGCATAGCAATGGATAAAGCTCCATAGCAGAGCAAAACTTGGCCGACCTACCAATGGAAGAATATTTTAAAGACAACAGTTCCATGGTATTAATTGGAGACTGAATTGGGCAGTTACGTGGCCAGTTTTAGCAAAACTTTCTGTTCTTTTTGTGCCTGTCTGTCTCTATTGACTTAGTGTTGTCAGGAGCTCGCTCTAACTGTCAAATATTCTGCCAGGCTCACAGCACCACTTTTCCTATTATCTATAAATTCAGGTTAGCTTTGAGGCAACTTCTTTTTAAAATAAAAAGAACGCCAGCCTTGTCTCAGAGTAACTTTTTGGAAACTTCTTTCTTAAAGGTCTCCTAGTGAAACATTCTCTTTGGAAGGTGATATGGAAAAGAATGGCAATTTTATGGGCAAAAAAGGACACTTCAAAATGGAAATGTTGGCAGGTAAAGGCTTTTCATAAAATCATAGGGTTGGGAGAGATCTCAAAGGTCATCTAGTACAACACTTCACATAGATACAGGGTTTGCTGTTCCTAAACCATCCCAGAAAGATCCTATCCGGCCTTGCCTTGAAAGCCTAAGGCCGAACCAGTTCTGAACAGAGTAGTTCTATCAAATCCCCTTGCAGATAAAGCTTCTGTTAATGTAATCCAACATTTGTTTTCCTTTATCTTTGAAGTACATCACATTACTCATTTTTTGTGATCTGCCATAATTCTCAGATTTTTGTCAGCAGTGCCAAGCTGATTATTTCCCATTCTGTGTTTGCACTTTTGTTTTTTCTTCCATATGTGTAGCACCATAAATTTCTCTTGGTTGAATTTCATTTTCATGTTTATCAGCCAGTACTCTAGTTCATCAACATCTCTTTGAATTCTAACCCTATTGTCCGAAGTGTTTGCAGCTAGAGGGTTTCATATCTATTGAAGATTTCCAAGTTTCACAGCTGGATAGTGTTGGATAATGATCTCTCTTACGTGGGTGGGGTGGGGGGGATTCGATGATCTTCCGAGGTCCCTTCCAGCCCTAATGTCTATGAAAAACCCTTTACTGGTAAAATTCACCTGTAGGGAGATGGCTAGAGCAATCTGTGATCCAGATAATCCTATGATTGTTAGTTTAAGTGGGATAGAGATGGGGCTTCAGTTAGTCCTTGGGACAGCACAGAACTTCACCCCATCAGTACAGTGAGAACTAGCCAGAAGAGTAGTTAAATTTTCACTGATGCTTTTAGCATATTTTTGAGCTATAGTCTGTTTGAGATTGAGAATGCATATTCTTTAGGCTGTGTACAGTCACTCCTCATATCTGGTATATGTTCATGTAGCTTATTTTAAGTTGGGAGTGGTATATGTAATAGTTTGCTGCTCCTGGGAGCTGTACAGGGAGCCTGGTATAAGTAATTTGGGGTTGGGGGGGAGAGCCACGTGGGATTGGGGTGTGGTTAATGGGTTGCAGGAGGTTTTGGTGGGTCCAGGTTGTAGGTCGGGGGGGTGGGTTGTTGGGATAGGGGGCTGGTAGGTCCATAGGAGGGCTCTGCCCGATTTAAAGGAGAGCTGGGGGGAGCCTAAAATTGGGCAGTCAGGGTCAGGGGGAGTGGAAATAGTGCAGTCCTGGGGCTGGGACAAGTGGCTGGGCTTTCCTAGCCCAGGAGCTGTGATGCAAATGCATATAGGCATTCACAAGATCAGGTTAAGCCTTTTTTAGACTGGGTTAACTCAGTCTCAATCTAAGTTAGTGCACCTCCTGAGGTAAACTAACTTAGATCCGGTGCATCATTTTTGACAGTTTAAGTCATCTGCATATCTGTATGACTCTGTATTTAGATTGTCCTAATGGTGCCATGTATCCTTAGTATATACCCTCCCCCTCTCCCCTTCCTGTTCTTCCTGTCTCTCTCAGTTAGGATAAATTATACTCTGAGACCATCTGAATGTGTTTTAACCTTACTAAATTTTTTTTTGGGTGAAGCCTTTGTCTCCTTTTTCTTTACCTGTGGTACACTGTAGAGTTTTTACTACAGGTTGCTTTATGGTTGTTGTTTATCAGGTGGTCTAGAGTAGAAGTCTGAGGGCGAAGTAGAAGACTTGGATGAATGGTTGCCAGCAAACACAGGGACCTTTACTGGAAAGTCCCTTCCAGTCCTATGTTCCTATTTAAAATGTGATTAATAATCCTATTTTACTCAGCAGAGCAAATGCTGAAAAAAATATAACCATCAAAGTGCAAATGTCAAGGCATAAGTAATTTCAAATAGTTACAATCTCTTTGTGAGGTGAAAAATCCTATAAGGACTTTTGAAAATGTTATTAAATAATGCATAATTGGAAAATATTCATAGCCAATTCATGAACATCTTGGAAAGTAAAACCAGGTAAAATTTGATACTTAAATGATTTGTAGGTAATTATTCCCATCTGTTTGCAAGCAGTTTTTTGTATTTTCCCTCATTTTGTTACATAGATTTTTAATTTAATATGTTCAGTTTTTCTCAATTTATGTCATCTGAAATTAAAAACAGAAAAAGGAGATATCTCTAAATACCTAGTGTGTATTTGAATATAATGTATGAATATTAATATCTCTTCTTCCTTGTACCAGAAACAGCATACAAATGGGAGTATGCATAGTACTTTGTCAGCATTTTCAGTCTGTGTGTGTAACATTTTAGGTAATCCACATATATCTTATCAGCCTTGATCATCGTTGATTTGCCTTTGTTGAATTTCTTTAGAAGAGAAAAACACTAGCATTTCCTTCTCAGTGCAACTGAATAATGAACCTGCTATCAGAGGCTTGTTGTATGTACATGAGCTTCCACATTCCAGAAAGCTATACAAAGTCAGTGCTTAGATTTTTCTTCAAATTTTGAGAATTGCACATTCATCTAAGCAGAGCTCAGTTACTTTAGCACAGAATGATCTTTCTTTCTTTTTTTTTTTTGCCAGAAAAATGTAAGTATCCAACAATACCCAGGTTCATTTTTAAGCAAAATCTCCGTGTTTCTCAACTACGTTTTTAAATCTCTAAAATATTCCATGACAGTGAGTGGTTCACATCATTGTCACGCCTTTGGAAAAATGAATTGGGCAGGGTGTTTCTTTGGCTTACATTAAAATGATTGTTCTTTCTTTTACGAAAAATTGCTGTCAGCTTCCTTTTTCCTGGACAGATGAAAGCCTGTGTTCCTTGCTCTTTCTGGAGTTTCCTAAGGTCAACAAACATACTGGTGTGAGAAGATTCATATTATCACATAGTGCCCCTGTGCCAATGATATTTAGCTTAAAGGCCGTGAGAGGAAAATAAGTTCCATTGGATAATGTGTCTAGTCTATCCACTTCAAAATATTGTCCCCTTTCTTTAACTTCATACAAATGATGTACTTCTACGACAGACTTCCCTGTGCCTGTGTTTGGGTGATACCACGCAATGCATCGTGGTGCTTATTATGCCTCGCTTCACTGCCTGCAGTAAGATTATCAAATGTAAGCAAATTTACAGTCAGGGAGGCTCAGTCATCCTTCTAGAAGTAAAGGACAAAGCGTGCTGTAATTCAAACAGGACTTCTCTTGTTTATGGTCACACCATGAGTAATATAGTTATCGAAGTCAAAATGACCTTCGTTTTCAAATATACATCCGTGTTCTTAATTGTGCTTGTAAGAATGTAGAAAGAAACTTTTCCTCCATCCTACTGCTGCTGCAGCTACTTGTGAGGGCCATTCTACCTTTTTTTGGGGAAGTTAGGGTTTTTTTACGTTGCTAATGGTAGGCTGTTGAATAGAAAAGTGATAGAATTACAGTTCTGGGAACTGTAGCAGCCTTTGTTTTTTTGGCGGCACTCATTCACACATGTATTGTCACTCAAATCAATGGACCTTTCCTTCACTGGACTCTTTTGGCCCCTTTTGGACTTTTCATTTTGTTTACATAGTTGTCTACAGTGGTAGGGGATTGGATTTGATGAACCAGGTGGTCATTTCCAGTCCAATATTGGTAAATCCTGAAGTCTGTGCCCATGGAAGTATTCAAAGACATGGGGAGTCAGAAGGTTTTCTCTTTTTACTAGATATTTAGATGCTGTAGACATATTTTTGACAGCCATTGAAATGTCAAAGTGGCTTTAGTGCATCTCAACAGGCTCCATGCTCTCAGCCCTTTGCACAAAGTACATCGGCAGATGGCTGTGGTCATGTTCCCATTCATCTCTAAAATACCAAGTTCAAAGAGCATTTTCTCATTCACCTTTCCTGTACCTTCCACTGTTCCCCATCAGTTGAAAATTGGTTTGATACTCTTCCAAATAGAAAAAAAATATCAAATTCTCATTATGAAAAACACTCCAACCAAGCAGGATTCTAAAACTTCCTGAACAAAATGCCTGTTCAGATCACCAGTGTCTGTATAAGGTTCCATATGTCTTTTTTTTTTACATTAGTTGGGGGGGGGGGGGGTTGGCAGCGTTGTGTCGCTGATCCTCCTCCCCCACACGGGGACCGTCTCCTGCTCGCAGCGGTCGTTCCCTGACTATCACGCGCCGTTGACTCGCTTGCCACGACTTTGATGGTTCCGGTTCAGTTCCGACTGTACGGCGCATGTCGGTCCAGGACTGGGACTTGCTGCGCGTGCGGGGTCCCGCGTTGCTGAGGGCTCCTCCTCCCCTACACCCTCGCCCAGGCCTCCGGTAGCGTGACCGCCTGTCTAGGCCGGCCACGTCACGATGCCAGTCCAAGCTTCCGCTTAGTAGAAGCAAATTATCTTGACAGTCACCCTCAGGGATTCCCCCTTTGAGGGGAGTCTGCCTCCTCCCAGCAGGCGTGCCAACGTCACCCTGGGTATTACGGGGTTAAGACCCCCCGCCTCGTTCCCTTCTGGGCACTCCTCTGCCCTGATTAGGGATTCTCGGGGCACTGCCGCTCCACGCTGCTGGAGCACCAGTAGTGCTCCCCTCCTACAGTTTATACTCAGCCGCCAGCTGCTCCCAGCGGCCTTAAGCAGTCTGGAGCCACGTCCAGCTGACTCCCTCGACTCACCAACCCCGCTGGGGCTTGCCCTTGCCCCAGAAGGTCCTGCAGCCTCCGTGTGCGGCTCGCCTCTGCCTCCAGGGGCTCTCTCCGGCGGCAGCTCCTCCATCCCGTCCTTCCGGTCCCGCCGCCCCCTCGTCCGGCTCTGGTGCCTCTTTTATGTGGCCGCCGTCCGTTCCGGGCCTTCTCTCTTCCGGGGCCCTGAAAGAGGTGAGTTTCCGCCCGGCATGTTGAGTCTGCGCCCGGCGGGCTTGCCCGACGGGGCCGGGACTGGACAACTCCGAGCCCCCGGGCTCCTTACGTCCCTCACAACATGAATGAAAACACTAGGGCTGGCTCTGAATCATAGAATCATAGGATTGAAAAAATGTCAGGGGTTATTTAGTCCAACCTACTGCAGAAATCCAGGTATTCTTATTTCTAAATAATTCTTCAGCTGTTTCTTTTAGCACCCTGGGATGAATTTCATCAAGTCCTGCTGAGATTCAATAAAGTTTGTCCGAACATCTCTGAGAGTATCTTTAGTGATATGCAACCTATTCTCTTCTTTGTTTATCTGTCAGGTAGCAATTTAATATGTTTGTGAAGTTTGAGGCAAACTAGTCATTGAGCAACTGTGCCCTCTTTGTGTCATCCCCTTCCCCCGCATTGAGCAATAGATCCCTGGTCCCTTGTTTTTCTTGTCCTGACATATTTGTAGACCCCTCTGTTGTGGTCTTTAATATGCCTTGTCAGATGTATCTCATATTTTGCCTGTTTTCTTGACTTTGTCCCTGCAGGTTCTTGCTATTCATTGTACAATACTTCAGTGACTCACCCTTCTTTCCAGTAATGTGATTTTGAAATAGCTAAGCCGTTCCTTGTTGCCCACACTCATGTCCTGTAGTACTTCTTAACTTCCCACCATGTTGCAATATCTTCTTGTTGAGCTTTCAATATTATGTCCTCTAGGAACTGCCAGCTCTCATAGCCCCATTTATTCTTCAACATCTCTACCCGTGCAACTTTATTTCTTTGAAGATTTTGCAAAAATCAAAGGGGCAAAAAAGATGAACTAAAATACAATATCACTGTCGCAAATTGTAATTTGGAAAAGATGGGGTTGATGAATAGGATTCTGCAGTTATTCTAACCTGCAGGTCTGAAGAATTGACAGATTAGAAGAATCCTTTTAGCGGTAGAAACATTATAGATATTATACATTAACATTCTGTCTTTAAGAAAAAAAATCATTTGTCATGCACCTACCAATAAAGACTAATTCTACCAAAAACTTAAAAGTGGACTGTACAGTGTTTGTTTTTAATATCTTAATAGTATTGTGGAGATAGCAGTTTTAATGACAGAATGGAAAGTGGCAATTTTTTGACCTAGATATCCCCATAGAACTGGCCTTGAGTACCTCCTCGGTGTCTAGACTCACTGACTCAGACTCTGAAGATATGTGCCTCTCTCCATTGATTCTATAATGATCCTGAACATCTAACTCTGAGCATGGACTGAAGTAACAGTTTGTGATATGATCAGCCAATGACAGAAATGCACGGGCACAGAGCACTTTAAAAAGTGCCTGATCATGTGACAAATGAACCCTCATGAGGGTTCAGAAGAAGGTGCTCCAAAGCAGAGCAGCCTTGTCCTCAGCTATCTTCATAATGGGAGGGGGAGAAGGGAGGGGAGAGAGTTCTGCCTGGGATTTGCTCAGCCTAGGCTGGCGTTGGGGGGGCAGGTGGATTGGAGCCCCCTTGAGGTGTGGGACTCTAATCCATCCTTCCTCCCCTCCCCATTCCAGTGCAGGCTGGGCAAATCCCAGAGTGGAACTCTCTCCCCTGCCTTCTTCCCCTCCCAACCTGAGACAGCACAGGAGATGGGAGGCACAGGGCAGGGCTAGAGGAAGAAGCTGCTGACATGCAGCCAGTCTTGCTGGATCAGCTCTGCACCCACCTGGTCTCGTATAGGCACTCTCTAGTGACCTTAGAGCGCACACCAGGTTCCAGCTGCAGGGTGTGTCCCCAGGACCTGTGTGTTGGGTCACATTCACCCCTGAGGGAGGCCCTGACACTTTCCTGCCATGACTTCATCTTTTTTTCTTTAGTGGTGGGGCTCCCCCTCATGGATTCTCGCAGACAGGGTGCTGCCCTTTGCGGGCGTTCCTAGGTCTTCACCTCTGCCCCATCCCAGCCATACGCCAGCCCTCAGGGCCACCAGATGATGAGTTGCCGGCCTGTCCCTTTGATGTTCTCATCTGCTCTCTTTCTTCCTTGCCCATCCCTCAATGACCCTTTATGCTGGATGACTCTGGGGTGTGGGACTGCCCTCATCTCTGTGTTTGCTCTCCTTCTGAGGTGTCGTGGTTCTCTGTGTTGCCTCAGCTCTCCCTCTTGACCTGGGGTTACTTGGAGTTCCCTTCCCTGGTCCAGGCTCTGTGCACCTTCCAAAAATAAAATAAAAGAAAAGAGAAGAAAAGGATAGTCAGGGTACAGGCCTCAGCCCACCCTGCTTATGGATCTGGTGTCTGTGGTCCTCAGAATCCCTTGATGCTGTCCTCCTTGGCCTGGCTACCCTGCCGATCTGAGTGGGTAATTCCTTTAGTGGAGCAGGGTCCCCTCCTGTGGGTCCCCGTTCAGCCCCCTGCTGAGTTGCCAACACTGACGAGGTGCAGCTCAGGGAGTAGCTTTGGTATCTGGCTCCAGCGTTGCTGCCCCCACTTCCATTTCCCCACCACTGGCTTTTGAATTAGGTGGGTGGCAGTTCTTGCTGACATCATTTGCCGGTGCCATTCCCAGCCGGCAATAGAAGTGGTTGATGAACCGTGTCAGTGGCCTTTCTTAGCACAGGTCCGCTTCTCCTGTGAATGGTAAGTGTGCCCTCTTCTTAGGGCTTTTCATTTTTTTCTTTGGATGGGTCAGCTCTGCCTCAGATCCTGCCTAAGTGCCTCCACTTAGGTTCCCCTGGGACACAACCCCCCCCAAGATGCCTTGGGGTACACCAAGTCTTTGGCTTGGTTTCTTACCTTGTGTCCCTTGTTTCTTCATTGCCTGGTTTGCTATGTCTGACAGTCTGTCTTCAGCCTCGCACCTGGATAAGAAATCCACCACAGTGTTATTTTTTCTGGGGCAATGTAGTATTTGAAATTTGAAAGGTTGCAGGGCCAGGGCCCACCTGGTTATTCAGGCATTATCAGTTTTGGCCCTCCTCAGCCACTGGAGGAGTGCACGATCCATTACAAGCTTGAATTCCCTCCCTGTCAGATAGTAATGGAAAAGTTCTATGGCCCATTGGATTGCTAAACACTTCCTCTGTATCATAGCATACTGTGTCTCCGTGGGAAGTAGCTTACAACTCATGTACATCATGGGTGTTTCAATCCCAGCATCTTCTTGGGTCAGGACAGCCCCTATAGCTGTCTCCAAGGCATTCGTCTGCAAGATAAAACGTTTGTGAAAGTCAGGTGTGTGTATTGCTATGTCTTCACATAATGGCTTCTTTGGGAGCTTGAAATGCCTCATTTCTGCTGTCCATTTTATGGCCCCCTTTTGAGCTTCCGTGAGTGGTGCTGCTAATTCTGAGAAATGGGGCATGAACTGCTGGTAATAATTTGTCAGCCCCAGGAAGGACTGCAGTTGTCTGTTGTTTTGGGGCATCATAAAGTAGTGGGTAGTTCCTACTTTATCTGCTAGCAGTCTGATGGTACCTCGCCCTACTAGGAAGCCCAAGTACTTTGTCTGTCTTGGGGCCGGAGTGCACTTCTGTGGGTTTGCTGTCATCCCCGTTTCTCATAGTTCTGTTAGTACAGCTTGTAGGACTCTCTGATGTTGGGCCCATGTCCAGGTGAAGATGTCCACATCGTAGATATAGGCTGTGGTATAGCTGGGATGTGTTGCCAGGATCTGATTTATTAAGCATTGAAATGTTGTGGCCTGTGGAGTCCAAATGGCATCTAGATGAACTCATATAGGCCCTACGGGGTCCTGAATCCTGTTTTCACTCCATCTCCTTTGGCTACAAGTATCTGCCAGTACCCTTTAGCTGAATTGAGCATTGTGATGTAGTGCACATTCCCTATACACTCCATTAGCTTGGCCACATTGGGAAGGCATCGAAGGCAGCCACTTGGTTGAGGCAGCAATAATCCACACACAAGCACAGGGATCTGTCCAGTATGGGGACATCACCAAGGACTTCTTGATGGTCATATCACCCCTTGCTCTAACATTATCATGATCTCCTCTCAGATCGCCCCAAGGAGGTGATGTGGCACGGGCTGCAACCTCTCTTGCACTATCACTCCTGGTGGAGTGTTTATCATGTAGCACACTCCTTGGGCCCAACCTGGTTCTTTGTGGAAGACGTCCCTGAAGCTCCATGCCATCACCTTCATTTCAGCTTTCTGAAGGACTGAGAGTTCTTCGCTTATCTGGATGCGGTCTTCCAGGCAGGCTGTTGACTCCTCTCTCACTAGTCCCTGTGGTTCTAAGTCTTCTTTGCTCTCTATAAATGTGGTCCATCCTTCAGGCTCAAGCCATTTTCATAGAAGGTTTATATGGTAGATCTGCCTTTACTGCTGTTGTCCCGGCCTATGGAACTCGTAATCCACTGGACCAACCCTGCGGATTACCTCAAAGAGGCCTTGCCACTGTGTCAAGAGCTTGCTTGCAGAAGTTGGCAGGAGTACTAGGACCCTCTGGCCAGGCCTGAATTCCCTTTCCTTCATGGATGCATTGTACCTAGCCTTCTGTCACTGTGCTTCCTGGAGGTTGTTCCTGGCCAAGTCCTGCACCACCTGTATGCATTGTTGGAATTTCTGCTGGTGGGTGGTTGGGGTCCTCACCTTTCCCGTGTCCTGCTCCCAGCCCTCCTGTAGCACTTGCAGCAGACCTCGGGGCTGGTGTCCCAGGATGAGTTTGAATGGCGAGTATTTTGGTGAGTCCTGTGGGGTGTCTCAGATAGCAAACAAAACTAAAGGGAGTAGCAAATCCCACTTCTGGGGATCTCCCTGGATGCACTGCTGTAAAATCCTCTTTATTGTGCCATTGAGGTGCTCTATGAGGCTGTTGGTTTGTGGATGGTACACAGAGGTTCTTAGGTGTTTTATCCACAATGTATGACACATGACGTGCAGGACCCCGACATAAAATTTCACCCCTGGTCAGTCAAAATTTCCTTGGGTATTCCCACCTGGGCAATCCATTTTATTAACTCTTTGGTGATTCATGGGGCTGTCACCACCTGGAGTGGGATTGCCTCTGGATTCCAGGTAGCGTAGTCGATGAACACCAGTACATACTGATGTCCCACACTACTCTGGGGTAGGGGTCCCATCACATCCATTATTATCTGGGAGAATGGCAGATTGATAACAGGTAATGGCTGGAGTGGTGCTTGGGCAGGGCAGTCTTCTCGCATCCTCTGACATTCTGGACATGCTGCACACCAGCGGGCAATGTCTTCCATCAGTCCTGGCCAGAAAAAAATAGAGTGCCACTCTGGCTATTGTTTTTTCCTATCCCGGATGCCCTCCCTTAGGGTTTTCATGGGCCAACCACCATACCAGCTAACAAAACTGGACGGGCACCACCAACTGGGTTTCTTGTCCCACCTGCCTCCTCCTCTGGACCTGGTACAGTATCTGGTCCCTTACCTTGTACCATGGGGTCCTGGCGTTGGTTTCTGTCTGGTCACTCCGTGTTTCAAGGATTTAAGCCCTGATTGCTTGGAGTTCCTCATCTTCCTCTTGCGCTTCCCTGAACTATGGCCCACTGATCATGTTGCATAAGTCCACCTCCCCTCTGTCCTCTGCTGACTTCCCTCCATCTTTGAGCTCCCTGAGCCACCTGTTGCAACCCTTCAGTCACTGATGCCCGGTCTCAGCATCCCATACTCTTTCTAGGATGTCATAGATCAGGGTCCAATCATGCCCTAGCAACATATTGCACACCAGGTGTGGGGTCATTCCCACTAACTGCTCACCTTGATGTTCCGTGACTCAAAGACGGACCTACCAGTGTTCAATCCTTTCTGTCTCACTATGGAGGCAAGCCATCCTCACTGACATTATCTGATTGCCCATTTGGGGTGGGATGAGGTCAGCCCACACTAATGACTGGGCATACCCTGAGTCCAACATGGCCTGAACGGGGCATTCCCCACCCACACTCTCATAATGGGACAGGTCTATATGGCGCTGTGTTCCCCAGAGGTATAACTGCAATCCATCAGTTTGCCAATGTCTGTTTCCCTCCATCTCTTTGCCTGCCCTTTCAGGGAACTGTCGGGTCTCCAACATTCTGTGGGGCTGCTCAGACACTCCCATGAAAAGTATCTTGTTCTCCCACACTGGAAGCAGACCACCTCTTTTGGTACACTCTTGATAGGGTTATGCCTTTTCTTGGCCTCATGGGGGTGAGTGTTTTCTGGGTTTGGTGCCATTTTCTCTTGGCTCTATACCATTTTGGATGCTGAGAAAGGCTCTGCCAGTCTGAAAGCCTCCTCGCAGTTGGTGGGTGAGTGCTACCAGACCCATCACTGAGTACATTCATTTAAATCATTCTGGAATTGCTCCAGGAGTATTTGGTCAGCCAGTGCATCTTTGTCATAGTTGGCCGGGTTCACCCACTTGTTCATAAGGTCTCATAGCAATTGCATCAGGACACAGGGTTGTTTCTTGTCAGGGGCCTTCTTGGCCTGGAACTGCTTCCTGTAGTACTCTGGATTGATCTCAAGCCAGTATAAAATAGAAGCCTTAACTCAGTCATAATTCCTGGCTTTGTCCTGGGCTAAGGCCCGGTGTGCTGCCTGTGCTTTACCTACTACGAGTGCCCCCAGCTGACTGCCACAATACCCCTTCTGGAATCTTATCATAAGGGTGTGGCGCCTGAATGCTTCAATGTATGCTTCCGGGTCATCATCTCAGGTCATTTTGGGCATCCTAAAAGCAGTTAGATTATGGCACAGCCAATCTTGTTGTTGGTCCATCATTTGTTGCTGTGTATCTATTATTTGGGTGAGGTCCTGCAGATTCTGGCTCAAGAGATAAGGAGGGGTCATCGCTGCTGGCTGCATTGTGAAGTTGTCAGCTTTCGGTGGGTTCCCTTGCAGGTTCCTGGCCAATGCACTACTTTACACCTGCCTGGTCTTGTATAGGCACTCTCTAGTGACCTTAGAATGCATACCTGTTTCCCGATGCGGGGTGTGTCCCCGGGACCTGTGTGTTGGGTCACGTTCACTCCCGAGGAAGGCCCCAACACTTGCCTTCTTTTCTTCAGTGGTGGGGCTCCCACTTGTGGATTCTTGCAGACAGGGTGCTGCCCTTTGTGGGAGTTCTTGGGGCTCCATTTCTGCCATACACCAGCCCTCAGGACCACTGGATGATTGGTTGCTGGCCTGTCCCTTTGATGTTCTCATCTGCTGTCTTTCTTCCTTGCCCATCCCTCGGTGCCCCTTTACTCCACATGTCTGTGGGGTGTGAGACTGTCCTTGTCTTTGTGTGTGCTCTCCCTCTGAGGCATTGTGGTCCACCGTGCTGCATCAGCTCTCCTGCTTGACCTGGAGTTACTTGGAGATCCCTTCCCCAGTTCGGGCACTGTGTGCTCTCCAAAAAGAAAAGAAAAGAAAAGAGAAGAAAAGAATAGCTGGGGTATGGGCCTCAGCCCACTCCACTCAAGGATCCAGCATCTGTGGTCCTCAGGATCCCTTGACACCATCCTCTTTGGCCTGTTTGCTCTGCTGAGCTGGGTGGGTAATTCCTTTAATGGAGTGGGGACCCCTCATGTGGGTCCCCATCTGGCCCCCTGCTGAGCTGCCAACACTGCTGAGGTGCAGCCTGGGAGCGAGCTTCGCCTTCTGGCTCCAGTGCTGCTGCTGCTGCCCCCACTTCCATTTCCCCACTGATGGCTTTTGAATCAGCTGGGCAGTGGTTTTTGCTGATGTCATGTGTGGCGGGCAAGTAGGGGGTGCTCCTGTGTTGAGCCACCCACCTCCCTACACCCGACCACTTTCCAGGCTCCAAAAGCCTCCCTAGGGGTGACTTACGTTTGGCTGACCCCCTTCCTGGAGCACACTCGCTAGCCTGGGGGTAACGTAGCTGCCACCACCCTGAGAATGGACTCACTCTCGGCCCTGTGTCCTAGGGGAAACACAGGCCTAAAGTCCTACGGGTACTCAACCCAGTACAGGCACTTGGGGCACTTCCCCAAGTCAGGGGGCAAAAAGTAAAGTCTCCCTTAGTCCGCAGACCTAAGGGGTCTCTTAGGCATAATTTAGACCCACCCCTCAATAAGTCTTCCACACCAGTCACAAAGGAAGACTTTATTGGTTACAGGGGTAGGGTGAAAATAGGGTACAAGATTGAACAATATCCTAAAAATCCTAACGCGCAAATAGTGTGGCTGAGGTAGCCTTTTGATCACTCATCTGAGTTACTGCCAGCTAGATATCTAATCAGATCTCAAGTAGCTTACTCACAAGCATCTTCCAAAGGCCGGTGAAGTTTCCCCTCTGGAGGCAGGCAGTTTCTTGCTCATGAGTTTTGGGGGAGAGAGAGCCAGTTTCAGATGGTAAAGCTTCTCTGTGTCCCCTGCATGGCTGCTGCCCTGTCCTCCTGGGCAGTCCTAACTTATATAGCCCCTGTGACCTCATTCACCTGGTCCAGTGGAGGCCAGCTCCGGTTGGCTGTCCGCCAACCAATTTGAAATACATCACCAGTGACCGGACAGATTCCAGCCCACCAGGTAGATGCCCCTCACCCAGGTACCTGATGCCAGTCGTGTAGGCAGAGGGAGCAGGTTTCCCTCCTCCCTCAGGAATACAAACAGCTCAAGTTACCTAAAGAGACAGGCTGAGGTATGAATCCTCTGTGCTGGGCCCATCTTAATCACATTGTCACAGGGCAGAGATTTTGGGGAGAAACCAAGGTGGCTTTCTGCCACATCATGCAGTGGTGCCATTCCCAGCCGGCAAAAAACGCAGCTGATGAACCGCACCAGCAACATTTTTTAGCACGGCTCTGCTTCTTCTGTGAACGGTAAGTGTGCTTTCTTTTCAGGGCTCTTTATTCCTTTCTATGGGCAGGTCTGCCCTGCCTGAGGTCCCACCATAGGAGGGTGCTCTGATGCCTCCACTTGTGTCCCCCTTGGACAAGCTCCAAAGTGGAGCTTGATCCTCCACTCCCCTGATCCAACAGAAAATATTTGTTGGGTCAGAAGGATTGGTCTAATTCAGCGCTTTCTGTGAAGTGCCATGAGTTAGATCAGGGAGCTGCACATTTGTCTGCACCCTCTGTATCTCTCATCCTATCCTTCTGAGGCCAGATACCCAAATTTTAGGAAGTATAATGCCTAAGTGAAGGTGTCCAAGAAGCAAGCCTGGACATTGTCTGTATGCACTAGTCATGGAAGAAAAGAAATGCCAGCAGAATACTTGAATTACGTCTGATATAAAAAGAGAATGAAACCAGTAAATCATGGAGCAGAGGTGCCATCACACTTTGAAAGACCGTTAATTTTCAATGGGAAAATGCATCGACTTACAAAAAGAGAATGTTTATTTAGAAATAAGAAAAATATGGAAAGGGATCTCACTTGATTTCATATACAGTTCCTTTTGGAAGCATTACAGTAAATATTGTTAGTAAGACCAGGAAAATAAATAATAATGAACAACTAAGTAGATATTAGTTTGTGACTTGTTAGTGAAAAAACTTCAAAACTCTTATAAGGCTGAATATAAGTGTTATATTTCAAATAGTGGAGTTGCAGTTCCACCATTTGAAATGCTCTGTGTTCAAGTGTTCAAAGCACTTCAACCAGTTAAAATCTCCACACATCAGACATGGATGAAGTCGTAATTGATTTGGGTTCTAGCATTTGAATGAATGCTTGTACACACCCCCAGTTGATTTGAGCTGCCTAGGTGCCCTCTAACATCCCAGCACGCCTTGCTCCTTCCCCAGGGGCACACCCTGTGATTTAGACTCCAGTCTACTGATGCAGCCCAAGTCACAGCAAACTTGCCCCCACCCCCTCCATCCCATGCAGATAGCTGGGGGGCTGGGAAAGGCTAGCATGTCTCTACAGCCCTGTAGTTGTGAAGCTGACAACTACCTCAAATGACTTTTCTCTGCTACTGCCTGTGTCCCTGAAGACCACTCTAGAAAGGGAAGAGAGTGAGGGAGTAGTGTTTTCTGCCTATTCCCCAGACCAGGGAATGCCTCTTCTGGGGAACAGGTTAGGGGCTTTTCCTTTTCTTCCTTCCTCTTCTGGGTGGCTGCGGGTGCTCCATGAGGGGGTACATCCCACCATTCAGCACTTCAGGGCCCTGCATCTGCAGTCCCAGGCCCTGCAGAGAAGTGCCTCTGCCAGGACTTGAGCCATGTGTTCACAGGCCCATACATGCAGGTGTGGGTGCCAGCTTTGAAGTGCGTCAATGGGGGTCAGCATCTCCTCTGTGGGAACACAGTCAGAGTCCTACTCCTGCAGCCTTGTATGTGGGAATGTGGGCTCCGTCTTGAAGTATGGCAAGGGGTAGATCCCCATTCTCCACTTGCCCAACACAGCACATCAGTGGTCTCCAAGCTCTGCAGCCTCATGTGTGGGGAAAAACCCCTCCACCATGGCCTGAGGCCCAGCTTCTAAAGACCATAGACCCTCTGTGGGTCTGCTGTCTTGACAACATGACAACCAATAGAGCTTGCATATGCATGTGCAGGTTTCAACTCATTGGGTGGCTTGAAGTCAAGTGTCTGTTGCTTGAAATTACCGGTACATTTCTTCATCAGTCAATTCTTAATTTTCAGACTGTTCATATTTTATATGCGAGAGTGTCATACGTACTGAAAATGTTCATCGTTTTCATTCATTTGTGTGTCTCGCAATATTTTTCCTCTGCCCTTACTAAAATAGCTAGCCTATACAGTCTGAATATTGAAACAACCAATAATAGTGAAATAACCAATAATAGTCAGAATGGATATGAATTAATGTTATCACACTAACAGTGAAATCTTATCCTCAATTTGTTAAATGCAAATAATAAACACAAAATTGATATTTGTGCTTTGAAGTGTGGATAATTATCCAGCTTACCTGTTGTTCACAGGGTGTAAAAATGTACGTATGGTTGGTTGTGCACATTAAGCCAATGTTAAGGAATAGGTTGGATCAAATATTTATTCCACAAAAGCAGTGCTATAAGTGTCCACATATATGCATGAGTAAAAAATATAGAAGCAGTGCAAGATGGGACAAGCATGTGGTGGGACAGATGCTCAGCTGATTTCCATTGCTACAGTTTAACTGTAGAAAGTGTACCATTTTGGATATTCTTTTTGTTCAGTCTCCAGTTATTGGGCTTCATGCAGGCATTAAAGGATGAAGTTCAATGCTTGTACTCTGCAGGAGGTCAGACTATATTACAGTGTTCTCATCTAACCTTAACATCTATTATTCTATGAGTATGACCTTGCTCTCTATCTGCAATCTCCTTCCAAATGTGAATATATAATATGGAACACTGAATTAACTGTTTCATGGCTATTGCCACATACTTGCTAATTACCCAGGGGCAATAATAATTATCTTTGCTTTTTCTAACTGATGCAGTAGGGAGAAGAAAGATCATTTAAATTCTATACAATAAAAAAAATGCATTTTTTTCTGTTCAGGCTAGATCCTTTCCACAAAAAGTTGAAAGGGGAAGCAGAAAAGATGTAGTTAGCAATGGACTATATCTACAGTGAAGGGAGGAGCCTTAATAGTTCAAGGAGGAAGAACACAGGAGCTCCAATTCTTGGCTGATACTGGGCCCAAGATGTGAGAGCAGCGTAAGGTATTTTATAATTATGATTTTTGATTTGGGGAATTGGGGAAAAAGCTCCCTCCACTTCATAATAGGTCCAGTTGTTTGCCTCAACATGCCTTTACCAGAATAAGCACCCAACAGACTACCAAATATCAGGGATAAATCTTTTGGAGGTGATAGTGATATAAAAAGGAAGTAAAACTCATAGAAAAATCTCACACTGATTTGGCATTCTAATTTTTTTAAATAAGTAAAAAAATGTATATACAAATTGGCACCAAAATCAATATGAATTTTTAGGACAAAGTTATACAACCCATAAGATAGGAGTTTATAAATTCCAGTGAAGCACTTTAATTGCCGGGACACTGGCTGGTGAATGACAACTAAGGGAATGACAGCTGGTCAGGGTTGTTACTGTCACCTAATGTCAGACAGGCGATCCAAGCAAGCAAGCATAGAATATTGTGGACTATTCAGCCTTATTTATAAATTAACATTTTGGCAGGGGTCATCCTGCAAACTTGAATGTAATAGAAGTCAAAATCTGCGTTGCAATAGTTGCGTTAATCAGAATAATTTCAGTGGTGTTTTGTTGTATTATCATGTTCTCTATGTATTATGGCTTGTTATGAGTCATTATTTCATCTGTATCCATTTTGATATTAATATGAAATGCTGGTGGATCATCATTTTTGAAGAAAGAAATATATGCTTATTATATTGTATTAGACAGGTTAATATGTTTTCACATTTTATAACAAGGAAGTTTATTACCATAGTGACATTAATGTGTGTAGAGTAATGTCTTCCAAACCAGTTGGTACCAGTAGATAAAGGCTGATTTGGTAATGACTAACCTAAGGCAGGATCAAGGGGCTGTATTGAACTAAAATTATTAACTGCAGAAGGATGATCAGGATTTTAATATTCTGTTACTAAAAGAGCTGCATCAAGCTTTCTGGAGTTAATGTGAGTAGCTCTTAATGATGTGTCGGGGAAAGATTCCCTCTTTCAATATTTTTGGATATATGTGATTTACAGATTGTTGCAGCTTCATTAATTAAGGGCCTGCCAGCTTTTCTGTCACAAACTCTCTTTTTTGCATGCTTATTTGTACACCTTTTTGCTGATATGCAGTTTTAATGTATATGAAAGGAAGAGAGATTAAAGATAATAGTCTGGTCCCAAGTTTTGCCTGCAGCACAGTAGGGGCTGCAAAGAAGGCATTAAATCATTTTTAGACTCCCCAAATCCTGAGTCTGTTCCTTGTTGGGCAAGGTCCTTGCCAGAAGTTGTTTCCTAACTTATTTTGAATGTAGAGCAGTATGAAGCATCCAAATGGTGGTTCAGGTCATTTCTCCTTTCCTTTCTTTTCACCTTCTATTCCATGAGAGACTCCCTGCTGAACTGGGGTGAATATCCACTGGATAGTTATGCCCTTTTTTTGCCTGATGGGAAAAGGAAAAGTAGGGATTGTTATATCAAGATATACTAAATTGTCCATTTATTGGAGTATCGAAAACATTTTCAGAAGAGGCACAACCTACATTTTGATACTTCAGGTTGTTCTTAACTTCACAGTAAGTTGTACAAAGGAGGTGATATTTTTCCTAGATTTCAGCTGGTAATCAGTTTATACCCTAATATTTGGTTTGAAGCTTCTTGGCTAGGTACAGACATTCAAACATTGTAAGGCAGAATCGATTTAAGTTATGTGGTTTTATGTAAGCGGTGTAGTTTACAACAGGACAGACATTCACCCTTGGGGGGGAGTGAGGCTCAAATCTTAGACTAGGTTCCTCCATTTTTAAAGAGTCTGTGTGCTGAACTGTTCTGTTATGGGTATAGGTGGTTTTTGTGTGCCAAGCGTCTATTCTGTTGTGGGTATAGACTGGTTTCCAATCACTTACACTAGTAAAAGTGTAATGTCCTAAGTGTAATCCCCTTACCTCCTCTCCACTCTGCTCCAATCCACATTGCAAAAAAACCTAGAAACCTTGTGGATCCAACTGCTCATGTACCTCTTGGCTATAGACAATCCCAGGTTAGGCTAGTCATGGGAAAGGTCATGGACAAAGTACTCAGGAGCTCCAGTATTCCTGTTTGTATGGTGGCACTTTGGAAGTCAGTCTTGGTTTTGTAACTTAGAACAGTGTTGCAGTTGCTCTTAGAGAGCTAGACCTGTATGTTTCTAGAGATCGGAAAAGCACAAAGGTGACTCTCCTTTATTCCTAAGCTGCATTGTCCAGGGCTCATTGTTTTCTGGTTGCAGTGATACCTGACTTGTTCTTGTATTATGAGGAGGGGAAAATATACATGGTTTGTAGTTTGAAATTGGAAATGTGACCTTTACTCCTTGAGGTACATATTGGTACATGGGTATAGGTTGTAGCCATGTTGATCTAAGGACATAGTCAGACAAGGTTTTTTGGTTAAATCTGATATATTTTATTAGACCAACTCAAGAATTATTCCAACTATTTGAGTTAATCTAATAAATGATATCAGATTTACCCAAAGAACCTTGCCTGCATATTGGTACATGGCATTATTTCTGTTTCTGTGGGCATGTCTTCATGAGACATTTACTGCAGAGTTGACTATTTAGCTCTGCAGCAAAGCATCAGCTATACACACATGGCACAATTAGGTTGGAGGAAACTAATTAACTCTACCACCAGATAGTACTGCCCAGTACAAGTACTATCCTTTGACAGAGATATTTGCTCTACAAGTGTAGATGCTGTCCAGGGCTGACTGCTGTCTAATCCTGTACTGTAACACTCTTATGCCTCAGGTAGCCCCCCCACAGCATGTTGAGCCATGATGGAGCAGCTCTGGGCTGGCTGACTGGCCCCTGGCCCCCTGCCAGCTGGGGCTGCTCCACCCTGGCTCAGTGTGCTGTGGTCCCGGCCGCATGTGTACACGTTATGCCTGGGAACAATTCTGGTGTGAACCATGCTGGAGTTTTTTGCATCAAATTAATTTCATGTGTAGGTGTGACCTGTATGTTGGCAAAGTGTATATTTTATGGAAGATTCTGATGATAAATCTTTTTGGAAGTTCATTTAAAATTTGCTTTCTGTGCAGAATCTAAGAAAAAAAGATTATCCCACAATCATGGCAACTGTATGACATAGAGTAGGTCCTTCTGGAACTCTGGGTGCCTGTACACGTGTTGGGAGGCTGTTCTAATGTGCTGTAATTATAGTGCATTGGAGCAGACTCGATTAATTAAGTCCGCTGGAGTGTGCTAATGAGCGCATTCCAGCCAGCCTCCACGTCTCATGTATCAGCATCCCTGTGCTTTCAAATGCTGGTGGGGGCACTTGAAGTAAAACTCAGCTGACAAGCTTTGAAGTGAACTCATTGGCTGTTGCTCTTGCTGTGTGGTCAGAAAGAGGAGTGCAGGCATGTGACTGGCTCATTCTAGATCTGTCCCTCCCAGCTACTCCTGTGCTGTTTAAAGCACATGCTACACTGCTTAGCCATTAGCTATGGCTGTGGGAGTTAACACAGGACTTGGCCTCTTCGTCTTGGCTGATTTGGACAAGAGGCAGCCATCTTGGCAGCTGCATGGTATGTGCAGTATCTCCAGGCATGTGTCTTCCAGTACAGAAAACAGTATTCTTGCTTAAGACATACTCCCCAATTTTTTGTGGGACCTGATTTTGAGGGGGAAGGAGTGTTCTATGGAAAAACTACATTGATTTTCTTTGGAGAAAATTCAAGATGAAATATATGCCCAATCTGTCATAATATCACATGGAATTTGTAGTTTGGGTGCTTCATTCTTCTCTTCTTCTGAATGTGACTTCATTGCCAAAGGCACACCACAGCGGTCCCCTTGTGTGAAGCATTATAGTGCATCGTAGGAGTCTTGTGAACATGGTCGATCATGGGTAAAGTAAGCGAGCTAGGGAGGCTGGCCCAGGAATGGGAATGGTGGCATAAGGACCTGAACAATGGCTCCCATGAGGCATGTTGGCAGCTCATATAGCCAAGCTGAAGGGAAACACCTGTTTACAAATGTGGAAATATTTAATTTCAACTGGAAATCTGTAAACAAAATGTTCTGATATTTCTAAATATTTTTCTTTGGAACTTTTGATTCTGCCAGAAATGTTGACATTTCATCTATTTGATCCAACCTTTCAAAATATTGAACTTCCCTTAGCTTAGACTATTTGTTTTGTGGACCAGTTCTACTAAGCAGAGTTCTTTATCTCAAGAAAGCACAGCACAAGCAATCCAATATGGATTAACTGACTATTTCTATATGTAAGACAATTGCCTAGATTCAATAACTATTTAGGCATCAGTCTGAAAACGAACAATAATGCTGGTGGGTACTAAACATTTTTAATGATATGGTCACATATTTCCTCTATCTCATCTTCACCAGCGTACTTGCATAGGTGAAACAGTAGGGGATTCAGCATGGATTCTATGATTCTAATATAATGAAGCAATTTAAACCAATGGGATTACTGATGTGGTTAAAGATGGGCACAGGTGTTAGTATCTTTCAGAATCAAAGTCCACAAAACACATTTACCAGCTCATTTTAGAGCAGTTTGATGGCACCATTAAATTACATTTCATTATGGAACTCTTTTGGCTTGGAATCCATTCCTCACAAGTAAAAACTTGTTTTCTATTACAAATGCTCTGAATTATGGGGGTGCCTATGTCTAGCTTTTCAGTGCGTCTGTCCATTCTCATGATAGTGGAGTGAAGCTTGCAATATGTATGGAATCCAGTACCCATCTTAAAAACCTGGATGAAGCACAAGAGTTTTCTGAAGCAGAAACTGAAGTAAAGTTAGGGTGATAAAACAAAACCCTGACTCATCTCTAATTAAGTGTGCAATTTGTGAAAGGAATTAATGTTTAACAAAGGGGGGTGAGGAGGAAGCAAAAGCTATAAGCTTTTTACATAGCCCATTACTAACAATCTGCAGCAAATCGATCTATACCTGCAGCTCAGTCAACTCTTTAACAAACTGGACAATAGCTGAGGCAATTATTTGGGGAAATTATTGCTATTATAAAATGTGATCAATGCTTTATTGCACCAGAAATAGATGTGTTTTTTTGCCAATGTGCTTTTACTTTTATCAGGCAACCTGGCTCTGCCTGCAAAGTAGTTGTTCACTAGCAGAAAACGACAGTAGATATTTAACACCTATCACAATGTAAGAGTGCAGGGATGATTTTTAAAAAAGGTTTTCTTTATTAATATCCCTTAACAACCAATAATGAACTTTTTATTATTAATCTGCTTCTCTTGTGAGAGTGCTGAAAAATATCAATCATTAATGAGCAGCAGATGACAGCCCCACAACAACACAGCTGTTTTTTGTTAAAGCGATTAAGAATGTCTGCATTCATAATTACATAGTTAATATGAATACTGAGTACAAATTCAGGCATTGTTTCTAACAATGACTGATTGCAATGTTATATTGTATAGTTTGGGGCCCAAATTCAGTTCCCAGATAAGCTTTCAATAGGGTTGTACAGGTATAAGTGTGGACCAAAACCAAGTTATAACTTGTGTATTGTAATCTAATTCAGTTTATCCTGATCTTCGTGTCTGTGAATGTTGGATGTTGTTCGGTGGGAGGCTTACTCTATCAACATGAAGAAGGGATGATAGAAGTTCTGTAATTAGCCGGTCAGTTTAGATTTTTTGTGGAGCTTGTTGACATTTTTAAATGGTCTTTATTAAAATTAATACGTTTATGAATTGGCAGCATTGGAGTGATGTAGATGTGATGTGCGGGAATTTTGTGAGGCTTCCTGCTGTCCCTTGGGAGTGAAGTGTATACTCCATTTTGTTAAATGCATCCTTAAATCCTACTTCCTTTGTAGAGCCTTCTTACCTAGGCTTCAGGCCTTCTTTCATTTGAATTGCTCCACATGCCAAGCTTTTCTGTGCTAGTTTTTAAATAAATTAGCTTCAGAACCTTGTCTATTATGTGTTTTGTGAAACATCTTGTAATCTTTCAGAGCTCTCTGAATAACAATGAAAATCTGTTTTTAAGGGATGCATGCCTATGCAAAAGAAAACTTGCAAATGAGTACTGATGGGCCCTTTTATAAAAATCAAAACATCTGTCTGGAATGCAGCACAAATGTAGGTCTGGGTTTGGTGCAGAAATTAGGATACTGCATATCAAAAGTCTGTAGGTGGAACTGAGGTGCCATATAAGACCCCAAGAATCAACATTGTACTGCAATTACTATACTATTCCTTTTAGGTCTTTCTCAGAATTTTACTACAAACACTGATCTCTACAGATTTTTTTTTTGTTCAGTATAGCAGAGTACCTAGAGCAGACTTCAAAATAGCTAAGCTATGCATCTATATAATGTAGTTGGACTATAGAAGTGAGTTAAGACAAATTGAGGTTCTTGGGGAGGACAATTGGAGCAAGAAGGTGAAGTGGGGCAAACAGAAGTGCATGGAGACGGTAAAAAAAAGAGGCCAAAGGTGCTTAAGCAGGGGAAAAAGGTGTCCCTAGCAGGTAGACATACTGAGGATTAAGAGGGAGGAATCCCGGAAGGAAAATGGGAAGCAAAAAAATCTTAAAATAGAAGAGAAGGGAAAAAAAAGTTATAATATTAGTAGAAACCCAGCATTGTGAAGTAAGGGACAGCAAAGCAGAAAGTAGCTTAATTTCTGCTTGTGTTTGGGAGCTAGGATGCACCATTGGACAAACCTTTGCATCCTGTACATTTCTCAGGCAGCTGGGTCTGAGTACAGTTCAGGATACTGTGGCCGTGTCCATACAAGCATGGATGTTTGGTTCCCCAGGGACTAGCAGTAGCAGTGCACCTTGTGCTGCTGCTATCTGACCCCAGGAAATGCCTGTGCCATGTGCACTTTGGCTTGTGGCAAGTTACCCCCAGTAGGGCAGAGAAGGCTGGGGCCAGCACTGTGTTGGCTCCAGCAGCCTTAGCTGGGGCCCTGGGGGCCTCCCGGGGCTGCAGCAGTGGCGATTCTGCCTCGTGGAGCCTGGCCAGAAGCCACAGCATGGCTTCGTGTGGCCCAGCTCCACTTCTGAGCGGCATGTGCTGTCTGTGCGTGTGTTGCTCCACTTTTTTTTGGCCTTTTTTTTTAACCCCTGGATATTCAAGGGAAAAAAAGTGGAGCAGTGCACACACGGGTCGTGCTGTCTTGCAGCATGGAGAACATTTGAATGTGCAGTATGTATCACTGCAGATGTATTTGCAGTGCTTCATACTGCATAGCCATGCTTGTCTGAACACATCCTGTGGGTGCATACAGATGTTTGGCAAAGTTAGGGGTAGGTTAGATCACATTAAAAATGGCCACCCAATCTAACTTAATATGCCTGGTGTGGACCTTCCACTTAGAGCCCTAGTTAAGTTTATCTAAATGAGAACAGTACAGAACCTCCAGGAAGGTTAGATCAGTCTAAAAATGGCCATCCCAATCTAAGTAAACCCTACTTCCAAGGTAATCTAACTTAGATAAAGTTGGCTATTTTAGACAAGTCTAACTATCCAGATTTTATATACAGTTCCCAGCACAGCCCCAAGGCTGGGAACACCCAACCATTGGCCCCAGCCCTGGGGCTGTGCTTTTCCTACCTACCCTCCTGGCACTTGGCTATTTTTAGCTCTCCAGCCCCTTGTCCTCCTTTTCCCCACAGACTGACCAGCCTCCCCTCTCCCAGGCCACCAGCCCCCCATCCCACAAGCCACTTCTGGTGCCAGTTTTCCAGTTATATCAGTGTTCGCAAATGCCAGGAGCCAAGGAAGTAAGTCCTGGTTGGGGGAGGGTTGGAAGGGATGGAGGGTTAGGTTTGCTGAGGGGGAAGTATTTCATCTGTGGGTGAGGGGGGTATGGGGCTAAAAATAAACCCTGGTCCCAAGGGGCAGGGGAGAGAGGCTTCCATCTCTTCAAGCCCTACCGCAGACCCCATGATTCTGCCAAACCTCATCGACCCCACCACACCCTCTGCAGACCCTTTCTGGCCCACAATCCTTCCTGTAGACCCCACATGCCCCCCAGGGACCCTGGAAATTCCCCTCTGATTCTCCCCACAGATACTGCCTGCCACTCTGATCCCTCCCATTGACCCCACTTGCTTCCTAATTCCCTGATCCCCTCTGCAGACCCTGTCTGCCCCCCTGATTCCCACTGTGGACCCTGTCTGCCCCCGCCAATCTCTCTGTGGAACTGTGGAACCCTCCAATCCCTCTCCTGGAGTCTGGTTGCCCTGCAATTCCGCCAACTCTCCCCCCAGTACCCTCCTCCCCCATTAGCAACTTACCTTACTTTTTATCTCTAACCTTCTCCTAACCTCCCCAAATACCTGTATATAGCCAGATTCTCAGTTTTACCTTTCAGGTGTGTTTCCAGGAGATGTACTCCCTATTTGGTAATCCTTTTTAGGATGTTGTACCTCACAGCCATAGGACTAGTGCTGAAACTCAGCAATTCTCAGGAGCTAAGCATGCCTTCCCCAGATCTCCATTATGTAAGCTCTCCAATTTAATATTTAATGTTTTTTGGACCAAGGGACAGCAAAGCGCCACTTAACCAGGAGCAGACAATTATTTGGGCCTGTGGGACACATAGGTCTGGGGAGCTGTTGCGAGCCAGTCAGGACTGCCTTCCCTTCAACAGCCTGGAGCCATTTGCCCTGCAGTTCCTTACTGTCATCAGTGACCAGCAGCAGCTGAGTGCATGGCCCTGACCCTGGCCACAACCCACTACACAACTGCTCTACACTTGCCCCAGCTGGAGCACACAAGCTGGGACCCACGTGCACAGCCCTGACCCTGGTCCATTATGTGCCTGCTCCAGATTGGCCTGCCCATGATGAGCAGCAGTGGCAGTTGAGTGGAAGCTGCTGCTGGTCACAAGGGGGAAAAGCAGCCACCTTCCCCTCACTGCTGCTAGGCCCTTCTTGCTGCAGCTGCTTGGAACCCATGCCTAGGATGCCCTTTGACTCTTCTCCACTGCCATGGCTGGCCCACTGGATGTCCTGGAGGTGGTACTGGTGATGGCAGTGGAGAGAAGCTGCAGGGCAGCCTGGGTGCAGGCTCTGGGCAGCTGAAGCAAGAAGGGCCTGGCTGTGGTGACAAGGAAATGACTGCTTTTCCTCATGCCCAGCAGCAGCTTGTGCCTGGCTTCTGCCACTGCCACCACCACAACTCATCATAGGTGGGCAGGTCTGGAGTGTGTGTGGGGAGGCTGGGGTTGGGGCTGTGCCCATGGGTTCTGGCTGGTCTGGAATGGTTGGGGCAGGTCCACCAAAGTAGGTGTGGGATGGGTCAGGCTAGGGCCAGGGCTGGGCTGTGCACATGGGTTCCCACTAGTCTCCATGGGGCAAGGGTCAGAGCCACCCCTGCCTCTGTATGCTTGGCTGAGGCAGGATGCACCACAGGCCAGATGGCTCCTAGGGCAGGTGGGACTGAAGGACCCAACTCAGGCTGGACAAAGTCCTTCCATGGGCCCAATATAGCTCGCAGGCCATATTTTGCCCACCCCCACTTTTACCATAGACAAGGAAAGCACAAGAGGTTTATAGATCTATGGAAAGTAATACTCATCCAAACTGTGTTCCCCAGTGTCTTCACCTCTTCTGGGTTTAGGTTATGGCATAATGTCATCTCTGTCTCACCCCAAACTCTGTTATCAGGTGGATGCCTAATCTGATAATTTGGTTACCATGGTCACTGCAGAGGGCAGACACCTCAGACCCCATTGGCTTCAGGTAACCCTGGGTTGTAATCTGAGCTGGATACATTCCAAAGGGAGGGGGAAACCTGTTTCCTCTGCCTACATGACTGGCCTCACACACCTGGGTGGGGCCTTAAACTCCCTATTGTAAGTGATTTCTTCATGACTGGGAGGGGGCTAGAGACCCTGGCAGTTTACTTGGCAACCAGTGATGCATTTCAAATTGGTTGGCTGGCAGGTAACAGATGCTGGCTTTCATTGGATCATGTAAATGAGGTCATATGGTCCATATAAGTTAAGGACTGCCCAAGAAGTGGGGCAACAGTCATGATGAGAACTCTCAGGGAAGCTGGATCATCTGAAACTTGCTCTTTCTCATGAAACTCATGGTCAGTGAACTGCCTGCCTCCAGAGGGAATCTCTACCTGCCTCTGAATGATACTTGTGAGTAAGCTACTTGAGATCTAACTAGATATATAGCTTGCAGTAACACAGATGCGTAATCAGAGGCTACTATGCCAGTGTTTGCTCTAAGGGATTTCTCTGATATTGCTCTACCCTGTACCCTATTTCAAACCTACTCATTGTAAACAATAAAGTTCTCCTTTGTACCTACTGCGGGAGACTTATTGGCAGATGGTCTAAATTATGCCTTGGGGTCCTCTTGGTTTGGCTGTAAGGGAGACCACTATGTGCTTCAGAGTGAGGGAAACACCCCAAGTTCCTGCAAATTGGTCAAGTAGCCTCAAGGACTACTAGGCCTGTGTTTTCCAGGGGACACAGGGCCAAGATCAATCCAGACCCTGGGTGGTGGCGGTGTTACCCTTAGGCTTGCAGGTGTGCTCCAGGAAGGGGGTTAGCCGGATGTGAGGCACCCCCAGGGAGGCACTTGGAGCCTGGAAGTTGGTCAGTTACGGTGGTGGGTGGCTCAATGCAGGAGTGCCCCCTACTGGCCCACCACATAGGTCACTATCTCTTTATGTATTCCTCATCTTGTTTTATGGAACATGCTTTCTGGTTAGTGTTCTCTTCCTATGGTTTGAGTTTCCCTTGCTAGGACGTTTCTCCTTTAAAAGCAGTTCCTAGCACCATGTTTCTTTTTATTTCTATGTTGCAGTTTTCTATTATACTGCCCTTTGAACTGCTAGAAAAGGATTATTAAAAGTCACTAGACTGTAAAGTTGACAATTGAATGCATGCTTAATTTTAATGAAATAGCACTGCTGTTTGTGTTTTTAAAATCCTGCAAATCAAAGGAAGTTTGAACTCTTGGTAGTACTAGAATTACCATCTTTAGCATTAATTGATAGATGAGACCTAAATGCTTTTGGGGGGAAAACCCAGATGAACTGAGATGTGCTATGTCTGTTAAAACCAAATCAGATAAAATATGATTAAAGTTAATGGCCTGCTACTGCACCTGTCAGAAACCTTGAGAGCTTCCCTGCTTTGCATACAAGGTCATTGCAGCCCCAGGGGATTTTTTTTTTCTTTTCTTTCTGTAGGTGGTAAAATAGAGGTGATAAAAATCCTCTATTACTTGAAGTTTCAGATCAGTCTTTGTCTCTTTTGTCCTTGCAAAACTCCTGCTGAATTCGCCTGGTGTTGTCTCTTCTAAAAAAGCCAAATAGATCTAATATTGCTAGGCACATCCCATAGAAATACATGTGGATTAGAAAGCTGTCTCCAGAGCTAGAGGACTGAGTCCCTCCTCCCCACTCTTCATTACAGATCCCATCTCCATGTCACGGATTTTCACGTATTTTCTCAACTGCCTTCCTCACAACGGCATATTTTACTCATGTCAATCTACTGGAACACTAACTTCTAAGGTCTCACTCTGTGTCTTCCATAGCCCCTTGCTGTGAAATTCACTGACAGAGAAACTCAGAAGTCAGTATGAGGAGACTGGAGTGTTACTAGTGGAAAGGAACCTGGCAGCTTCTTTGATCACATCATTTTTTGGTCTCTCAGATATTAAAACATTTATTTTAAAAAACTCTGAAAAATTAAACAAAGGATATTATAGGCACCTCTGAAAATGCCCCTGAACACACCTGTTTACAAAGGAGTACGGAGGAGAAATTATACAAATGCGATGATCAGTTTTTAAAAATAGAACAGTAGGATTATTGTCTTGGTCCTCTCCCCACCTAGCTCCTCTTCTACTTTTTTCTCATTTTTTTTCCTTAATCTAATTTTTCTTCAGATTTTTCCACACATTCTTTCCCCCCTAACAAAGTAGATGTTTCACATATCACATTGAGTACACTGAAAATCACTCAAATAGCACATTTGAGCAGGTAGGTACAATGGGTATCTTTACACATGCTCTGGGGCTGGAAGTGGGAGGACTTTAATTAGGACACCTCCAAGAGCCACTGTAATTTAAGTGCCCGCAGCATCTTGTGTATTCAGGATCCTGCACTTCAAAATTGTGGCGGGGGCGCTGCAAATGAGCTGTAGTTAAAGCGTCTCCATCTCCATTTTGAAGCACGAGGATACTGAATGCATGAGACACAGAGGCTGCTGGAGCATGCCAATTAGCACACTCCAGCAGACTTGATTAATCGAGTCTGCTCTGACACGCTGTAATTACAGCTTGTTGAAGCAGCCTCTTGGCACATGTACAGGCACCCGATAAGAGAGGGAGTAATGATAAGTCACATAGTAGGATATTCTGATATTAGTACTGACTTAAGTACACATCAGTCCTGTGAAAAGCTGATGCCAAACAGTATTCCAGGACAATGGCGGTCGATTTGTCCAGTCTGATTTCCCACCTAGCTGTCTCTGAGTTGGAATACTGGTGCCTGATCCAGACAACCACAAACGTATTAAAATATGGTATAGTTGAGCAGCCAGACATGTTTAAAAATGCATCCGTTTTACCCATCATTGTAAGTATATAAGGCTAACCTGATTTTCCTTCAAGCATGCAAACATTCAAGTACAGGAAAAAGATATCTCCTGCATACTTAACCTGCATACTTAACCAGAAAACTAAATTAGATTTGTTTCCTTTATTCAGCAAGCACTAAATCCATCTACCATGGAAATTATTACCCAAACTCTGTAGTAATGCAGGTAAGTGCTGTTTTGTTTACTCTGCTGTCTATTGGAGTAGCTTGCTTATGTTAGTGAAAGCAACAGAGGCTCTTACTAGCTTTCAGGATCTTTTATGAGACTACATCCCTCCATATGGCATGGTCACTGAATACCAATTGTAGTATTTTATGAATTCTACTGGTACTGAAAATAGTTTATAATTTTGAATTGTGCTGTTTAACCTGATTATATTTTTATTACAATGGTTTGGCACTGCCATAAGGACCACAATATATAGGATTGGTGGTATCTCAGTACTGGAGAATGAGTAAAATAAATTCCTTCCTTTCAGAGGTAAATTGAGAGTCGTTATATGAAGCAGCTTTATTCTGGGAGGGTGCGCGGCATTTGGCTTATACTGATCAAATCAAATGATGCACAAATGAGCACGCAAGCGTCTCACTTTAGAATTCTGGGATATAATCAACCTCCTCTGGATGCCATTGATGCCTTTTTATGATTAGTTATAATTTGAATATCACTCTAGCTATAGATGATTTGCTTTGCCATTTTACATAGCACTTTGTCAGATGTGCTTCAAAGAATGGCCTCAGCAGTGTAATACAGAGTGTGGCATCTGCTTCTACCAATGCCCATTTCATTACCATAATGCTGAAAAACACCATGTATTAATGTTTCTCTCTCAGGTTGGAACAAGTTTGTCTGGGTATTGAAAGGAGAATATGTTCTGGCTTAAACAGAGCCCTTTAGCTATAGCTGACAGTGGAGAAGCTTTGAGGTGGCTGTGCTAAAGCAGCAACTACTAGGAGATCATTAATTTTATCAGACTTTCTTCTGTGGGCTCATTGGAAGTCAGCCAGGCTTGGAAACTCCATCTTTTTTTCAAAAGGGGTGTGAGTTCTCTTTCCATGCCTGGCCATCTTCCCTATCCCTTTTGAGTGAATGTATGCTAGTAAGAAGAAGTTATTAGTTCTCCACCAAGAGTGTACCAGTACCCTGACACAAGCAGGGTATTTGGGTGATAGTGCTTCTAGTTCTCTCTCCTTTCTAACACATTTGGGCATCCCTGATCCTTGATGATACACTCAAATCAAGAGCTTTCATGGAGTGCTGAGATTTAATGTTTGCTTGCTTAAAATATTGCTCATATATCTCAAACCAATGTTCCACATATCCCATTTTTGAGGATTGCTGGTATTTATTGCCTCATGTTGACCCTTTCCTAAACCTGGTCTTTCAGCATTCTCCTTAATGCTTTCTCTTTCATTGTCTCTAAAGCTCATGTTTCATCTAGTCTTCAATTAGCTTGTAAGTTCACTGTGGTAGTGACCGTATCATTTTGTGTCTACCACAACAGGTCATCAATCTGTGACTGGGTTCTTTAGGTCCTGTTTTATATATTAAAGCTATCAGATAAGCAGTAAAAATTATTCTAATAGAATTTTGTCTTGAACATGGGTTGCAATTTTGTTCTCCGCTATATTGTGTGTATTGCTTTCTAGAGAGAAATTAAAATACAGCAATTTGCCAGAAAATAGAGCAATCTACCAGAATCAAAGCCATGCTGCAACCACAGAAAAGATTTGAACCATTCCTCTAAACTTTCTGTAAGAAATGAAGTAAAATGCAGAAATGTTTCTGAGGACTGTAGCTTGATAGCTGAGATTATTAACAAAGAACATGACTAAATTCTACTAAAGAAAGGAAATGGAAACAAAATTCAGAAGTATCGACCAGAATATTTTTCATGTAGGAATTTAGTTATGTTTCTTCTGACATGACTGAAATTGAAATTTATCAGCAATCCTAGGAGGAAATTTCAATGTATTATGTTTGTGTTAGGTTTTTAACTGCATGCCCTTGAAAGCAACAGACTTTGGATTAGCTTAGGTTTACTGCTGTAAATCTATGTTGACAGCTGTAAATTTAAACTAATAAATGAATTACACAAGTAAGGAAAACAAGCTTTAGCTCCTCTGAGGCTGTATAAGCCACACAACTAATGTTATCAAGAAAACACTGATCAAACGCTAGCTGATTGATTTTCCCCCTTGGTAATGCTAAGCTGTGTGGCAGATGAAATTGTAACTATTCATGTTTCTCTACCCATCATTTTTCACTTTATTAGTTTTAGTCTGTCTGCCATACAGTATCTTTCCAGCAACTTCAATGCAGTTAGAATGATAGCAGATTGTCAGCTTTAATCAAGCCCTCACCTTCCATATGAGATCTTTAGAGGTAGATGCCAGCATTTTCTGGAAAATGAAAGGAGTTCAAAAATGAAAAAGGGCCCTTGAAAAGTCTGTATCCAGCCATGGTGGATTCTCATTTATATAGGTATTTCAAAACACAGCTGAAAATCTACTTCCCAACTTGATTCCTATGCTTCTTACGCTCTGTTATAAGGGATATGTTACTGGTAGAGAGGGGTGGGTCACACCATGTAGCACTTGGGACAATGCTTTAATTAAGCCTAGAATTTAGAGCAGTTTAAGTTGTGCTGGGAGCCATCTGAGCCCTTAGAACAGCCCAAGAGCAGCAGAGTAGCTTAAATCACCAGTCTCTGTTCTGACTGGCCCGTGGGTTTCATGTGATGTTACATAGTGGCATAGCACAGAATCTCACACTAAAACCTTTTTTCTGTCTGCTAATATGATTATATGAAACATGGGCCTAGCTATCTTTTATTGCATCAACAAACATTAGAAATAGCTCCTCTGAAAGCAGTGAAGTCACCTTGGGGTAAATACTGGTAAGAGAACCAAAGTGACTATACAGGAACAAAACTCTTTAAAGATGAAGAAATCACAATTAAAAAATATTTTTTTAAACTGCACAATAAGGTAGTACGTGATTTTAAAAAGTCAGCAGTTGGTACCATGCTGCATAGACTGGTATCTATATCTTGTTCTTTTCAACATGGTCAAAACAGTGATACTTCATATGCTCTTTTGTGATGACTAGTGGTAAATGTTGACTTTTTAATGGTGATCTCTGTATATTACTTTATATGATGTGTAATAAAATATATAAAAACAGTCCAGAGCTTTACGTCTCCTTGGGTCAGTGATGAAATATATACCAATGTCTTTTTCATGTCTTGCCCATTTTCTATTAGTTATTCCTTATTAAACAGAAATGTTAGGATGTGAATACTATTGAATGGTAAAAATAAAAGTATGCCTCCTAATTCTTTAATTTTTATGATCAGTTTTTTTTCCTTGTCTGTTTCCTCATCTTCCCTATACCCTCTTGTTTTTCCAGATCTTATGTCTTTGTTGTCTTCTTTGCTAATAGTTGCTGGATTGTTTTCCAAGTCTCTTCCTGCTACCAAAAATGTTGCTGCTCCTAAATGTGGGTCTAATTGATCAACTTTTACTGAGGTTGGTGAGTGCATCCTGAACATCCTCATTGATCAGCTGTTCAGCTTCCTGTGAAATTATTGTTCAACGGTGCTCACCCAGTATCATGAACCTTTGCCTCTGTTTTCTCTTTTCGTTCCGTATTCTGATAGCAACCTCACTTAAACACAGAGGGGCTTAAATGTTATTTGAACATGAAAAGGCTAAAGTCAGCAGGGTATATTGAAACCAGGGGATTTTGAATACCTTCAGAATGGATTCCCACTGTACCTAGAAATAAGCACTTTTAGAAATGTTTTAAATGTGACTCTAAAGCAGGTTAATTTGTTGTATGCTAGAGTACCTTAGAATTAAACAGATTTTTGAGAAAAGGTCTTTCCTAGGCAGGCGGCTATTTTAAACACAACAGGAAACAAGAAAATGTTACTTTTGGAGTCTTTTTTGTTTGCAGTAATTAACTTAGAATTCCCCAGACTCCCTGCTGACAATAAGCTGTGTTAGGAAGGTCTGCTGCTTTCAGCCACTTGAATGTTAAGGGCCAGATCCTCTGCTGGCATTAATCAGTGTAAATTGGTGGAGGTATGTTAATTTGTATCACTGAGAATCTGACCAGAAAACGGCATCAGCAATGCGATGTCAGAGCAAACTGTCAAGATATGGACCTCTGCCCTGCTCACTTGGCATGGGAAGTTTTCAAAATGTTGGCACCTCATTAGATAGCTTTCCTTTAATTGCGCCTACCAAGTAAAGATCTCAGTTTGATTCTGGCAGCTGATGGTTCCAGATGTCCATTTCTCTTGTAGCATTCTAAAACAGAGGCAGCCCAGCTTTAACTTCTGTTAGGGTATTTTGTTGTGGGCCTACCAGAATTAGAATCTGGTATTGGGTTGTTCTATATCTGTATTTCAATTATCTTCTTCAGTATTATTTTCTTGGGACTCATGAATAGAAGAAAGGATAAACCTCTAAGACAATGCTTAATCAGAATTTTTAGTACCTTTTAAAAAAAAAAGGTTCCAAGTGCTACTTAACTTCTTATGCAGAGTCATCCCAGTGAATAAAAAATTACGGAAACTTGCAAAATTCAGAACATTGCTTCTTAAAGGATTTAATTTATTTACTCCCTGAGACAAACTATTGTATTTAATTTATCAGCAGAACTGATGTTTCAGCCACGCCAACATTCCTTAAGGCTCAGCATTACAAAGAGATTTAAAAGACAGTTTAAATAAAAGTTTATTTTCAGTACAGCTCCTCATTAAAGACACTGGAATCTCCTGTGGTGACATCAGTCCAAGATGATAAGAAGTTTCATTAACACCCATGCATCTAACAACCAAAGTCTTTTTCTATAGACTTAAAAAAAAAAAAGACTGAAAATTCTTACTGGCCACATCTACACAAAATGCTTTACTGCGCAGCACACTAATTTGCTCTGCAGTAAAGAATCACCATCTACATGAGCATAGCAATTAGGGCACAATAGATTAATTTACTGTGCTGCTGAATAGACCTATCAGATACAAGTGGTATTCAGTAGCACAGTAAGTTACTGTGCTTAAATGCACGTGTAGATGGCTACATCGGTCTTAGTTACTCTGGCTCAAATTGAGCTGGAATATATTCAGTCACATCAATTGCACATGTAGATGTGCTCACTTCGTAGTGATATAATCTAGATGTGACTTTATGGACATGGAAACTATTTAAGTTTCTAATATAGAAAACTAAATTAGAACTATTTCTTGTTATTGGAAAGTATGACTAATGATGTGAAGAAATAAAGAACTTAAGCTGTTAAAAGGAATTCTGACTTTCTCATTGCAAGCTATCAGTTCTACACAGGTCCATTCTTAGGAAATAGGTACTGTGATATCACCTTATAATGAAGACATTTTTTCCACTACAGCAGTGCCTCTGTTTCTCTCTTTCTCTCTATATATAATATGCTGCATTTCCCCCTTAATTCCAGTTGTCCTGGTAATGGAACCCGTTTGTTATTCATAATGCTTGAATAATAAATTAGAAGAGAAAGGATGTCCTGTATTTAAGTTCAGAAGTGAGGAACATGTGATTTCTGTCTTATTCCCAGTTCTGCTACAAGCTTACTATGTGGTGTTGGATAAAATATTAACCTTCTCTGTGCCACAGTTAACTCTGCCATTTGTAGAACAGGCACATTAATATTTATCTACAACATGGGGGGAATTGATTCTTTCATATTTTAACATATTTTAATATATTTTCATGGTAAATACTACAGTACGGCAAATTATTATATTCTGTTTTTAACAGAATCATATGTATATTATTTTCTTAGAATCATAGACTTTCTGGATGATCAAGCACAAGAGAATAGTATCAACATACATAAGTGCATAAGCAGATCAAGGTTTTTAAAAAAGGGGGTGTGGGACTGGCAACTAGCATTTCTGGGGGGACTTCACATCTCACTCTGCGATTCCTCTCCCCCACTCCCACTTGGGCAGGAAGACCACACCACAGAAGCAGCAAGTAGGGACTTTTTAAGTCTCCAAGCAGGTGAGAATTCTACCCCCCTCCCCTCCCTTCCCTGCTCAGAGACATGTCCCTTCTTCTTTCTTTCCCTTTCTTCCCCACCTGTTGCTGCTGTGTCCCCCCCTCCCCAGGGTGAGGGAAGCTCCTGTTCTGTTCCATCTGGGCTGCATTAATGCTGGACTCAGCTTGGAACAGTGGAAGTGGCAGGCAGGTTTCCCCTCCCTATGCCTGCTCCCAGAAAGCACCTGATGTGGGATCAGACAAGGAGGGGGAACCCACCCATGCACTGCTGCCATTGCTGTCTCAGGCTGAGCCCAACCCACCTACAGCCCAGCAGTAGTGGGACAGGAGGTCTCCTTACTCTTGAGACGGTGGGGATACAGAGGCAGCAGAAGGTGGGGTAGGTGGGAATGGGAGGGAAGCAGAGGGGAAGTGCCTCTGAGTATGGAGGTGAAGGGAGGGAGGAATTCTTATCTTCAGCCTTCAGGGACTTAGAAAAATTCCTTCACTGCTACTTCTGCTATGTGGCCAGAAAGGGGAAGGAGGTCTGGCTATACCATTGCCCCCTCTCTGGATTCACTCCTGCATATGTGGTCTAACCAAAATCTGGTATACTTCTCAGCAACTGTAGTCTTTCCATTGTTTGGATTTATATGTCTTGTTTGGATTTATAGGTCTTATTTCAAGACTCAATTTTAGAATTGGACAAATTATTTATAATGGATAATTTATGCATTTAGCTTAATTCTTTTTATGTTTATACTTAGTTCATGAGCAGATCAAAATGTTATAAAATGTATTTGTTATTCAAAGTAGTCACTGAATAATGTTAGTGAATAATATTTGATTTGAAACTTGCTTGTGAATAGTCCTTTATTGTGGGTATTCAAAATCTGAAACTGAAGTTATTTAGATTGTACACATGAGTTATGCGAAGTGATTTTATTTCTTCTGCCTCTCCCCCCCCCAGATGCATATAGCTCCAATTACTTTCTTTTTTTTATTCAGCATTTGCTTTTTTGTGTACAATATAGTAATTTGTAAGAAAATAGTCCTGGAGAGCCCTTACCAAAAATCTGATGATTATAGAGACTGCAGTGCTACTTTCAGGAGGATTTTGTTTTGTGGATAATAGATACCAGTTTGGAGTCATTAATAATATTTCTAAAACTTGTGTGGCCTCCCTTAGCTAATTTTTAAGGGGAAGGTTGCAATAATTTTGTTTGTTTGTTTGTTTTTAAAGCATAGTTGTGGTAAGAGCCATCCCACCAATTTCAGTCATCTGATCACTCTAAGAAATAATCCAGACTTCTTTGGTTTTAGGAGCACTGCAGAAGGCAACAGGATTGATACTTTCAAGAAAAGTAACTAATGGTTCTTTTCATTTGAGACATAAACTAGGTATCTTTAGTTAGTGTTACAGAATTTCCAAATAAAATGAAGCAACTAGAGTGTAAATTGAAGACAATAGATTTGCATTTGTTTATGTGAGGCACAATTTAGCCTGCAAAATTCCATGTAAATTAATAGGAATTTTCTGTAAATATGGATAGAGAGAAAAGTGGATAAAAACATCAGGATTTTGCCCATGCACTAAATTTCTATCAGAAAATCTAGTCCTGAATAGCCTGGGGCATGGTCTAACATAATTATCTTCTTAATTTCAGTAATGTACCATGTCTTTTCTGTAGGTTCCTGATTCTTAGGAAGACAAATATTTTGATATCAATTTGGTGAGTAGTAGGGATGGGGGTGTGGAGCTTTAACATTTTGCTGCTGTAACCATTTGCTTCCATATACCAAACAAAAATGAAATGAGTGACTTTTGTGGAACTTTGGCATTGAGATTTATTTTAAGAAAGTATGTCCTATAATGTTCTGTCTCTGTAGTAGTTGAAAAATCCATTACTTGTCTTGTAGCTCTTTGTTGAGAAAATAATATAAAGTTGTCTTCTAAAGTTTTTTTGGCACATATTTGGAGCATATATACATTCAGGAATATTAAATGGATCATCTCAATTATCCCTTCTGTTCCCAGCTGTTTGGAAGAAATTGAGGAATATATATCTTCCTCGTTATATAGGCATAGGCATAGGTATAATTCACCTTCTGATGTCCTAGGTGTTACAAATTTATCTCAGCTACCGCTGAGAGTCTAGCTCATTTTTCATTCTTGGTAGCATGAAATTTTGGAGAAAGTATAGTTTAAAGTGATAGCGTATCTTTAGTTAATTGACAGATATCCTTTTTATGTAAAGAGTTTAGGAGTTAGTTCTTTACCTCAATGTAGTACTCCCTCAGATCTCATATTACTCCAACTGTTAGGAACTCCTGTTAGTTCTCTGGGGCAATGGCTACTGACCATTATGCTCTCACCACCTGTCTAATTTGGTTTTTTAAGAGCATTTTATTGTAAAAGTGTGTTTGTACCCTAAAAAGTGTCTGTTCAAAAGTGGCAATTTCTGTTCAATGGATTTTATTTCAGTAGGCATTCAGACCATTTCTGCCACATTTAGTGAGAAACATATACTGTTGCTACTTTCATTTTTTGCTAATTCTGCAAAGTCAATATACCTAAGGAGAGAACTGAATTGTCTTCTTTCCTATGCATCACCAACACAATTGCCTACTGAGTTCTGATCAGTTACATTAGCACAGGGGTGCTCAACCCCCAGCTCTGGCCTACAAAGCCATGACATCTGGCCAGCAGATCAGCATTTGGAGGAGGAGAAGAAGATGATTAGGAACAGCCAGCATGGATTCACCAAGGGCAAGTCATGCCTGACCAACCTGATTGCCTTCTATGACAAGATGATTGGCTCTGGGGATGCAAAAAGAGTAGTGGATTTGATATACTTTGATCTTACCAAGGCTTTTGATATGGTCTTCCACAACAGTTGGGGATGCGCTGAGGTCCCAGAGGGGAGGGGAGCCAGATGTCCAAGGATAGTGGTTGCTCCTTAAGGGGGCAATCCTCCAAGCACAAAGGAAGGTAATCCCAATGAGGATCAAAGGGAGCAGGAGAGCACACAAGCCTCCATGGCTCACCAAAAGCATCCAAGAATGTCTCCTTGCTAAAAAGGAGGCGTATACCCAATGGAAGGAAGTGGTCTTCACCAGGGATGACTATCCTGCAGTTGCTCGAGGTTGTAGGGGGGCAGTTAGGAAGGCCAAGGCAAAGATGGAATTAGAACTAGCTTCTCAGATTAAGGACAATAAGAAGTCCTTTTTTAAATACATAGGGGGCAAAAAGAAGGTCCCGGGTAACGTGGGGCCCTTGCAGGACGCGTTGGGAAATTTGGTCGTCACACCAGACGACAAAGCTAACATGGTTAATGATTTCTTTGCCTCTGTCTTCCTAAGTAGGGACCAGAACAGCCACCTCCCTGCTGGGCCCTCCTCAGGCCCCAGGGGAGGCACATCTGGGCCAAAGTTTAGCGTGGAACTAGTTATGGGGCTGGACATATTTAAGTCAGCTGGTCCAGATGATCTCCACCCTAGAGTCCTTAAGGAATTGGCTGAGGTCATCGCAGGACCCCTGGCATGGCTCTATGAGCACTCGTGGTGCTCTGGTGTGGTCCCAGAGGACTGGAAGAAGGCCAACATGGTTCCAATCTTCAAAAAGGGGAGGAAGGAGGACCCAGGAAACTATAGGCCAGTCAGTCTTACCTTGATCCTAGGCAAGCTGTTTGAGAAAATTATGCTGGCACACATCCATGAGGGGCCAGCTGGGGACTGCATGTTTAGGGCCAACCAACACGGGTTCATCAGTGGCAGGTCCTGTCAGACCAACCTGGTGGCCTTCTACGATCAGGTTACCAGATCATTAGATGTGGGGGTAGCAGTGGACATAGTCTTCCTGGACTTCCAGAAGGCATTCAACACTGTCTCTCACCCTGTTCTCATTAAGATACTGGGGGACTGTGGTGTCGATGCCCACACAGTCAATTGGGTCGCCAACTGGTTGGAGGACCGCACCCAGAGGGTGGTAGTGGATGGGTCCTTCTCAACCTGGAAGGACGTGGGCAGTGGGGTTCCGCAGGGCTCGGTCCTCGGGCCCGCACTGTTCAACATCTTCATCAGTGATTTGGATGAGGGGGTAAAAAGCACCTTGTTCAAATTTGCTGATGACACTAAGATGTGGGGGGTGGGGGGATGTGGGCACACTAGAAGGTAACATTGGGCTTCAATCAGACCTAGACAGGCTACAAGGGTGGGCAGATGTGAATAGGATGGGATTCAACACAGTCAAGTGCAAGGTGAGGCACCTGGGGAGGAACAACCGGCACCATACCTACAGGTTGGGGAACTCCCCTCTTGTCAGCACGGAGACAGAATAGGATCTTGGAGTCATCATTGACTCCAAGATGAACATGGGCAGGCAGTGTGGGGATGCAGTCAGGAAGGCCAACCGTACCTTGTCATGCATCCACAGACAAAGCAAGGTCCAAAGAGGTGATCCTCCCCCTGTATGCGGCACTGGTCAGGCCGCAACTGGAGTACTGCGTCCAGTTCTGGGCGCCGCACTTCAAGGGGGATGTCGACAGCATGGAGAGGGTCCAGAGGAGGGCCACTCGCATGATCAGGGGGCAGCAGGGCAGGGCCTATGAGGAGAGGCTACGGGACCTGAACCTGTTCAGCCTCCGAAAGAGAAGGCTGAGGGGGGATCTAGTGGCCTGTTATAAACTAGTCAGGGGGGATCAGCAGGCATTGGGGGAGTCACTGTTCCCCCATACACTGCCAGGAGTGACCAGGAATAACGGTCACAAGCTGGCAGAGGGTAGGTTTAGGTTAGATATAAGGAAGCACTACTTCACGGTCAGGGCGGCTAGGATCTGGAACCAGCTTCCAAGAGAGGTGGTCCAGGCTTCTACCCTGGGGGTTTTTAAGAGGAGGTTGGATGAACACCTTGCTGGGATTGTTTGACCCCAGTATTGTTTCTTGCCATGGCAGGGGGGTCAGACTTGATGATCTACTCAGGTCCCTTCCGCCCCTAGAAACTATGAAACTATGAAACTTTCTCACAAGCAAGCTAAGGAAGTAGGGTTTGGAGGAGTAGACTGCAAGGTGGATAGAAACTGGCTGAATCATTGGGCTCAAAAGGTAATAATCAATGACTTCATGTCTAGCTGGCGGCCAGTATCAAGTGGAGAGTCCCAGGGGTCAGTCTTGGGGCTGGCTTTGTTCAGTATCCTTATCAGTGATCTGGAAGATGGAATGGAGTGCACCCTTAGCAAGTTTGCAGATGACAGCAAGCTGAGGGGAGTAGTAGATAAGCTGGAGGGTAGGGCTAGGATTCAGAGAGACCTCAACAAATTGAAGGATTGGGCCAAAAAAAATCTCATGAGATTTAGTAAAGGGAAGTGCAAAATCCTGTAGTTGGGTTGAAACAGTTCTATTCACCAGTACAGGCTGGGGACTGACTGGCTAAGCAGCAGCTCTGCAGAAAAGGACCTGGAGGTTACCATGAACAGTAAGTAGAATATGAGAGAATGGTGTGCCATGGTTGTGAAAAAAGACAAATTGCACACTGGGCTGCATTAGTAGGAGCATTACCAGCAGATCAAGGGAAGTGATTATTTCCTTCTTTTCAGAACTGGTGAGGCCACATCTAGAGTACTGTCTCCAGTTTTGGGGCCCCCACTACAGAAAGGATGTGGACAAATGGGAGAGAGTCTTGTGGAGAGCAAAAAAATAGTTAGGGAGTTTGGGCACATGACGTCCAGTCCAGGAGAGGCTGAGGGAACTCAGCTTATTTAGTCTGGAGAAGAGAAGACTGAGGGGAGATTGAATAGCAGCCTTCAGCTACCTGAAGGATGGTTCTAAAGAGGATAGAGCTTGACTGCTCTTAGAGGTGGCAGACAGGGCCATCCCTAAGGGGGAGAATCGGGGTGACTGCCCCAGGCCCTGTGCTTTGGGGGTCCCTGTAGTCAGTGTCGCACAAGTCCTGCTGCAGCTGCTACATACCCACCGCTGCTGCCTAGAGCTGCCAGCTCTGCTGGTGTGGCTGCCATTGAGCGCTGCTGGCTCCGGCCACTCACCACCTCTCCTCCTCCCTGGCCCCATGCAGGCTGATATGCCCTGGGCCCCACACACCCCTAGGGATGACTCCAGTGGCAGATGACAGAACAAGAAGGTAATAGTCTCAAGTTGCAGCAAGGGCCATTTAAGTTAGATACTAGGAAAAACTTTCTCACAAAGATGGTAGTAAAGCGCTGGAACAGGTTACCTCGAGAGGTTGTAGAATCTTTATCCTTGGAGGTTTTTAAGATATGAGTAGACAAAGCCTTGGCTGGAATGATTTAGCTGGGGATGTTTCTGCTTTGATCAGGGGATTGGACTAGATGTGACCTTCTGAGGTCTCTCCCAACCCTTATTTTCTATCGTTCTATAATTCTTTTATATGATAATCTCAGAGATCTGGTTGGGTTGGTAAGGAGAGTTTGAATAATTTGCTTTTTAAATCTACTTTTAAATTGTTGATATAAGAGGTCCATTCACTCAGGGCACTTTTACACATGCTTTAGCGGTGGAGGAGCATGGCTCTTTAATTTGAGCGGCTCTGAGAACTGCTCAAAATAAAGCTCTGCCATGTCTCCTGTATCAGTATCCCTGTCCTTGAAAATGCTGTCAGGTTCACTTGAACTAAAGCTTGTTCAGTGAACTTTAGTTCAGGCCCCCTCACTGCCATTTTTAACTACAGGGACACTGATACACGGGACACCAAAGGCTGCTGTATCATGGCAATTGCTACACTTCAGCAGACTCGACTAATTGAGTCTGCTCTGATGCACTAGAATTTCAGCATGTCAGAACAGCCTCCACACTCATGTATAGGCACCCTTAGTGTTTAAAATACAAATTCTTTTTTTGTCCTGGTTTTGTACGGGGAATAACTGGCAAAGACCTTTGAAGTAGCACAGAATTCCACTAGTTTAGAGGTTTTGTGTTTACAACTTTAAAGCCAATGTTACAAATGATCTACCTGGGAATATTACCTATATGCTGTAAAATGTGATTCATGCCTGTTTATCCACTTATACTGTCCCTCCCCTTACTTCTCTAATGGCTCATATTTTAAGCATTTAAGTGTTATATTGGCTAAATTTATTTAGAAAGTGTACAAAGGTTACAGAAAAAATTAACCATCAGCAAGTAAAGCATTTTATCTAATGTATTACATAGGCTGGGAAACTTCTGCTCCTTCTGTTCCTTCTATTCCAATCCATTCCCCCCCGCTTTCTTTTCTTTGGAACAGCACTGCATCTCTGTTTTCTTTCTCGTTAGCCACATGGGCCAGGTACATTATATTTATAAGTTATATTTATTGTGTGGTAGGCGCACCGAAAGCAATCTACAGCCTTAACCGAATAGATGGTCAGGGCACATGAAGCTCTGTAAAAATGGTGTATCCTTGGATGAATGTGGTATCAGACTTCAGCATTGTAGGTTACAGTGCCATAATGAATATGTCTTTGCAAAGCGGCCACTATTCGATTAGGATTTGGATTCCCCCAATTTAGGGGACAGTGATTTGATTCAGTGATTCAGATCACTGTCCTGAATCAATTTGGCCGAATCAGATTCAGAAGCTTTGGCACTGATTTGGTGTGATTTGGTCATTCAGCCATAGACTATAATGGGGAATCACTAAAATATCTATAACTTCATCATTTTTTTTCAGAATTGGATGAAAACACCAGGGATGGTAGCCACATCTGAGGGCATGAAGCCTGCCAGATTTCAAGGAGATAGATACAAGGGTTTCTGTGAAACTGCACCTCAAACTGTTGAAAGCAAAACAAAGCATGTGTCTGTGTAGGTGGAGTGGGATGAAAATAGGAGGGATGGTAGCCTGTAACAGGGGGTCTTCTCAGTGCCAGTTAGATTTCAGCCCACCCACTTGTTTCTGGATCAACCGCCCACCCCTCTTTCACTTGCCATGCCTTGATGGAAAACTGATTCAGATGTTACCCAGGCAGGAGGCTACCCATTTAGGTCCCTGATATCTAGGGGTGACATCCATTCCACAGCCCCGTACTTCTCCTACACTGTGGCCCATGCGGATGGCACCCTGGGAAGCTAAGCTCACCTGAAGCCTCACAACTCCACTGCAACCATTAAGCCTCAGGCTTCTTAAAGATCTTACAGGTCTGGTCTTTCCCTAGCCAGGACTGTGCATGCATGCAGTAGCTGTAGGTTTTCAGGTACCACTTACCCACTTTTCACCAGAGAGAGTTTCGGTCCTGGCATTTCCTGGGGCTGCTGAGCCACTGGCAGTCCCACCAGGCCTCCCTACCCCGTTAGGGTGCAATTTTAGATCATGCCTGGGACCTGGGGCTTCCTCCTTTCCCATAGCCCCAGTGCATACCTTCAAGTTCGTCCTGGCATGGGAGCTCAGCAGGGAGATGTTCTTCCCCTGCTGGCTGGTGAAAAAACTGCCACTTCCAGCTCTGAGAGCGGGACATTAAATACTTGTCAAAGAAAATTTAAAAAAGCAAATAGGTGTGGAGTGAGGATGGTGGCACTTGCTTCATCTGCACATGGAGCTTGAGGAACCCTGGCAGTGCGAGGTTCACCTTGAGGAACACCAGCTGCTCCACCAAACCAGGATCCAAGGAGGTGCAGTGGGGTGTCACAACATCACCAGCAATGTTGAACACGCTCTTGCTTGGAAAGCTGGTCGGTGGACAGGATAGGTGTTCCTGGCCAACTGTGGCCAGATCCTGCCACATCTGGCTGTGGATTGCTCAAGAGGCCAAGGGGTTGCAGTGCAGCAGCACCATATCCTCAGGGAGATAGATATGGCTTCTGCATTTGCATGCTGCCTGCTGGATGCTGGGGTCTGGTTCCTCTGGACCCCACCATTGAAGCCATGCCCTTGGCCCATATTGGCAGCACCTGTGGTAGAGAAGACTGGCTTGTGGATGCAATGCTGGCATGGGAAAGTGGTTTCCCCTCCTCCATGTCCCCCCACTTCTGCCCTTCTGCCTGCCTGACTCTGTTCACAAGCACCTCTGTTCCATGGTTGAGAGTTTTGCTGCTGCAGATGCTCCTCTTCACCCTTGCATCACGCATGCCCACCAGCATGTAGGCTGTACTGGACTGCAATGGATCCAGCTGTTTTTTGAAGCCCTCCTTCAGTTGCTTCACCAGTGCCTGCACCTCTGCTGACAGCGGCTTGCCCCAGCCAGGAACATCGATCCCCTGAAACATCTCCATTTCATTCTCAAGCTCCTTCGTTCTGGGCATCACCTGGTTATGAAGGGCATTGCCAGCACTGAGGCTGTCAGTGGCATTGAGAAATGGCTTGAGGACCACCAGGATCTGAGAGATGGTATTCCACTCTGTTTTGTTAAGGGGGCTGCTGATCCAATCTCTCTGACCAAGGCCATCTCATCGATGGCCTTCTGTTGCTCCACCAGCCTTTCCAGCATCACGTATGTGGAGTTCCATTGAGTCTCCACATCCTGCATGGTTTTGTGCTGCAGTATGCTCAGATCTGCCTGTTTGTCATGCAGCATCTTGCCCCCCCGCAGTTCCCCCTTGATGCTCTGGTGCAAGTAGCCTGCCACTTTCCTGCATCTTGAAATTTGCTGGGTGGTAGTGGTAGTGACAGCACTGTCACTGGCAGCCTTGTCTCCCTCCAAGGTGTCTCTGACTATGAGGTGGAACTTGTGTGCCACACAGCTGATGCCAACAAAGTTGGCATCATGCACTGCCTTGACCATATTGGCCCCATTGTTGGTGACCATGAACCCATGGGTGAGCTCATTCTGCCCAATGAGCCACCTGTGCACCATGTGGTTCATGGCTACCATGATCTCCCTTGCTGTGTGGGACTCATCCATCACCTCCACTTGAAGGAGAGCCCACCAATGGCCTGACTGATGGCACCAGTGTCCTGTGAGGGAGAGGTAGGCATGATCTCCACCCCAGGTGCTCTGGAAGTCCAAGGTGAAGTGCAAGGCTACCTGCGGTCCTGCCTTGTGCAACTTCTACCTCATACAGGGAGGGCACCACCATCCTGCTAAAGTTGTGGTGCATGTGGGCAGGTGGTAGGATGGGGCTCGCTCACCCTTGCAACATGCCCCCTTGGTCTGTGGCTTTCCCCCATGAGTCCAAGGTGGCCTGCCTCTGCTTCATGGGGATGGGGGCTTTGGAGTGAGAGGGGGGATTCTTTTTGGGCATGCTCCCACTGATGCCAGGTTGAGGAGGAACAAGGGCAAAGGGGTGCTGCCTCCTGAGATGCAACAGCATCTCTGTGGTGGTGAAGTGTTTCACGTCCTTGTCCTGGCTGATCTGCCTTTGGCACTGCTGGCAGGTAGTATACCTGGGATCATCTGCCAACTCAAAATGATCCTACAGTACACTACCCCCCTGCTTCTGAGTTGAGGGTGGGGATCCTGCCTTATCTCCCTCCTCAGCAGGCAGAGGCACAACAACAGGGGGAGCTGAGCCACCTACCTTCACAACCTCTTCTGAGGTGTCTTCATGCGAAAGGGAACTTTGGGGGGTCCCCCTAGGTCCCCAGAATTTCTTTAGCTAGGGCATTTAGGCCCCCGGGTCCAGATCCAGCTCCTCCTCTGGCAGTGGGAGGATCACACTGGGAGATGAAATTGGGCTGGAGGAGACTGTCATTCTGCTGCTGGTGGCTATTTCTGGTCTTAGGGGATGTGGTGCAGGTGCAGGTACTGCTCCTATTTCCTTGCTCCCACTAGCAGCAGAAGACTCATGGCTGCCAGGAAAGAGGATGCATCTATGTTTGTGGGGCAGGGGGAACTTGCAGGTCTAGCTCTCCCCCTACCACCTCTAGCTCCTCTCCCTCCCCTGCCAGAAGACCTGGCACCTGCCTTTCCAGCATGCTTCATAATGTTTACTGTGCTGGAAAATGTGTGTGTGTGTGTGTGTGTAATATATCTTGTATCTATTTAAAATTTGTGTGTGTGTATAATTTTTGTGCTTTCCTGCACAGTGATGGATGACACACTGTCAGAGAAAACACAGCTTTCTTTTTAAAAGGTGTGTGTGGGGAAAAAATAACAAGAACAAATAAGAGGATATTTGGGGAAGAATAAGTTGAAAGGAATGGATTGGACACGGGTAAGTAGAGGGATTCTAGGTAAGGGTAATTAGTAAGGTGTATCCAATCCTTTCCAAGAAGAGAGACTAGCAAGAGACTGACTAGGAAGCCAGTACCTTTGACATGCCGTTGCTTCTAGACAGACAGCTTACAGAAGGGAGAGAGAGGCTTTACATACAGCCTTATATGCTTTTTCGACATCCCTTCCCCAGAGCACTGTGATTGGAAGGGAACTCAGGGAAAGATCACAGTCACTGGACAGCTACAGATGTCAATATCAGAGCAGTCTTTCCCCTCCTCCTCCTCCTCCCCACCCCCTGCTTCTCAGTTTTTCTTTCCCTGCAAGACCACCTTCTGAATCACCAAATCTTTTCTGAATCTTTTCTGCATCAGGCTGGCCCTGCCCAGGGGCTGTCAGTGACCTGAAGTGGCAAAGACCCTGTTTAAAACCCTCCACACTCCCCACCTTTGTTCCCTGCATCCAACTATGAGCCACCGTCTGGTATTATCAGTCAGTGTGCAGATTCCGTCTACCCCATCTGGGCATTTGTAAAGATTGGAGCTTTTGATTAAGTGCTGTACTGTTTGCTGGATACCACATTCACACAGGGGACTGTCCAAGATGCTCATTTTGTACAGTGTTGTTCTGAAATGTTCATATCCAAATCTCAGCCTGTTCAGCTTGACCCATGCGTCTCTGTCAAGGTCATGTCTAATTGGCATCTCATTTGGTGTTAGTATAAAATGCTGTAGGAAAATATTTTAGACTGGATTACTCTGAAAGATCATTTCATTTCTATTTGCCCCACCCCTTACATAAATTTAGCAACACTCAAGGCCATGGTACCTCACCTGTCATGCACTCCATGGACCCAGAAACCTGGCAGCAGGGGAGCAGTTAGGGTCTGTCTTATTATGTCACTTGGTCTGATGTCTTAGAGTGGAGGGAATACATATGTGTGTGTGCAAGTTGTGCAGCCTGTTATTAGTCTCTGTGCACTGTTAAGTACAGCATCAAGCTTTTTAATGAGACAACTGCTGGACCATGCAGGAGCACAATAATCTTCTGGAGTGTGTACTATTGCAAGTGTAGTTGTTCTGAGCACTGCAACATTGGTACACGTCATGCTGGCTAAATGTGTTAAGGCTGGTGCCTGTGCAGTGACTTTACTGCTGACCTTCTGAATGTGATGTTTATAGATGAAGGAATGGTCTAATGCGACTCTTTGGTAGTTTGGGATATGCTCATAGGGAAGGATGTGGTTGCCTACTCTGCTATTCCACACACACACACACACACACACACACACACACACACACACGGCAGGTGCAGGGTACACCGGGTGGCCATGTGTGGAACAGCTGGCTGGTGGCTTATGGTCATGAGGACGCATACTATGATGAGTCACTGCTGCATTAGGTCCAGGTGTCAGCTATGGAGGATTTTTATATGTGTTGTGGGACACAGAACCAGATGTGAGCTGCACTAATTAAAAGCGCCTGCACATCACATGCATCAGTGTTGCCGCGCATCTCCACACTGAAAAAATGGCAGCAGGGTGGTTTGAATTAAAGCTCATCAAATGTGTTTTATTTCAAAGTGCCCCACCACCATTTTTTCAGTGCAGAGACACGTGGTGATGCTAATACAAGTGACGTGGAAGGCTACTAGAGTGCATCAATTTTCATACTCCAGCAGACTCAATTAATTCATTGTGGTCTAACGTGCTGGATTTCCAGTACATCAGAGCAGGCTCTGCATAAGTGTATAAGAGCCAGTGATGTCCCTGCCAGCCACTCACACGGCTTGGCCATTTGGCTCTGCTCGGGAGTCTTCAGCAGTCTGTGGAGCCCATGGGACATGCTAGGAGATATCCGATAGCTCTCTACTTGTTGGGCTTGGGCCATAGAGGCAGGCTTCTAGCCCCTGTCCACCTCGTCCTAACAAGGACTAACATGGGGGTGGGCAAAATGGCAGATCTAACTGGAGGTTGGGCTCCAGTTCCCTGCAGCCCCTGCTTGCATCTCTGTGGCTGGTTTCCATGGAGTCCCCAGCAGTGGCAGGGCCATGACAGTGCAGGGCCAGGGTTTTTATGAAGACCAGCCCCAGCAGTGCTTGGTAGGGCATAAGGCTGGGCAGAGAGCTACTCCCCTGCCCTGGGGCTGGGATCTTGCAACAGTGACGGCGAGATCTGCAGCTGGGGCAAAGCTGGAATCCACTGCTTGCAGGCCCCTGCCCTGGACTAATATATGTTTCGCTTGCTCCTGACCTAACCTTAGGCACTTACAGAGCTCAAAAGTTAGAGAGCTTCCGCCTTGGGCTTCTTGAATGCTTATACTTAGTTGTGATGATATCATCTACTATCTACCCAACTCCTTTTTATAATCGTTGCCTTTCTCTCTGATTTGATTCCTCTGTCTTCCTCTATTTACAATTCCCCATGCTCCTCTTCGGCTTCCAAGCTGATGACCCATGCAACTATTTGGCTATGTGTTTTTTTACTTTTATTTCTTCACTGGATTTACAGTCTTGGTTCAGCTCTTGCCCTATAGGTGTCCAGAATGCTGATTATCTGTCACTTTGACCCATGTCATCCCCCTTTTTGTAGCACTTCACTGGCTCCCCCTTCTTGCATCAAACTTGTCTTCATTTTCAAGCTGTCATCACAGTGACCTCTCATTCACTATCAAGGTGTTAACTCCTGCCTCTGATGAGCTCATGCTGCCAGTCTCTATTGATCACTTACTTTTTTCCCAAACACTTTCAAGCCCTGTTCTGCACTGTCCCTCATGCATTGGAGTTCTCCATAAACATCTGCAAAGCTGCCTTATTTTCCTCTTTAAAAAGCTTCATTGGGGAAGCCACAAAGGGCTTGACAATGGTTACATTGCTGGTGTTCTTTGACAGCTATCTATCATGCCGATCAACATTATCTCATTGTTTCTTTATCCTTCCCTTACCAAGTGCGGGTATCTGTTATCTCTGCTCTTATATGTAGATTTGAAGCTCTTTGGGGCAGGATAATTTCTTTTATTTGTATTTGAACAATGCCAAGCAGACTGCAATCATAGCCTATGATCAGGACTCCAAGGCCCCATGGTAGTACAAACAATATAACATGTTAAAGTACATAGTGAGATACATCTTAAGATAGTATTCAAGGGACTGAGTTAAGAGGTTTCTGGAAAGTAAGTCTTTGATTTACTGTACTGGTTGAAGTTTTGACTAGCAAACAGAATGGAAAGACCTTGGGGATGCAGTGGACTCCATAAGCAATTTGTCTCAGAGTTAACAGCCTTTAGAACCGATTTTGCTTACAGTAGTAACGAGCTGTATTTATAATGTGTTCTCTTGGCAATTATCTAACACAACCAAAATACCTGCAGTGTCAGTGTGATATACCACATAAAGGTCACACTGAAAAAAAATCTGAGTTTATTTGATGGGATTTATGGTCCTTTAGATCCAAGATAACAATAAGGAAAATGGATCTGCAAGCAGGTGAGCAGAGTGGCATCATCTGGAAAACAAATGCAGTTGTCTGTAATAATTTGTATTTTTAAACTTTTGTTTGCTTGGCATGACAGGTTGGGAGCACTTTTTGTCTGAAATGTAAAATCTGAAGTTACATTAAGTCCTGGGATTTGCTGTCTTGGACCCTTGTTCCCATGCAGAGTCCCAGTAACTTCAAGTTATAAAGACACATGAGGTTTTATAATATACTTATAGATTTATATCATATTTAAATTTATTTATTTGTTTATTCACTTGATATCCCACCCTATCCAAAAGGCCCAGAGGCTTATAGTAAAAGTCGAGCAAACAACCTACACTTAGGGTTTCCCAAACAAGACCTCAAAACACTCCAAATCCTCCTCTCCCCACACTTACGGCTTTCTTGCCTTCTTCCTCTCCCCACAATTACAACTTTCCTGCCTAAAACCCCATATAAGCAAACTGTCTAGCCAATCTCAACCATACTTCCCAACTGCCATTTACATTCAGATATAAGAAACCTCCTCCTATTTTCCCCACTCCCTGCACACCTATTTCCACTCCCCCACCTCATTCCTAAGGGAGATCCCTTCATTCTTCCCCAATATCCTTTTGAAACCAGCACCCTCTCTCATATAGAGGGTCTGTGACTGCCATCCTCTGAAAAACAGCACAGATAGCTGCTCTTTACACCTTCCAACAAAGAAAGACTGTCCTTGTCTTGGTCAAAGCCGAAGGACAGCTCCAATGGGTGCTTTTTGACAGAGCACCAGAATGGTGCCGACTTAGGAAGGACTGCTGACTACGTTGGACCTGCTGTCTGGCCAGGTCTTTGTAGGGCATGTGGGGGCTGGCTATTGTATGATCTTTCATCTTCCAACTAACATTGAACAGTGAATTATCAGCTTATTATTTTATAATAGTATTATAACCATATAGTCTTCAGCATTTTTGCGTGACATTTTGAATACACAAACACTTACTACTTAAATATTCAAGTAAACTATAGATACTAATTTACAGCAAGTTTGGAGGCTTATTAATTTCAGGCAAAAGAAAGCACTGCAGAAGCAAGAATCAGCTAAATGAACTGCCTAAAACTTTTGTGTCTGTTGGTGTGGAAATTTTTCACCAATTTCTGTCAACAACATTCTCAGTCATATAACAAAAGAATTGATTGTTACAATGCATTATTTGTTATAAAAGAATTTAAAAAATGATGATGGTAAATAATGCCACTCCATAGAGTATGTGGAGATGTGGAGAGATGCTAATCTTGGTTTATTACTGGGGTTTTTTCACCAGTGAGTAAATAGACTTAGCAATTGGATTATGCAATGGTCAGCTAAACAGCATGCATCTGTATGAAATGACTTCTTAGATTTAAATATAGCACTTATCTGTGAGCTAAGGTATTTAAATTTTCCATTTACCTCCCATTTCAAGCTGCTGCCTGTTTTACGTTTAGTTTGCAAATAATGAAGACAGTACCATTCTTTTTTTTTTTAGATGTAAAAAAACCACAATAATTTAGGAACTGTGGTAGGGGTCACGAAAGGTAAAATCCATGTTCCCATTTTTTTATTAGAAGGTATAATAATAGAGTCAGCAAAAAGCAATAGTTACAGAAGGAGCTTGCTACCATGAGCCCTTTTTATAACATATAAATATGAGTCAATGAAATGCAGATTTGATTTATACTGCTGGATTTATAGATAACTGTAACTTAGTATGCAATGCAGCGTAAGAAGGGGAAAAAGAGTTTTACCACATTTCTTTCTGCCAATTGTAGTAGGTACATCACTAGCTCTATCAAAGCACCGGAAACAATTTTTTTACATGCCGAAGCTCCATCAATTACAGATCTGAAGTAATTAATGTTGACATATATTGGTGCATTTTAGTTTTCCTCAGCAGGAAACAAGGAGATAAGCAATGACTTATAAGACAGGGGAACAACTGTCAACTGCAAAACAACAGAAATGGATTGATTTTAAACTGCTTAAATTGAAAAAGTTAACTTTAAATTATGAAGCAATTACTTATTTTTATTAAAGGCAAAACTCCCATTGAAGTCAACACAAGGTTATTTTTTTAATAAGGATGAAATGAAAATTGTACTACTTTAAACAAGAATCAGGTAATAATGTAGATCGTGGGATGACTAAGCTGCCATTGTGATGAGGCTGTGAAAAAGGCAAATGCAGTCTTAGAATGTCTCAGGTGAGGTATTGCCAGTAGAGACAGGGAAATACTAGTGCCAATGTCAGAAAAAAATTATGAACATTTCTGGTCAGATTGAGACAATGAAACTGGTGCAAGGTTACCAGTGCAACCAAGGGAATGGCGAGACTATATGTAAGAGGAGACAAAGGATATGTCCACACAGAGTCCCAGAGATGTTCATGGAGGAATATGGCTAAGGGTGTACTCAGGTTTGTCCCTTTGCAGACATGCCAGGCCATGGTGTAGACATGCCCTAATGGAGCTTAGCTTGTTTTTCTGAGCAAAACAAAGGTGGAGAATTGCTTTTAAAATGGTACTTCCTGACTTAATGACAGGAATTATCTAATATGGTTACCTGTGATAACAGCACCCTGGACTCGTTGACAATGGGGGACCTACTCAGTTTTGTGTTCCTAACAGCTTGGGTTCTTAGTGTTTGCATAGTAAGGATCTTTCCCTACTATTTAACAGATATTTCTATCTGTATGAGATCAAAGAGTGTCTACATTCCCAAGCTGAATAGGAGTCACTGACTTTTTGACGGGAGGAGATGAATTTCTGTTTCATGAAGTGGGGACAAGTGCTTTCTGCCTCCTAAAAAAATACACTGCATTTTAAGATTTTGAGGCAGTATGCCATAGAAGGTCCTAAAGGACAAGGACATTCAGACTACATGGGAACAAGGACACTCAGGCTGAGGTGCAAGAGAAGGCCTGGTGAGCAGTTCCTAAACTCACCCATAAAGATGTGTTTGAACATATATATCCAGATGCAGGACAAAATTAATAGTTTCAGGAATCAGGAAATGCTTCCTCCATGACGAGAGTTGAGCAATTGTTGAAGAGTGCCATTTGCTGGGGTTTTTCCTCCCACTTCTCTCTGAATCACTGAATACTGGTCACTGCCAGAGGCACAATACTAGATTTGAGGGATGAATGGTACAATTTAGTATAGTAAATCCTCTGATTCAATATAACTTTGTGTGAAATGCTACAAAAGCTGCATGAGAAAAAGCAATTTAATAGACCAACAAGGGGTAAAAGTGTTATTTTATCTGGTGCTTTATAATGAGAAGCTAAATATTCCACCAGGGCCTGGATTTATGCAATATAATGTCTAACAGTTTGAGGAAATGTAAGTAATATTGACCTCCCCTTCATGCTACCCTTTAAAAATGAATTAGTGACTTTAAAAGCCTGGTATTAGGACGTTAAAATGGCAAGACACCTCAAATGATGTTTCATCTAAGCATGAGATTACTCAGATCATTACGGATGCTGTATGTACTGTGAAGGCTATTGGAAAAAAGCTAGCTAATGATACTGAAACACACCATGGAAGAGTACTTGGTGCATCAGACTTCCACAGTGTGTTTCAGTATCATTAGCTAGCTTTTTTCCAATAGTCTTTGCAGTGTGTAATACAATTGTTCTCCTTCTTAAGGCCCATTATCTACTAGTAGTTACAGTGCAAAGTGTGCTCTTAAATATTATCTTGTACACTAATTATGCTGAATGGCCTAGTGTAACACATTCACATGATTAAAGTTAATGAACCATTGCATTAGTAGTGATAGTGAAAGAGTATTTGAAGACAAATTTCCAGTTTTAATGTGCTGTATTGTATAGTCTGAATGAAGTTAGTACCATTGCTCTGGAATGCCTTTATGGAGATAGCCAGCTTTACATAAATGACAGAATGCCACCTGTGGCTCCTGGGCAACTTGCACATTAGGAAATAATTTTATTATGCCCATTTTATTTGTCTCAATTTGGTGCTGATAATGCAACTTTTAATCTGACCTGGCATGAATTAGTTAGTTGGTGCAGAATTTCATGCTCATATAGCTCTGACTAATGATTTTTATTTACTTGCGCAGCCCCTACAATGCACATCCTCATGTACCTTACATGAGAAATTCTAATGGTGGTTCCCTATGCTGCCAGAAGGAGGGGAGAAAGAAGTTCATAGGCACATTGTTGTGGAAAACCTATTGTTTCTTCTACTCTTCCCCATAATCTGCAGTAGCTGACTTTGTGAATGAGGACTTTGCAGGTCCTAAGGCAGATGCAGGCTCACAAGCACCAGTCTTAGGTGTTTTTATTCAAGCTTTGCTCCAGTGTTTAGGATTTTGCAGTATTAAAAATGAAGACGATATAAGAATCCTGATGGTCCTTTATATTGCAGAAAGAGTAACAAGATAAATTTATAGAACAACAGATGTGAAATACAATTAAATACAGAGCATATAATACAAGACCTTAAATTAAAAACAAATTTAATTGAATCTGTCATACACAGTGTACAATGAAAAATAGATACACAAGACATTACTGGGGACCTAGTTCCAAAAATATCCCTGACAACCTATATGTGCCTTCTGCAGTTGCTTTGGGAATTGTACATTTGATTAAAAACCTGTAAGTTAAGCAGGTTAATGGGATTTAGACAAGACAGGTGTTAACTTCAACACATTGTTCAAATCTCACCAACATTCTGGACCCATCTGGTTTCTTCACATCTTTAGAGAGAAAAAGGGGAATGGATAGGAAGAAGGAGCAGCATGAATAGTACAATGTAGTTAGGCATTTATTATTTAAAATTTTGTTTTCTTAATATTGAGAAAAAACTAAACTTAAAGGTCATTCAGAAATATCCTGTTTGCTTTTCCTTTTCATTTGGATTTTGTTATGTTTCTATAGCTATCTTTCTCTCTCTCTTACCTGCATACAAACAGGAGCTGGGAAGGGTGGCCATTGATTCTGTTTTATACTGGACTGTCCTGTTTTTAAACCCTTTGTACCCTGTCCATTTCTGAATGAGGAACAGACAGCAAGAAATCTTGTCTTTCAGTTCATTGGTGGAAATATGTCAATCATTTGTCCTCGTGATTCTATTGGCTGTGCCTAGAGGTAGGGCGGTACACAGCCAAGAAGAGAGGGATTCTAAGCCAGCCAGGAAGGGAGAGAGGGAGGTGGTGTCCCTCTCCCCCCCCAGCTGCTGATTGGCCAAGGAACCTGGTGGCCCTACCCCTCACTGCCGATTGGCCAAAGAGGCCCCCCCCTCACCAAGGGTCTGTCCGGTATTCTGGGGATGTCAGTGGCCACTCTAGAACCGAGTCTTAAATAAAATAAAAAAAATCAGGCTAGTGAAATAAGAAAAGTGAGCAGTAATAATTATTATAAGTACTCCTATAGTCTTTTTCATCTGTAAATCTCAAAACACATTATAAAGCAGGTAATTGTCATTATCCCTATTTAGCAGGTCAGGATATTGTGTTGAGTGTTCAATAATTTAAGGACCATGACTCTTAGATGTTTGAAAACTTTTTTTCTTTTGCCTTTCCTCTGGGTGGAGCTGGAGCTGGGTTTTGTTGTGTAGGAAGAACACAATCTTGTAATTGTGAAGTCAGAGGTGGCGCATCCCGGTAGCTAAAATCTCTATTCTGCAGTCCTGTGAATGGAGCTTATATGTGGGGCATGACTGTACAGCACAATGCAGCGCTGCGCAGTGTTATCCTGAGCTAGCCATGAAAGAGCTGGCTTATGTATTGTGCCTGAGTGCTATGAAGTCCTGAGCAGAGATATCCAAGCTAGCTCTACACATGCTAACTCTGGAACTTAAAGAAGTATAGCCATGTCTGCATGGCTATGTGCCCAGACAGGTATATCCATGCTTAGTGGAGCTAATTCGTGTAAGCCTAGTACTACAGTACTTTCAGTTCTAGAGCTAGCTTGGTTATCTTTGCATGTTGCTGCCTTGTGTGTCACATAGATGTACTCAAAAACCATTGCTCTACAAAGCACCAGGCGGTTCACTTGTTTGTGTTCTTCCTACTTTGCTACTGAAGACAGCACTGAGAGGCCAGATCTTGTAAGGAGGGGGAGGACTTGCCCCTTTGTCAGTAATGCACAAATGGTTGCTTTCTAATCCCAGTAAAACTGGTGCTGTTTAATTCTACAGTCTGTTTACTTTAGACAAAAAATGGTATATGTCTTATAAGTTGTGAACTTGGACTTGAATGAATATGCAAGACATTATCTCATCGTATGAGTCAACTTGCAAATTTCTTTTCAGGGCAGCCTGACTTCTGTCCAGGGTAAGCCTTTCTTTTTCCTGACTAGTTTGTTGATGATGCATTGTGTTCAGTCAGGTTTTGCTTGTTTTGTGGCATCCCCCTTATGCTTTTGCATCTTGACTGCAAGCTTTTCAACACTAACGAAGCTTTTGCTTTATCCCATTCTTCCTCACAACCCTCTAAGCCTCTTTAGTGAACTGGGAAGAGGGAGAGGGAGGAGGGGTGAATGTAGAACATGTTTGCATGTTGCAAATACTTTCTCTGTCCTGTTAGAGAAGCTTTCAAGAAGGATATTGTGCTCTCTTGGCATAAAGTGCAGATTGATGCCTTCCTGTGAATGCCACATTTTGTAATAGCCCCTTGATTGTTAAAGGTGTCTCTATAGAGTTTCTGTTTGATTGGAAGCCAGCTGTGGCATCGAAGTCTCCATCAGTCACCACCTTTTTACTCACAGGCTCAGATGAAACTTGGTTCCCATGCTTCTGTAGTCTGAGTCAGTTTGAGAGGGTTGTGTGTATGCATGTGAAACATTTCCTGAATTAATTCAAATGCTCTCTGTCAAAAGAATCTCACAAATTTGTTAACCCAGAGCTATCCACTTTGCATCATGATTTCCACAGAGTAATGTATAGTAAGGAGGGGCAAATAACTCAGTGAGACTTTTAAGACTGATAGTACAAAATCCTTCTGTTCCTGAATAGTGTCAAATGACAACTGTTTGTGTGATCTGTTCTGTGAAAATATCAGTACAGAGGTTAGGCTGGATTTGCTAGCCTGCAAATACCAGTACATTTGCTTTGTAATATATATGGACTTTAATGAAAAAAATTATAAATATATAAGGCTTCGATATAAAAAAAACAAGACCTCAATGTTTCAGAATAATTTTTAATATTGAATAACTAAATTAAATAACATATATATTAAATATTATATATTAAATAACTATATATATAGTTCCATTAAAGTTATTTAATGTAGTTATGCAATATTTAAAAATTTGTCTGAAAAAGTGAGGTCATGATTTTTATCTAAGCCTCAAATTAAATTAGCCTCCGGTCCTATTGGTACCCTGAAATTAATGTTATTGAGCATCTGACAGTTATAGTTCTCCACTGGACCAACTGTTTAATGAAGAAAACATTAGAAGTGCAGTAATCCAGCATAATTAAATAATTGAATTTGTCATATTTGTATATTATGACATTTAGCTCACTATCCACCCTTAATCTAATACTTTTTGCATTGTATTGTTATTGTTAGCTTTTTCAATTCTTAAAATAATACTGATATAGCTAGATCATGTTGCATAGCTGATAGAACAATAAAAATACATCAATATTGCTTTTTGGTATAGTTATTTATCAGCTGTTGTTTTTCCTTTAGACCAAAACAATAAACAGTACATATTGGGATATTTATATTACATATATTCATAATATATTACAGTTAACATTTCCAATAACAACCTTCACTGTAACTCTAGTTCCACTGATCCTACACCATTTTTCCAAACCATAAAATATGTGTATGAAATGAAATGCTTTAATCTGAACATTTTTTAGGCCCATTTTTTGGTGACAGAACTTAGATTTGTGGTCTCTAGTGGAAAAAAAAATCCACCTAGGGAGTAGTCTAGTCCAGCGTTGGGCCTAAAGGTGAGCACCAATGTGTGCCAACCTTGCAACCCCAAAACTGGCACAAGAAGCCTATGTCACAAGTCAATGGGTCAAAGGGAGGGTACAGTAAGAGGTAAAGGAACAGCAACACTGTGGCAACATACATTCAGCACCTTAATTTCTCCCCTCACACCTCTAGAGGCATCCCTAAACAAGCCTTTAGTCTCTAGAGTGCTCAAACAGCAGTCTGCAACTGCCCCCAAATCTGAGTCCAGCTCCTGCTGTCCACAGTCCTGGCTAACTGAGCCAGTGGGATTTCTACTTCTTTTGTGTAGTGCTGACCAGGTTCCACATGCATGCTCTTCGCCTTACTCCAACATCAAACTTCCTCTCCCTTTTTTCTCTTGTCCCCCAGCCCCTCGGGTTTTCTGGGAGTTGTAATTGAAACAAACTATGACCACAGCTTTGCAGGCTGCCCCCTGGTTCCTCCCGCCATTACACACATTACATTCACATTACAAGTTGCCAGAGAATGGCCTGACTAATACAGAAATCAAGCAGTCACTGCTGGTGAGGCCTCTATGAAGCCATGGGGAAAAAGTGTGGTCCAAAAAGCACAGGCCTTCTCACGAGGCAGATCCCTTAACACCGGTAGTAATCTTCAGATAATGGATTATATAAACTGAACAATGTTTAAGTTTTTATTTAATTCCACCCAAACCCTGTATCCCCTGTCTTGATAATACTTTCAAGAACTAGTTCCAGAAATTCTGGTGTTATAGGCAAATATGTTCATGTCCACTGCTATCAGCCCAGCGACATCTAATCAAGCAGTTTCTGCACACTTTTTTGCCCCTAATAGTTTGCTGTCTTAGGTAATTGTCTATCTTACAGAATCATCTGTGCCCTCTCAGTTATAGTGCTGGTACAAATATTATTCCTCAGCTGTGCTTGCTATGTTGACTGGGATGGTACCATTGGAGAGAATTTTACACAGACTGCTCCATTCCTCAAAAACACCCCAAATTTTCCCTTTCAGTTAGATGTAGAAAATTGCTAAGGCTATATGGGCACCTATACACATGCAGCAAGGCTGCTCTGGTATGCTATAATTATAGTGCATCAGAGAAGACTTGATTAATCAAATCTGCTGGAGCATGGTAATTACTAGGCCTGTGCGAAGTGTCTACTATTCACATTGGATTTGGATTTGGCCTATTTGGGGGACAGTAATTTGATTTAATGATTCAAATCAGTGTCCCAAATCGATTCAGCCAACTCTGATTTGGAGATTTGGCCACCACTGAATTGGCTGAATTGCCAGATCAAACAGACCCCATTCCCCACCCCAGAACTTTAAAAAAAATCCCCATGCTCACCAGTTCCTGCCAGGCTGGGGTGGGGACGTGATCCCTGCTGCCTCACCTTGCCTCATGTTTCATGGGGGGGTCTCTGCCATGAGCCCCCAGAGGCTCCAATAGCTGCTGCAGCAGCCAGGAAGTACAGGGCTTTTTTTTCCTAAGGTGCCGGGATGCTGGGGCCAGGAGGGACAGCCATTGACAGAGCTGGGAGTGTGGGCAGGGGTCCAGGAGCGCTTGGGGTGCTGGGGCAGCAGGCAGGGGATGGAGCCTGGCGTGGGTCTCCCCATGATCCCCTACCCCCCCTCCAGCCCCGTCCCCCCACTTACATGAAGCCTGGGTCCAGCTCCTTGTGGTGGCGAGTGGGAACTGCCTGAATCTCTGAATCTCCAAATCTTGTCCAAATCTTTTCTGAATTGATTCAGACCTTTTACTTGGTCTCTTGATTTGATTTGATTTGGATTTGGAGATTCAGCTGCCAAATGGGGCTGAATCTGCTCCGAATCAGATCAGCAGCCGAAGCTTCAAACAGCCCTAGTAATTACCAGCGACTCCAGTGTCATGTGTATCAGTGTCCCCACACTGAAATATGGTGGTGGAGGCACTTTAACTAAAGCTTGTTCAATGAGCTTTAGTTAAAGCTTTCCCACTGCCATTTTTCAGTGCGGGGATGCTTATACACATAACACCCAGGGCAGTTTAATTAGAGCAGCTCCCTAATTAAAGTGTTCTCCCCTACCATCCCAGAGCATGCTGTAAACATCCTATGCGAGCATCACAGTGCCATATTGACATATGAGGTTTAAATAGTTATTACAAAAAATGCCTGAGGAGAAGGTGGTTAGGTTCTGCTTTAAGTACATGTGGATGTGTGCTCAAGGTTCAAGTTTAAACCCAAATTAGGCCTATGGTTCATGTCTGGGTTTTGATTCAATGGCTAAAATTTTTCATGAGATGGTATTGCATGCATGTTTGGAAACAAGAATAGTTTTCAGATGGTTTCAGAGAAGAATGGGAAATAGGTCCATTTTTTTGTGAATCTTCAGTTCAAATAAACTTTTAATTTCCTTTTTTCCTTTTTTCAAATTTAATATAGGCATATTTTGAAATAAACATCTTTAAATTAATGTTTTTAAAATTAATGATGAATTAAAATCTTAAAATATGAAAAAAAGTGCTTTGACTTTCTAAAATCATATTTTGAATTAATTCTAAACTAACAATGCAATGCAGTTTGACACAAATTCGTGTACTATTTCAATCAATAAATATACATTTTTGGTGAAAAGTATCACATCACAAATTTTACCCACCTCTGAATGAGGGCTATAATGAGAAAATTGAATCTTGCTCTAATATTGAGAGAGGAATAAATTTAAAATTCTAATTTTGATCTCCCTCTAGTTACAATAATTTAAATGATTCTGTTTTTCTGATTTGGTTGCAGCTGCTACTATTTTCTTGATGAGATAATGAAATCCTTTTCCTGTTGATTTCTTTATAGTAACAAAAATCTTTTTCCTATCACCTTTGCAATAAGAAAAACAATCAATTCTACTTGCTAGCGGTCATCAGTCACTTGGTTTCAGTTACTTCAGTCCTCTCAATTTATTTGATCTCCCCCCTTTCTATTTTCTTTTTTAACTGTATATCTGGTACTGTGCTCATTATTGTTTCTAACAAATGAGTGTCCTTGGATCAGCAGCCATGTTCTCTTCTCAAAAAGTGAAAGTCAAAAAGGGACTGTTCTTCTAAAACCAAACAGAAGTGGAACAAAATGAAGCTTCCTAAAAGTTTCTACTATAATAGGCAAGAGAGAGGAGGAATGCAACGAAGCAGTGGTGCCTTGGAAATGTTATTTTTGTTGAAAGTTTAATAACTGCCGCTGGGAGCGGGGAGTATACTTGAAAACCCTTTTATAAAAGAGTACTTAATACTCCCTCAAGCACAGCTTTGCTAGTGTGCAGGGGATTAGACCTCACATATATCATCTGGGCTACTGAAATTGTCAGGAACACCAGCCAGTTCTGCAATTGTATGCTTCTGAGTGGTCTGCAGACAAACTTTTGCCACCCCCAATTAAAGAAAAGCCTTTTTGCCCTCTAACATTTTATATGCCTTCACAAAGGCTGTTATTTTTGTCTCATTGTTATAATTATACGGGTGCACAAGGCAGCAAGATGGTGATAATCCCGCCCTTCATGTCACGAGACCTAGAGAAAGAACAGTTAAAAGCGTGCACTTTTTTCGCGCTGAAAGGGGCATAGTTTATGCAAATTATGGGCGCAGTTTGTGCAAACTAGAATTCAAATGAAATCGAAGCAGTGATAGGGTGAGCTTACCAGCTTGTCACCCTACGCGTCACAGAAGTGATAAAAGGGGCACAGAGCCGCACCCGAGCAAAGTCGTTATCTCCCGCTTTGTTTATCACAAGGGATGCTAGCCTGATCACCTGGCTTCCGCCTTCCATCCATGACTAGCAATCGTTGGATGCTGTTGTTATCACACTGACATGTCAGCACGCGTTGCCGTTTCCTCTCTGCTTTTTTGCTTCTGTCTCCTCTCTGCTGCGGCTGCCGCCGTAAGTAATTAAATGGTTTAGTTCTTGTTACCCTGCTTCCGCCTCCTCTTCTTCCTCATGAATTACTTAAAGCAATCACTGCAAGCTGGACTTGTGTAACCCCACTGCTATCTAAAAGCCCTGCAGACCTTATTCCCGATCCTTGCACTTAATAAAAGTGTGACATGGTGTCACAAACAGGATCGGGGCTTTCAGACCCACTGGTCACCATGTGTCCATGGGGAAGGGGGTGCCGCCCCACTGAAGATGATGCTGAATTGTGGGCGCATAGGAGTTACCATGGTGCTAGCTTGGCTCCCAAAACTTGCTGAGGCTATTTGTCCCTGAACAAGGGCCAGAAGGAATGGGCTTTTGAGGGGACGCCCTCAGCCCTAGGATGTCTGTTAACAGACTCTAAAACCTTGTTCTGTCCGCTAGATAAGGGGCAGACTGTGTCCCTAAAGAAAGTTAAGGGGTACGAGATAGGAGATCCCACCCCGGCACAAACCTGGGCATGGGGGCTGTGACACTTAAAGAGCCTAGGAGTTGATACACCAGCAAATAATTATCCCTGCCTGCTCTGGGGCATGAAATGACCACAGATTTGATCAGTGATTTAGAAACACATGGGAAGACTGCACATAAGTGGTCGGGGCCCACGTGGGATAAAGCAAAGTGCCTAAATATTGTGTATCAGTATTTTGTTAACGTGGTATGGTCGTATGTTAACTTGGAGTCTCAGCTTTATGCTGCAGTGCTATGGGAAGCCGATGGGAGCCGAGAATAAATGAAGAAAGCGGCAGAGACACCATTGCCCGCGCAGCCTGTAACTCTGCCCACAGCACCACCCCCTCCATACAACAGCCCGAAAGGTGAGCCAGTAGAGGAAGCTCCACCTGCCCTCTATCCAAAGCTGTCAGCTCCCCCTGATGAGCCACAGTCTGCACCTCCAGCGACACCCGCTCTGCTTATGGCTTATCCGATCAGCACAACAAAGATCACCATCGGGCCGGCAGGACAGCCAGTTACAAGCACGTCCTGGAGAAGCAGGTCATGAATGGAGGTACGTGACCTGATTACCTCCATGTCCCACCACCCAGGGGAGCTGCCACTAGTTTGGCTAGGCCACATGGTTATAGACTTTGGCTATGATCGTGTCCATCAAGAGAAAAGTATGATGATGCTCCACAGCCCCTCATAGGTCTCTGGATTAGGAGGCGTTAATGCTGCCATTCATAATCCTAACTGGCCAATTCCCCTCTCAGTGCTGGTGGTTATTGCTTTATCTGTGACACTGCATACAGCCCATGAGGGGCCCAAGTCCACCACCAGCACAGGGCACTACCAGTTGATGAACTATGTAGTGGGGTTCAATTATTATGACTGGGACCCAAATATTAATCCAAGAGGAAAGCTTACCGCAGCGCAACAGGTAGCCCCACACCCTCAGTGAAATCTCTTCGATCTGGGATCAGTCCTAATATTACTAACAGGAGTAGCTGTGGTCTGCGACGTTTGTTGGCCTAATGATCCGACCTCTCGCCTGTGGGTACAGACCTTCTGTGGACAGCCAGTTAGCAGCATGCCTGAAGCTCTCCATAAGCTGCTCACTGATCCCCCACCAGGCAGCCTTGCTTTGGCTGTTATGGCCGCATCCTCAGGTGGCTCCAATTGCTACCCCGCTAACCAATCGAGAGACCCTCCTCGACGTACACCGAAGAATCGTGCTATGTTCAGGTTCCTCCTTAACCAGGCAGGAATGAGTAAGCAGCAAATCCGCCTACTGGACCAGGAAACGCAAGAAAACTAGCTGCCACCCTGGGATTCCGTTGGAACAATAAATACCAGGGCAGACAAGAAACCAAAGAGAGGCATCCAAAAAACGAGTAGCAGCCGCGAGCTCTGGAGCACCACCCGGGGACGAGCAGCCATATGCTACAATATGGTACCACCACCCCTCCGACCCAGCAGCTGTCCCTGCACCCCACAGTACACTGCTGGACACAGGAGCACAAGTTAATGTTATCACCCCTATGTTGTCTCATGTTAGAACAGGGGGCAATATCTTTGTCCAGGGCCTGAATGCGACAGAAAGTGTTCCAGTAGTCAAGATCCTAATCTCACCATTCAAACCAGTGCGAGCAGCAGCGAAGTTGTTCCAAGCCATTTTGGGTACCCAGGTCTTGTTGGGTGTAAGCGGCATAAAGCAGCTTCATCTTGGAAGATCTGTGCTACAAGCCCTCCTGATTAGAGAACCCCCTATCGCACCACCCACCATCAAGGTCTGCCCGCACCATCCAGAACTCCTCTGAGAAAAACAATGGAAGTTCCACCTGATACCCATGAAAGAACCTTTAAGAGCAAGCCTTAACAATGTCTTGTGGACCCTTCTTGCAAAAGGCCGAATAGAAGTTGTCTCCCAGTTCAAGTACCTCTCACCGGGATAGGGCATCGCAAAACCATCGAGGCCCACCCAAGCCCGACTTGTTGTCGATTATAGAGCAGCCAACAACTGAATACAACCCTTGGCCACTCCAGCAGTGCTGTCCATCACTCAGCTACTTCACGACCTACATTTGCATATACAATCATGGACCTGTACCATTGACCTGAAAGACATGTTTTTTTCCATCTCCTTAGATGATGCAGCAGGACTTCTTAATATGTGTGTGAACAGAGTGACGTATAGATGGAAAGTATGTCCGCAAGGTTATTGCAACTCACCCGCAGCGGCGGTAGGAGCACTGGCGCCAGTTCTGGGAAGTATAGCAACCCTGAACTCCGTACGTATCTATTCGTATGAGGACTACATACTAATAATTGGTACCGACCCTGCTATGGTAAAGGAAATAAGTGATCGAACGTGTGTGGCCCTCACTCAGGCTGGCTGGATAATTAATACGGAAAAATCAGCAACCAAGCCTAAGAAGCAGTTTACATTCCTTGGAATCACATTTTCGTCTTCAGGAATATAAATTGGGAAGCCTGACCAGTTAGGCTGGAGAGAGCAGCATCCGATGATGAAAAAACAGTTTCAAGAGCTCTTGGGGCAACTGATGTGGGCTTGACACTTTCTGCCACCACGCTTAGACCCCTTTGTCCGGCATCTTCAAAAGAAGACATGAGGATGTGCCTGGCGCTTTTGGGATGATTCTGACACAAAAAGGTTTAATGAGCTCGTTGAGTTTTTCCACACGCCGTCGCAACTCCACAGTTTCACACCAATGGAGCCCCTGCGAGTTAGCTATAACTGGTCAGAAGACCAGTTGTCAGTAGTCGTACGTAATGCCCAAGGTGACCCGATTTATTACAACTTTGCTGCCATCGCAGGTAAGCAGCACCAGTATGGACTCGCCCTAGCCTGCCTGGCCCTCCAGTTCACGAGCCCATTTTCAGTATAACACGGGGTTATCTGTGGGCCTAGTGCAGAGACCTTGCCCAGCCTTGACTCTAGCAGGCCATCTGCTTGCTTTGGCGGACTACCAGTAACTTGGGTTAGACTGGTCAATGACATTCATGCCAAGTGGGGTAGCTGGCAGTTCCAAGAAGACCCCCAACCAGCACCAGCCTTCCAGGACCGCATTCTCCTTTATGGAACAACACAACTGGCATAGTTAGCATCGGATGGGTCCACCAAGGTTTCTCCTAAGTATGGCGCTGCATACCAGGCGTGTGAATGGATGGAAATACAGCAGGTAAACTATGATACTAATGCCCAGGAATTAGAACTTTTAGGGTTCCTTAGTGTTCTCCAACATATCTCAATGGCCCATAATCCAGCCCGACAGCCGTGCATTATAGCCATCAATTCAGAATACATCTATAAAACTTGCACCGGCAGTGCCACTCCCACTGTGCATATTCCTTTGTGGGATGCCATTCTCAACGTTGTGGACAGTCTTCACTTGCCCCCCTTAATAAAGCATACTCGGTTGCACCATCCTGAGACAGAGCCAGTTCATGCGAACCTCGACATTAAACTCCAAGCAGCACCAGCTGGTGTCTCCCTGCCCACTGTCTCTTCATCAGACCAGCTTGTTCAGTGGTTACGTGAGTTCTGGGGCCACCCCGGTGCTAAAAAAGTGTCTCGTGGTGGCAGAGGCTAGGGGGCAACCCAGCCGAGGCACGGGCCCGTCAGTGGGTCGCTGCCACCCGAAGATGTGCTGCCTGTCAAGCCAGCAAGCACTGCCATGAGATGCCACAAAAGAGGAGCTTTCGCCTCTGTTCACTTCCATCCTGGAAAAACCTGGCAAATTGATCTCATCGGCCCTCTACCGGGAGCAAAACCACACCTGAAAGGGCTAGTTGCTGCCGACTTGAGAACTCGCAACGTAGCCTGTGTTCCCCTTAAACACACCACAGGTAAAGATGTGCAAGATGCTTTGCAATGAATAATTCAATGGTGGGGTGAACCTGTTGAATTACAAACTGATGGAGGACCCCCCCTTTACTAGCAAGTTATTAACCCAGTTTGCCATGGCACGAAATATTATGCTCCACACGCATCTTCAATATCATCCTGAGAGCAATGGAATAGTGGAAAGAGCTATTGGTCTTGTGAAACAAGCCCTCCTAACCACAGGAAGTGGCTATTACAAGGGGTGGGAGTGACATTTACCCCAAGTCCTGGCTAATCTCAACTCCAACAAACCACATTGGGACTCTCGAGCCCCCACATCTCCAGCACTGTGAAAACCTGTTTACACAGCAGGTGATCTTGTATGGCTTACAGTTCCCAAGAGTCCCCATCAATCAGCTCCACTAGAAGCCACCGTATTACAGCCTGCCACTTATCCCAATACCTATTGGTGCGAGATGCCTTACTAATGCTTCCTTGTCCATCACAATTAGCTTAGTGTTGCAGAGCTCTCAGGTGCCTTGCGACTGAGAGCAGAAATGGCTTGGGAGAGACCCTTAGTGGCAGGAAGGGGGAAGAGAAGCTGTCAGTCACCAGGAGTGCACAGGTGCTGGTTGCCCTAGCAACCAGAGAAACCTAGAGCCAGGAAGGGGTGGAGCTTAGCCCTTCTTAAGCCCAGGCAGAAGGCCAGGGAGGAGGAACTCAGCCAGAACAAAGGGGAGAACTCTGACGGTTGGAACATCCCCTGGTTCCTGCTGGGGGTTGATGCGCTCTCTCTCTCTGGTAAGGAGAGATTCGCATCTTGACCAGAATGGTCTAGCTTTTATGTTGTAGCCTGGGGGCTTTGCATTTTGTGTTTTCTGTTTTACCAGAGGACCAGGCAAGGCTATTGGGGTGGAGGAGGCCTCATAGGAGCTTCATGGTACTGTGGGGTCTCCTGGCGCTGGAGAGGGTGCAGCATTGTTAGGGGGTGCATTGGCCCCAGCCCAGAAGCCCCAGAGTGAGAGGGGGCAGCAGGGAGAAGCCCCGGAGTGAGAGGGGGCAGCAGGGAGCCCCGGAGTGAGAGGGGGGCAGTGGGGAGCCCCAGAGCTGGGGGGCAGTGAGAAGCCCCGAAGCTAGGAGGGCAGCGAGGAGCCTCGAGTTAGGGGGCAGTGAGGAGCCCCAGAGCTAAAGGGGGCAGCAAGGAGCCCCAGAGAAAAAAGGGGGCAGCGAGAAGCCCAGGAGTTAGGGGGCAGTGAGAAGCCCCAGAGTTAGGGGACAGGGAGGAGTCTGAGAGTGAGGAGGGGCAGTGAGGAGCCCCTAGAGTGAGAAGGGGTGACGAGGAGCCCCGAGAGCAAACGAAGGGCCGAGACATAATAACACGGCCCAAGTTAGATCATACCAGCACCATCTGTGAGGCTTGGGCTGCGGTGTAGGGGAGGAAAAGGAGGTGCAGACAGCGCCCCCTGTCATAGGGGCGCATAAAAATGGGCAGCCTCCTGCTGATTCCAATCATCTATTAATCACAAGTAAGATCAAGGCGTGGCAGGAGAGTAAGCAGGCAGTTGGCCCATTGCAGGAGGGCGGAGTCACACATCCAGAGGGGCTCCGAAGGTAGGACTCCTGTCACACTTAGCCATCAAAAACCCAGGCTTAATAAATTAAGAGCAGCACTTTTTGCTTATTTTGTTTTCCCAGACATCCCTCCACAATGCGCAGATGACACAAAAGAACTTCCTCACCACTCTTGCGCTAGCCTCTTGGAACTGCATCAATGACACTGGAAGCCCCAACAATGACACGTTCATCATGTGTACAGTGCGAGTATCATGTGTCCACCAACTCCAGTTGCAGTTCAGTTCACACCATTTGTGTTTGGCAACAGTACCGAATACAGAGAATAAACAAATGAGACCGAATGCCCAGTAGCCTGTCCTGGCTCAGTCAAGAGCATGAAGTTAGCTGCTTTAAACATGACAAGTGCCCGTCCCACACTAAAAGTGCAGTTTAGTAATGCCACCATTTCCAGTACCGTCACCTGCCTATAGCCTTTTATCACAGTCCTTGAATTATTTTGGCCCAACGCCACCGGCACGTTCCCCTATAGTAATGTGTGGTCATTTTACGATTACTCTTGGACAACAGCATTAGTGTTTTCCTCAGTTCCCAGTTAGGCTCCGGAGTGGTGAGAGATGCGTGGGTGAAAGCTCGCTGCGCCCTCACTCCCCTAAAGCCCCCCAGACACCCCCTCAGCAGCTGCAGAGCCCCCTGCTGACCCCCAGCACAGCCGGAGGTAAGCAGGCTCATGGTGGGAAGGGGTTAACTCCTCGCTCCCTGGGAGGAGGTGGCTGCGTGGAGCTGGGCCAGGTCAGGCCCCTGCTTGGCCCAGCCCCCCAGGGAGAGAGAAGAGAAGGAGTGGGTACTCACCAGTCCCCCTCCTGTAGGGCGGGGCCCCCCAAATCCCGGGCAGGGCCCCCCCGGCCTGAGAAATCAGCTTTCCCCGACGGCAGGCCCACTGCGCATGCGTGCAGTTTAAAAGGGCCTGCCAAACAGGGAAAAAAGCTCAGTTAGGCTCCGGAGCAGTAAGAGACGTGTGGGTGAAGCCTGCTGCACCCCCGCTCCCCCGAAGCCCCCCAGACACCCCCTCAGCAGCTGCAGAGCCCTCTGCCAACCCCCAGCACAGCTGGAGGTAAGCAGGCTCGTGGTGGGAAGGGGTTTACTCCTCGCTCCCTGGGAGGAGGCAGCTGCGTGGAGCCGGGCTGGGTCAAGCCCCTGCCCAGGCCCCTACTTGGCCCAGCCCCCCAGGGAGCCACATGACCAGGCTGCATAAACAGGTGCTCGAGTTAGCGCAGAGTTCGCACAGGAAAGGGTGTGGGAGGGCACAAGACCCTGCCTGTGACCCCCCCAGAGTAGTCAGTCCCAGCCATAGCCAGCCTACCAGAGGCATGACACAGAAGGGAATGCGCTGCACCCCTCCGGTCCCCTCGGGCTCTGTGGCCCCCCCCATTGGGCACCTCAGAGACGGCCACCCAGACGGAGCCCATGGTTCCAGGCTCCACACAGATAGAGCCCCTGGCTCTTGGCTGGGGGCGCTGCTTGTCCCTTTTTCAGGCTCTGGGGCCCAGGAGCATGGCTGCCTCCCCTTGTGGGGTCTGCTCCCTACTGGGGTCTCTGGCGCGCCAGCTGGAGGAGCTCCAGGCCACAGTCCAGAGACTGCATGTGATCAGGGACTGTGAGCAGGAGATAGAGTCCTACTGCCAGGCCCTTCTCCCCTGGGAGCCGCAGGGTAGAGCACCGTCTCCCTCCAGGACTAAGGAGGACTCTGGGACCTCCCGCTCTGCCCAGTCAGGGGCACGGACCAAGGTGGTCAATGGCCCCAAGGCCTGCCGCACCAACGCCCCTCCCTCACCAGAGCTTAGCAACAGGTTCGCACCTCTTGCAGCCCCAGCAGAGCCTGCTCAGTTGCCGGCTCCCGCAGGCAAAACAGGCTCAACCGCAGCTACTAGCCCCGCTCTCCCCAAGACAAAATGAAAGGTGTTTGTTGTGGGAGACTCCATCCTGCGGGGGACTGAGGGGGCAATCTGCCACCCTGACCCCTTAGCCCGGGAAGTCTGCTGCTTCCTGGGGGCCCGCATCCGAGACATTGCGGAGAGGATCCCGCAGCTCCTCCGGCCCACAGACCACTATCCCATGCTCCTTATTTACATGGGCACCAATGACACGACTCAGAGCACCCCCAGCCACGTCATGAGGCACTACAGGGATTTGGGAGCAGGGCTTAGGGGTCTGGGAGCTCAGGTGATGTTTTCGTCGATCCTCCCAGTCTTGGGCTATGGGCTGAGGAGGGAGAGGAGGATCCACGCAGTGAACCAAAGACTGCGGAGCTGGTGTCATCGGGAAGGCTTTGGCTTCCATGACCACAGCCCACTCTTTGGCAAAAGAGGCAGCGAGCTGCTGGGAAGAGATGGCCTCCACCTCTCTCCCCTGGGGAGGAGGCTCTTCTCAGCCAGGCTGGCTGACCTGCTCCACCAGGCTTTAAACTAAGCCCGCTGGGGGGTGGGGGGACTACTGCCACTGTGGGCCCACTGAGCAACCCTTGCAAAGCCAGCAGACCAAGGCACTTAAGGGAGCCCAACCCTGCCCCAGCCCTGGCACAATCTGTGGGCAAGGCAAGAGCCCCCAGGGGGACACTCGCCTGCCTGTACACTAATGCCAGGAGCCTGGGAAACAAGCAGAAGGAGCTCATTCTCCTGCTCAGTGCAAAGAATTATGATGTCATTGGGATAACGGAGACCTGGTGGGACTCCACCCATGACTGGACCACGGCTATAGAGGGCTATACCCTGTACAGGAGGGATCGTGTTGACAAAAGGGGCGGGGGTGTAGCTTTCTATGTGAAGGAAAGCTACATGTCCCTGCAAGCTGATGTTGGTGACCAGCATGGACAGCTAGAGACCCTCTGGGTAAAAATTCGTGGGGAACATCCCAGCACAAGGGACACAACGGTGGGAGTCTACTACAGACCTCCCACCCAACGTCCTGAGCTTGACCAGGAGTTCACCCAGGAACTGACTGAGCCCACTTGCTCCAGGACCTTGGTTGTCATGCGTGACTTCAATTACCCGGACATCTCGTGGGAAGATCACTCAGCAAAATCCGAGCGGTAGCAAAGCTTTCTCTCGTGCGTGGATGACCTCTACCTGACTCAAGAAGTCTATGGGCCAACGAGAGGCAAAGCGCTGCTCGACCTGGTACTGGCTACAGGGGATGACCTAATCAGCGACCTATTGATCGATGGGAAGCTGGGTGACAGCGACCACGAGCTGATCATCTTCACCATCCGCCGTAAAGCTGGCAAGTCAGTCAGCAACACAGAAGTCCTTGACTTCAGAAAAGCCGACTTTGACAAGCTCAAGAGGCTTGTCGGTCAGGCCCTTAGGGACCATGACCCCAGGGAGATGGGAGTTCATGAAGAGTGGTTGCTTCTCAAGGAAGCGATCCTCAATGCACAAGCTAAATCTATTCCAACACGGAGGAAAGGCAGCAAGAAGGCACAGAAGCCCTCCTGGCTCTCCAGGGACCTAGCGGCTATGGCTAAAAAGGAAAGCCTACAAAGGATGGAGGACAGGATTCACCTCCAAGGAGGATTATTCTGCACTGGTCTGGTCCTGCAGGGAGCAAACCAGGAAAGCCAAGGCTGCAATTGAACTCCAACTAGCTTCAAGCATCAAGGACAACAAAAAGTCCTTTTTCAGATATGTGGGGAGCTGGAGGAAAAGCAAGGGCAATGTTGGACCCCAATTAATTTGCTGAACCAGATGGGGCAACTGGCAACTGACGCCAAGGAAAAAGCCAACCTATTAAATAGGTACTTTGCGTCAGTCTTTCATCAGTCCCATGGGACGCCCATGCCTGCTATGGGACAGGGAGATCCGGGTGATGGGGATCCCCTACCCTCCATAAATGCTGACCTCATGAAGGAATATCTTGAGAAGCTGGATACCTTCAAGTCAGCCGGCCCTGACAATCTGCACCCCAGGGTACTCAAGGAGCTGGTGAGCGTCATAGCCCAGCCCCTGGCACGGATCTTTCAAAACTCCTGGCGCTCTGGTGTAGTGCCCGAAGACTGGAAGAAGGCAAATGTGGTGCCAATCTTCAAGAAAGGGAGGAGAGTGGATCCGGCTAACTACAGGCCCATTAGCCTGACATCTATCCTGGGGAAGATCTTAGAAAAGTTTATTAAGGAGGCCATCCTTGATGGACTGGCCCAGGCTAACATCCTAAGGGATAGCCAGCACAGGTTTGTTGTGGGTAGGTCTAGTTTGACCAATCTCATTTCCTTCTATGACCAGGTGACCTATCACCTGGACGAGGGAGAAGAGATTGATGTCATATCTCTTGACTTCAAAAAAGCTTTTGATCTGGTATCCCATGATCACTTCTTGGCCAAACTGCCCAGTTGTGGCCTTGGCTCCACCACGATCCGCTGGCTGGGAAATTGGCTCCGTGGTCGGACTCAGAGGGTTGTAATTGATGGCAGTCACTCATCGTGGTGCCCTGTGCCCAGTGGGATCTCTCAAGTCTCTGTCCTTGGACCCATACTGTTCAACATCTTCATTAATGTGGATATTGGAGTCAGGAGTGGACTAGCCAAGTTCGCCGATGACACCAAGCTTTGGGGCAAAGCATCCATGCCAGAAGATAGGCGGGTGATCCAGGCTGACCTGGACAAGCTCAGCAAATGGGCGGACGATAACCTGATGGTGTTTAACACCGAAAAATGCAAGGTTCTCCACCCTGGGAGGAAAAACCTGCAGCATCTTTATAGGCTCAGCAGTGCTACGTTGGATAGCACTACAGAAGAAAGAGACTTGGGGGTCATCATTGACCAGAAGATGAACGTGAGCCTGCAATGCGATGCTGCGGCTAATAAAGTGACCAAAACGCTGGCTTGCATCCATAGATGCTTCTCGAGCAAATCCCAGGACGTCATTCTCCCCTTGTACTCGGCCTTGGTGAGGCCGCAGCTGGAGTACTGCATCCAGTTTTGGGCTCCACAATTCAAAAAGGATGTGGAGAAGCTTGAGAGAGTCCAGAGAAGAGCCACGCGCATGATCAGAGGTCAGGAAAACAGATCTTACGATGACAGGCTGAGAGACATGGGACTCTTTAGCCTGGAAAAGCACAGGCTCAGGGGTGATCTGATGGCCACCTATAAGTTCATCAGGGGTGACCACCAGGATCTGGGGGAACGTTTGTTCACCAGAGTGCCCCAAGGGATGACTAGGTCGAATGGTCACAAACTCCTGCAAGACCGTTTCAGGCTGGACATAAGGAAGAATTTCTTTACTGTCCGAGCCCCCAAGGTCTGGAACAGCCTGCCATCGGAGGTGGTTCAAGCACCTACATTGAACACCTTCAAGAGTAAATTGGATGCTTATCTTGCTGGGATCCTATGACCCCAGCTGACTTCCTGCCCTTTGGGCAGGGGGCTGGACTCAATGATCTCCGAGGTCCCTTCCATAGATGTCTATGAAATCTATGAAATACTCCTTTAAGCCTCCCCTTCGTAACGGCTTGCGTCTGTTGTTAGTGGTGTGCCATCATTCCTGTGACCACTGCGGTTATTATCCTCCTTGTAGAGTGCATAACCCCATGGTTCCCGAGTGTTTCCACTGGTCCACAACACACACGATCAGTAACATTACGACCATGTCGTTTGGCCAATTTTGCTCCCAGCTACCACACATAGAGTTCAAGTACTCGACTACAAAAGAAACCGACCCTCCTACCCCTGTAACCAACTGTCTGCCACCGGGTTGGCTGTGGCTAGATTATAACACGTCAACTGGCCACACCCACTTTTTACCCCGAGTCAACCACTCGTGGACCCCTGCCACCACCACAGTAAATATACAGCGATTTGCCTTATACAAAGAAAGCGCCCCGTCACCACATCTGCACTCCGCATGCAAAATACGGTTAGCCTGGAGTGAAATGAGTCACTATGAATGGTTGGGTGCCATATTTTCCTCAATGGGAACCCCCTTAGCACTCGGGAAGTTGTATTATCTTACCAAAGCTGTATTATCTTACTAAAGCTGCCTTAAGTTCAAACCCTCCTCGTTTACGCTCACCGATGTCCTCAACAGAATCGATCATGCCCTAAATTACACTCTCCAAGCCCACAACCTTGGAAAAGACTGGAACTGGATGTTCAGCTGGTTAGATTCTTTTGGTCTAGGGCATTTTAAACAGCTGTTTATGACAGTAATAGTTGCATTATGTATTGCAATGTTAATTTGTTGTCTTGTTTGCTTTATTTTGCAATGGCTAAAAAACCATGTATTACAGCTTTCTGCTTTTGTATATACCTACTAACCAGCCAATTTACCTGATGAGAGCTTCTCTTGTGAAGCCCTGCACAGTACCTCCCTTGAAGAAAAATATGAAACCCTGTAAGAGCCGTGCCATCACAAGAAAATATGTTAACCTAGCAACCTAGTTGTTAGTAAAGCCTGTAAAAAAAACCCCCACAGCTGTCAGTTTAAACTTTAACCTATTATTTTGTTAGTATTATATATGTTGTTTGTTTTGTTTTTGTTATAATAGCTAAAGTCACAATTGTTATGTTTATCTGTGTCTGTATACACCCGTTTGCCCAGTGACGAAGCAACTATAAGTTTGGCCGTATAAGCGCTGTACCCTAAAAATGAGTATGGTACCCTAATTTAGGGCATCTTGCTGCCTCGCGCAAGAGAGCATATCTCATTGTTATAATTATACGGGTGCACAAGGCAGCAAGATGGCGATAATCCCGCCCTTCATGTCACGAGACCTAGAGAAAGAACAGTTAAAAGCATGCGCTTTTTTCATGCCAAAAGGGGCATAGTTTATGTAAATTAGGGGCATAGTTTATGCAACTAGAATTCAAATGAAATCAAAGCAGTGATAGGGTGAGCTTACCAGCTTGTCACCCTACGCATCACAGAAGTGATAAAAGGGGGCGCAGAGCCGCACCCAAGCGAAGTCTTTATCACCCGCTTTGCTTATCACAAGGGATGCTAGCCTGATCACCTGGCTTCCGCCTCCCGTCCATGACTAGCAATTGTTGAATGCTGTTGTTATCACACTGACATGTCAGCACGCGTTGCCGTTTCCTTTCTGCTTTTTTGCTTCTGTCTCCTCTCTGTTGTGGCTGCTGCTGTAAGTAATTAAACGCTTTAGTTCCTGTTACCCTGCCTCCCCCTCCTCCTCGTCAGTTACTTAAAGCAATCACTGAAAGCTGGACTTGCGTAACCCCACTGCTATCTAAAAGCCCTGCAGACCGTATTCCCGATCCTTGCACTTAATAAAAGTGTGACAATTTTCTGCTTGGAAAAAATAGATACAGGGCATGTCTACACATGCATTTACACTGGCTTAAATTTACTGTGCAGTAAGTGGGAATAGGCCGATGTCTACACATGCAGGTGTATACATTTGTTTCCAGGTCAGAGCAGCCTGCCATATGCTGATGTGGCCACTGGGGGGAGTCCCATCCTCTGGCCACAAGGCTGCCAGTCCTTAGGAGTAACTTTCAGCCCAAATTGAAGCCAGAGCTGGATGCCAGCACTTGGCACTAACTTTAGTTCCAAATTGAAGTCAGGAGAGGTGGCCAGTCAGGAGCTTTGGGGCTCAGACTGGTTCCCTAGTGGCTGGGCAGACCCAACAGGGAGTCCCCCTGGATTACTGTGCAGAAACACGTCTACACATGCATTACTGTGCAGTAACTATTTGGGCATAAATTTGATATCTGTATGATGCAGATATCATATTTACACTCAAAGTGATATAAGTTGCCATATTTACTGCACAGTACAGGTGTGCACGTGTACAAGCATGCCTGTAGTGCATGGTAATTTCAGTTTCTGTGCAGTAAATACTCATATGTAGATCCTACAATGTCTGTTTTTTCAACCACACATATCTGTTTTTTCAACCCATGCAGGAGGGTAAGGACATGCACAAAAAAGAGTTAAAGTCAGTTTTGAATTATTACCATAAAAAGGAGATGAAAAAAAGAAGACACAATGGCTAAGTACAGAAAGTCAAAAAGCCTGAGGCTGAATCGATTCAATCTTTACAGGTTAATCTAAGCTGTGTAGATTGAACCAATAAGCAAATGACAGACATTCACTTTTGATTCTGGAAATGCAGCCACATGCCTGCAGTGACTCAGGCCAGAAGCTGGGGCCACTACAGCAAATCTCCTTGTTTGGCTGGAGCAGGCAGCCTGGGCTAAGGCAAGCCTCCCCACCCTATAAGGAGTGTGATTGTAGGGAAAGTGCAAAGTAGCCTGAGATGCTGGGGACTCTGAGTTAACTTCGATCTGGAGGGGGTCTGGGACACAAGTTCAGGAAACCTATTTAACCTAAATCAGTTTATTCTGATACTACATCCATCCAGATTTATCTTAAACCAGTTTCAACCAGTAAGCAAGTGGTTTATGTGCACGGAACTTCTGTTGTGTTACATATTGAATCAGTTTCCAGTCATATAGACTGGTTTATATGTTATGTCCATCCCTAGTCAATAAAAATATAAAATAATGAATGATTTAGGAAAGGTATACCAGAAGCTTTTGCTCCCCCCAAATACATGAAAGCAAAGGAAAATTGAATGAAAAATTCTGGAAATTTGAAAGTGCTAAAGGTAAAAATTGAAAAGAAAAAAAAGATAATGTTTTCATCACACAGTATATAATTAAGCAGTGGGACTTGGCACACAAAGATGTGGAAGTCAAAAACTCAAGATTTGGAAAGGATCTCAATATTTATATGCATAAGAAGAACACCCAGAATTATTATTAATCAAAAAATGTGGGAGGGCTATAAATCCTTGTGCTTCAAGATTTAAGCCAGTATTTAACTATTAGCACTGAGAAGAACAAGTGTGTGAGCAAACATACCATCCTACATTTGCATCTAAATAAATCTGAGTGTCAACGGGCACTAAGGTGCCTACTCCTTTAAGAGCAGAAACTGCCTAGGGAGAGGGCCCTAAGAGCCAGACAGAAACCCCACAGGTACAGGTTACTATGACAGTAGACAACAAAGGGAATTAGCCTGCACCTGCACCCAGTCAGCTGACCAGAAGAAGGCAGGGCCCTGGGCACATATAAGCCTCAGGGCTGAGACCAGCAGGAGTTAATTCTCTAGCAGCAGCCAAGGGGCAGCTAAGGGGAAGGAGACTCCAGGGATGAATTGCCCAGAGATGCTGTGGCTGCCTGATATGCTGCATATAGGGCTAATGGGGCTCCAGCAGCTCACCAGGTACTCTGGCCTACAAGGCGCTTAGTGCTAGGTGGGGAAGTTTGACTTTTTAAAAGGGGCAGAGCACACCCTGAACTGCTTGTATTATGTTATAGCCCAGGAGCTCTATTTTGTTTACTGTTTATAAACTGGTGGACCAGGCTGAGGCTACTGGGGAAGGAGGTGGCCTCATTGGGAGCCCACTACAGTGTGGAGAGCCCAGCGTCAGTGTGGGCACAGAGACAGGGCTGCGGAGAGCCCGGTGATGACAGGAGGCCAAGCTATAGCAAGGCCCCAAAGAGGTAACATTTAAATACCATCTGTGAGGCTTGGGGCGTGGTAAAGGGGTAGTTTTGAAGCCATGCATCTAGCCCATAAGGCTGAGGGTGTCCCATGAGGCAACCATTTTGAGCAGGACCCAAAAGGGGTCCAAGAACCCACAGGGTTCAGTGGGGTCCATCAGGACAGTGTCTAAACACAAACTCGGGGGCAGCCTCCCTATTTATTATAATTACTAACAAGACATGGCAGATAAGGAAAAGGGTGCCCATTGGGCAAGATTGGCATGGTCACAGAGCCCTAGGGGCATCATGGCCATCCCTGGGGATCCCATCTTGTGACACTCAGGGACTGTGGTACTGATCTGGAACAAAGTAGCAGACTAGGCAGACAACCAGTCTGATTTATTATGGCACCTCTTACTATCCTGTAGGTAAATAGCAGTATATTGTACTGTTGCTGTTGTGTACTGTGAACAGCTTCCTTAGTACTGGTCACATCATTCTTATCAATTCTAAACTATGATGTAGAGAGGACTCACTTTTTTCTATGTTGACAAGAAGAACTACATCACTGCAATAACCATTTTTAGAGATGACTTATGAGCTTTTTAAAGACTAATGCTCTCTTGTCTTCTTTGTGAGATAAGAAAATCTAAATCAATGTATACTGTTAGATACCACTCAATTTCTTGTCTCTCCTTTTCCTTCCCACTTTCTGCACTCTATTTTTCCCAGGTAGTTCATTGGCATAATCTACCACCTTTTAGAAAAATAATCCAATTGGTTTCAAGGACTTGATTAGAAAGGGCTTTTTCATTTTTTCATTAGGCTTCCACTAACACATCTAAAATAAGTACCAGACATTTAGAAGAAGTGGCCAAACACTGAAAACTTGTCAATGCAATGCAAGAGCAAAATTCTGAAAGATAATTGGCTTTGTATCTACTCATATTAAAGCAGTAAATCAAGAAGAATAAAAAGTCTAATTGCACTCATACAGATCATTTTACTAAAAGCCAGTATCTAATAATGGTGGTGAACACACAGCAGGGACACTTGAATGAAGCAATGTAAAATATCTCTATATTCTTCATCTTTAAAGAGGCATTTGACACGAAATATTATTCATGTTGAGAGAGCAGTCCTCTGACAAAAGTTTTACCTGCAATAAACAAGTCATTGAGGAGTAGGCTGCCTAGTAAGCATTTGTCACAACATTCACATTCTGCCTAATTATTAATAGAAAGTGTATTTTCTCTTGTTTTTCAATACTAATTAATGCTCAATGTTCTAAAACTTTCACTTGACAATAAGAATTTCAAGCAAGTTGGCAGTTTGAATGCCTAACATAATCAAAATGACTTTGGAGGGCTGTGTTACATTCTAGGTTGATATGTACTGTAGGAGTATACCGTTTATAAAAGTGATGCTGGACTTTTACAGTTACTTCCCAATTTAGCCACAGGATATTTTTCTTTCCTTTGCACATTTGTTATGTGGATCTGTGATGGTGGAACAAATGTGTTTCTATAAACCAAAGGCAATGACATATATATGTCTTATTCTGGAAGTGTAACTTAAAACGGTTGTATGAAATATATAACATCAGAAAATATATTCGTCTTCATAGAAACCTTAATAAAAATCTACATTAAATTACAACACATGACTTTGGAATTAACCTTTGACCTGCTGCCCTTGTTCATACTGTAATTAGTACAAATGCCAGGATGTAGAATAGCTTAATATTGTTATACACGATAGTAATGATTTAATTTTTTATGATCAAGGAATATTTTTCTTGGGTCATTCTTTGTTACAGGCCTGTATGAATATAATTGCAAGTTCACACGAAGTAGGCTATATCAATATTTTAAATATCTGGTATCTAATTGGAAAATGTTTATACATCCTTAAAAATGCTTGCAATGTCTACCCACAACTTTTTTTAGATGAGAAATCCCACCCACTTCCCCTTGTTAGTGAAGGTTTATGATATTGTAAGTATCAGAGGGCTAACAGTCATTGTATTCTACTGAAAAACCTGACATTTGGAATGCACATAGTCTGTGATTAGTTAGTAGTTAGTGGTATTTGAGAAGATTGACACACTATTTTGAGAAGAGTCAATTAAAGTTAGTGACAGTAACCTACCACAAGGATAGGTCACAGGTAAAATACTTCACCAGCTTGGAGGGTTTATCCAGTCCCTTCTTTTGGCCTCTGCTTATTTTGCCTCTCTTCTCGATGTTGCTGTTGAAGTCTCCTGCAATCACCACCAGCTGTTTGCTGGGCATTGCCACAGTCTTGTTTTGTAGAAAGATGCATCTCACTTTTCTGTTAGTCAGTGCATATACATTTAGAATGCCCAGCCCAATGAACTATATGGTAAACGGTGAAACTTTTGACTTTGGACTAATGTCATGCATAGTTTGTACCCCAGCAAGAAGGGAGAGAGGTAGGACTTAAAAAGTGCAGACTCATAACGCTCCTGAACTTTGACTACAAACTGAAGGCCAAAGTCTTGGTTGAGTGTTTTAAGTCTGTCATAGGTGCACCTTTCCACAAAGACCAGTCATGCATGGTATCAGGGAGACAAATCCATGGAGCTCTACTGCAGCTGTGAGACAAGTTGTAGTACCAATGGTAGAGATGGCAGAACACTGCTACACTGAACCTCAGCCTAGACCTCAATGAGGCCCCAGCAACCCTGATGAACCATTGTAAGGTGCACGAGGTTGTAAGAGCAAAAGGCATTTTGTTGCCCATGTGTAGCAGAGAGCCCCAGGCTCTCTGTTACTTATAGAGGGAAGCAACCTAGCAAGTGAGCTCTGGAGGCAGGCAGGGTGACACAGCTGCAGTTTGCCAGGGTGACTAGCTAATGTGGTAATTGGCCAGCACCTGCAGCTGTTCAGATTACTGGATGCAGGCAGCGCTAGGGGAACATTTAAGCCCAGAGCTGGGGATAGCAGGGGCGGTCTCTCCTTGATTACCACCAGGGAAGGAGCTCCTGCCCAGGGGAGCCCAAGATGCTGGGTTTGTAGAGGCTTATACTCTTAAAGGGGTGGAAGGCTGCTGCATGTGATTAGTTATGCTACAGCCCAGGGGCTTGTATTTATGTTGAGGAAAACTGGTGGTTTGTGGAAGAGGCTGTAGGGGAGGTGGAGACCTCATTGGTGTCAAGGGGGGGGCACTTGATCACCTTGAGTTCTAAGTGAGCCACAGAGGGGCCAGGGGGCTAGTGCCAGTGTGGGCACATGCACAGAGGGGCAGGGGCCCAGGATCCAGCAGCCAAGGACTAGGTAACTTGTGAACAAACAAGGGAAGCTAGTGTATTAAATCTAGGTCCTATCCAGTGGGCCTAGGTTGGTAAGTCTAGCTAGATTGAAGGGGCAGAGGCCAAGGAGGCTGTGGCCCCAACAAAGAGACCTCCTATTGTTAACACCCATGAGGCATGGGGTGTGGTAAAGGAGAAGTTATGGAGACATGCAATTAGTCTATAAAGCTATGGGTGCCCAGTCAGGCACAGTAGATTACAGAGGCCCAGTCAGGGGCATCAGATTACAGAAGCTCACCCAGGGGCCTAAGACCAGTGCGACCGAGAACTAGCAAAGGTCCAGAGGGCAGCCTCCCTCTTAATTTATTATCCATCAATGTGTGCCAGGAGAGACAGGGAGAGTGAGCTAGGGGAGGAGCAGGGCATGGTCACAGAACCTCCAGGGGGGCATCACAGCCACTGCTGGGACTCCGACATATTACACCGTGGACCTACTACCTGATGATGACAGCTGCCAGGCCATGTAGAAGTGCATCTTCCACGAGGACATAGAAAAGGACCACAGAGACTTGAACTGGCATGTAGATCACCGGGCACTTCCTGTGCAGACTTGGAAAAAGAGAGAGGGGCAGAGAGATCCACCAAACTGCTGCAGGCAAACCTGCCAGTAGAAAACAGAAACAATTGACCACCACCTCTGGTACCGCCCGTACACCAAGGGGATATGGAGGAGAGTAATCTTACTTCTAATGATGGTGACCATGAACAGAGAGGTGCGGTATTGTTTGGTTTGGTCTTGTAACCAAGAAGCAGGGGACTCTGACATCCTGCTTCAACCACTTTGTCTCCTGCTTCAGAAATGCCCTGTGGAAGGCCAGGAACCTGTTAATGTACAGGCACACAAACAATTTCGTTGAGGGCTGTATGAAAATGGGACTGAGTGAGATGCAGGGATATTACAAGAAGTCAGTAGACAATGTCAGGGAGGAGATAGCAGAGATCATATGGAAAAGAAAACACTGGCACAGATTGTTCTGAGTTGGGACAGCTGGTGAGGGCAATAATGATGATGACAGTGAAGATGATGGCAATTATTTTAGTGATGAGTGAAAGGACTGGGGAATTAGGAGGGGGAGTTGGAAGGGGAGATGGGAAGGAGATGCATAGGCAGTCCTTTGTGTGATTGTGATGGCTAAAGCTGAAGGTGATAGACATGTGGGTGTGCAAGCACATGGGAATGCAAGTGTGCGGTATGGTCATTATAATGGGAATAAGGATGATATAACTGGAAATGTATGTTTTAGTCTCATGATCAACAAGGTGTTTTTCCCAGGGTAAGGCCTGAACCTTGCACTCTGGGCAGGATGACCCCCTGTGTGTTTCCCTAAATGTGGGAAACTTGGCCACACAGTTTTGTCTAAATGGGATACCATGTTCTTGCTTTCTCCCTGGCTGCTTCTCAGCCTTTTGGCCTGGGACAAGCAAGATTAGGGGCATCTGAACTCCAAGGCCTCCTGGCTTGGGCCTTGCACATAGAGTACTTGCCATGGATTTGGGGAATATCAGAAGCCCCAGACTGATGGGTTTGGGAGGGAGGTACTTGCCCAGTGGGAGAGACACACTGGGTGCCTATACATGTGCTCCGGGGTGGGAGTGGATGTTTAAATTAGAATGGTATTTTCCCTGCCAGGTAAGTCACCTCCAGAGGTATCAAGTGGGATTCTGCATCTGTTGAAGTGTTCCCATAGAGACTGGATGCCTTTTGGAAGATACTTTTGTCAAATACAAGTTACTGTATATATTACATGAGTAAATGGATAGATGACTTTGCCCTGCTCATGGAAGGTCAGATTAAATAGTCATATTGCCTCTTCTCCATTTTATATCATGATCACATTTACCAGCTGGTGTTATCCAGATTCCCAAGTAGTTACATTTTTCAATCTGTTCCTTATCTACTTTGTTGTTGCATACAGGAATGATCTTTTTCTTTGAAATTACCATGCATTCTGTTTCTCGGGAGTTGATACTTAGACCCTTCTTCTCCCTTGCACTAACAATTTTATCTAAAATTTTTTGCAGCTTTTCTTTTGAATTAGCTATTAAGACTGTCATCAGTATAATGCAAGTTGTTCAACTTCTGTCTGCCAGTGATCACCCTGGTAAAACCTCAATCCCCCTCAGTACTTTCTCACTGTACAAGTTGAACAAGTCAGGTGAAAAGACACAACCTTGTCTCAAGCCTCTCAATTTGGATGAAATCACCTAGTTCATTTACTATTTTCACTGCTGCAGTTTGGTCCCAATGGAGATTTCTTAAACTTCTCAAGTCTTTACCACAGTATCCAGGTCTTCTAGTATTTTCATTAAATCCTCATTCTTGATTCTATCAAAAGCTTTGGTATAATCAATAAAACACAAGAAAAGGTCTTTCCTCATTTCTATTGCCCTCCCCAAAAGAATTTGTACCATGAAGATAGCATTTAGTGCACCTCCACATTCAACTTTTGTAATATCCAGTCTTATTTTACTTCTAGGTCTCATCATCAGCACCTTTTATAGGGTCTTTGTCACATGGCTCATTGAACTGATGGTTTGATGGAGTTCACATTCAATGGCTCCAGGTCCTTTGGGGAGCACAATAAAGATTGATCTACTGAAATCCTCAGGTATTTCTCCACTTTCATAAATCTCACTGATACCTGTTGTTACCTTTTCTATACCAAACTCTTTCAAACATTTTATTTGTTCTACTTGATTCTCATCTGACCCTGTAGCTTTATTGGTTTTCATTCAATTGATAACTGTTCATACTTTTGACTTAAGAATTTTCAAACTGTCCATGTTCTTCTTAATAGATGGTTTTTCTTCTTGACTGTCATGGAATAACTCTTCAATATATTCTGTCCATCTTTTCAATACTTGTTCTCGTTCCATGATTATATCACCATTCTTGGCTTTTATACATCCCCTAGCAGTACAACTTCCTTTGCCTGTGATGTCTCTGATATTCCTATACTTTGATTTAACATCTTTATTCTATTGTTTTTCTCAAGGATTTCTTCAGTCATCCATTTTTGTTTCTTTTGCCTTAATTTTGATGGAATAACCTCCTTGGTTGTTTCAGCTGGTGCTTGTTTAAAAAATTTCCCAGTTTGACACATTTCCTTCATCTTCAAGTTCTTAAAAAAAAGAGGTTTTTGAGTGCAACCATGTACCTTTCTTTAATCAGATCTTTTCCTATTAGAATTGAATAATCGGGTTTTTTTGGTTTTGGGTTCTTAAGTTTCCTCATCCTTATCTTGACGGTGCATACTACATGTACATGATCACTTCTCTAGTCAGCCCCTGGGTATGTTTTTGATTGTTGAACTGCATTGTTGAATCTTCTGTTGATGGTGATCTAATCAATTTGGTTGTAACATTATCTCCAGGACTTTTCCATGTATACCTTCTTCTTGCGTGGTGTTCAAACCATCTGTTTATAATGATTTGATCATTTGCATCACACCAATCAATCCATCTGTCTCCTCTTTTTTCTCTCTCCAAGTTCATAAGATCCAACAATATTATCCATTTGTTCACAACTAACTTTGACATTTAGATCTTCCATCACTATGAGCACTTCTTGAGGTTTGCATTGCTTTTTTCATAGAAATGATAAATGTCCTCTTCCCCACATTCAGCTGTCAGTGCATAGACGTGTACTGCAATTTTGAGACGTTTAGTCTTTATTTTTACAAGCATCACTTTATCAGATATTGCCCTTATGTAAAACCATGCAAACATTTTGAGGTTTTTTTTCCTAATATCAACCCAATTTATCTTTTATGCATCTGACCTCCTGAATAAATGATCTTTACATCTTCTGAAACAATAATTCCAGTGTCTTTCCAATTTGTTTCTGGAAGATCTAGAATCTCTTCATTTCATGCTTGACGTTATCCAATTCCCCAATTTGGTGTAGAGTCCTCACATTCCATGTTGCCACTTTGCTCTCTCCTGAGTGTGGACAGTAGCATGCTGATGGTCAGGAGAATAGGGATGGCAAAAGATGCATTTCTGAAAATGAAAAAGGTATAGACAAATAGTAAAATTTCTATAAGGGCAAAGCTAAGAGTTTTGGTTCGTTATGTTATACCAGTCCTCATGTATGCTTCAGAATTCTGGGCAATATCACCAAGTATAGACAAGAGAATTGAAGCAACTGAGATGTGGTTCTTAAGGTGCATCTTGAAGGTATGCTGGACAAGCCACACCTCAAATTAAAATATTTTGTCAAGAGCAGTCTGTGGTGGGGCAGTAGGGGGTGCTCCTGCATTGAGCCACCCAACCACCTTGCAGGCTCTGAGTGCCTACCTGGGGGTGCCTCACATCTGGCCAACCCCCTTCCTGGAGCCACACCCTCTAGGCTGGGGGTAAAACTGTCACCACCCAGGGATGGGCTTAATCTTGGCTCTGTGCCCCCTGGGAAACACAGGCCTAGTAGCCTTTGAGGGTACTTGATTCACTTCAAGAACTTGGGATGCTTCCCTCAGTCAGAAGCACAAGCAGTGGTGTCCCTTAGTCAGCCAAACCAAGAGGACCCCAAGGCATAATTTATATCCACTCCCAATAAGGCTCCCGTGCTAGGTACAAAGGAGAACTTTATTGGTTACAAGGGATAGGATTGGAATAGGGTACAGGGTAGAGCAATATCAGAGAAATCCCATAGAGCAAAATGGCATGGCTGGGTAGCCTTTGATCGCACATCTGAGTTACTGCAAGCAATATATCTAGTTAGATCTCAGGTAGCTTATTCAGAAGTATCATCCAGAGGCAGGTGGAGATTCCCTCTGGAGGCAGGCAGTTCCTTGATCATGAGTTTTGAGAGAGAGAGCAAGTTTCAGATGGTCCAGTTCTTCTCTCTCTCTCTGAGTCTTCCTCATAGCTGCTGCCCCTCCTCCTGGGCAGTCCTTAACTTATATAGCCCTTATGACCTCATTTACCTGGTCCAATGGAGGCCAGCACCTGTTGGCTGTCAGCCAATCAATTTGAAATGCATCACTAGTTGCTGGGCAGACTGACAATCTCTAGCTCCCCAGGGAGCCCAAGCCCCTCACCCAGGTATGTGATACAAACCGTGTAGGCAGAGGGAGCAGATTTCCCCCCTCCCTCAGGAATGAATCCAGCTCAGGTTACCTAAAGAGATAGGGTAAGATGTGTATTCTCTGCTGGGCCCATCCTAACCAAATTGTTACAGAGCAGAATTTTTGGGATGAAACACAGGTGGCCTTCTGCCACACAGGCTGCAGGAGGAAGCTGCTGATTAACATCAGAAAGAGACAGTTGGAATTTCTCAGACACATTATGAGGAATGAGGAAATTGAGAACTTGGTTGTAACTGGAAAGACTGAAGGAAGAAGAGATCATGGAAGACAGAGGCTGATTCTGTCAAGAGTCTTGTGAGCAGGATGGAAGATCTTATCCTCATCTCTCCTTTGCACTCACCTGCCACAACTTAGATTGTAAAGAAAAGGAAGGAGATCAGTGCTCTCTGATGTTCTGAGATAGATAAATGCCACCCTGATGTCAGTTGCTCACAATGCTAGTTTATTTTCAACTTAACAGTGGTGTAGATGTTTTATGCTGGTTTTGGTGGGCTAATCACCCGATTTTGTCTTGGGTGTGTAATTCCTTACACCTAGCAGGGTTCATCATCAGGTCAGTCTGGCCCAACCTTGCCTAAGTAACAGGGCTCCTGCCTGAGTCCCTGTTACAGTCTACATAAATTGACACTGGAGATTCTGTATGTCTCAAAGAGAAGCAATCTATGGAAGACCATGGTCACCAACATCCTGTTTGGATATGGTACCTAGAGAGAGATCGTCTCTTCTAGCTTTAGAATCTAGGAATCGATGAAGAAAGAGTGTAACGGAGATGTTCTTCTTTGGTGACTGACCTACTTGTCAATGGTTTATTGGGCTATCTGAGTAAGGTGGTTCTACTGACTGCTTCAATTAATCTATGAAGGGAGGCTTCTCTGATGGCTTGTGGTGCTTCATACAAAGTCATATTAAGAAGCCTGGTGATGGAGGAAGGAAACTGCTTAAGCTGCTGAGGAGAATGTGTAAGAGAGTGTGCTGTATCTGCAGAATCATCTGGAAGCAGGAAGTGTAGAAGTACTTATCTGTTGGTGTTGCATGGATGGAGAGGGGACTTAAGTCTGCTGCTGAGTGGAAACAGGGAATGATGGGAACTTTTGGTGTTGCTGGGACAGATGGTGCTGCGATTCTTTGGTTGGTAAGGACAGCAGCTCTGGATGCTACATGGAGAAGGGAAGGGGACACCTAGGGCTGCATGAAAAGTCTAATGGGTCTAACAAGAAATGGGGGAGAGTGGCCATTGATTCTTCATGGGATTTGGTGTTCTAAGCTGGTTGAGTAGGTACAGGTAACCCAGCCCATTTGGTCAAGGTCAGCTGCCTCTTTTAGAAGTTTCAGCATTCTGCTATTTTTACATGGCATTTGAAAGCCAATAGTTCAAAGAGAGGCAGTAGTTGCCATAAAGCTTAGATGTTGGGAAGCTTTTTAAAAAGGTAAGAAGTCAAATAATAAAGTCATTCTGCAAAAGCTGAGTCCTTGCTATTGAAGATGTTACAAAGTGATGGGTGAGGGAGAGAGGCTGGCTTTCCTCAGAAGAATTAAGGAGAACAAGGAGAAAGTATAAAAACTGTCCTAACCAATAACTGGAGCAGTGGTTTTATTCAGACTTTTAGGAGGCCAAGTTTACCTACATTATTTGCATTCTTGAATTGAACAAGAGCCATGGAGATCTTGTTTAAGGAATTTAAGACTTCAGTAAAGAAATCCAACAGGTAAAAATAAGAAAAAACATATTCTCCAAATGATATAGTTTTACTATGTTCAGAGTAAACAAAGACAGGTTTTGAAAACAATACCACTGAGAAAACTAAATCAGCATAAGATACATTTACCTGCATTGTAATAGTATGTGTCATTCACAGCAGTTAGTAAATAGACTGCCTTTTTCTGTTTGAGGATCCTTGCTGGTATAGCTGAGCCAGTGACATAGAGCATATAAAAATTGTGTTCATGTTCCATTAAGGGTCTCTGAAGTAATTGTGGAATGAATACCTTAGCAGGTGCAATATTACACTGACCATTTTTATAAGTATCTCTGATTACTAAGAACTTGGACAACTATTGTTATAAGCAAGGTACAGAAGGTACACTTATTATGCGGTAGGTGCACAGAAAGCGCTCAGTAGCCATAACTGAATAGATGATCAGGGGCCATAGAGTGCTGTAAAAATGGTGGATCCTGCTCTAAGATAACTCTGGATGGATGTGCTATCAGATTTCAGCATTGTAGGTTAGAACACCATAATAAACATTTGTACCATATCCCATCACAGCTTGCAGTAGGCCACATTCTGCTAACATCCCATGGAGCGTTGCGACACCTCGCTCATCTCCTCTTACAAAAAAACACTCTAACCTCTCCCTTGGGCTGTTACTGATGAAAGTCTGAGAAGCTCCTGTTTCCAAACCTCTTCCCCACCCTCATTTGTTCCCCCGGCCAGTTATGAGCCACTATCTGGTATTATTGCTCAGGGTGTGGATTTTATCTAACCCATCTGGGCATTTGTAAATATTGCAGATTTCAATTAAGTGCTGTGTAGATTGACAACACAGGGGGCTGTCCAAGATTATTCATCTTGTACAGTGTTGTTTTGAAGTGTCTGTATCCAGATCTCAACCTGTTCAGTTTGACCCATGCTTCTCTGTCAAGATTGTTCTATGGGGGACTCGTTTGGTGTTCATATACAATGCTGTAGAAATAGAGTTCACGCCACCCCTTATCTAAATTTAGTGCAACACACAATGCTGCAATACCTGGCCTGCTGGTCTCTCCATAGGCCCAGAAACCTGGCTGCAGGGTAGCAGTTAGGTTCTGTCTTCTTATGTCCCTTGGTCTAATGTCTTAGAGTGCATGGAATATATCTGTGTGTACGTAAGTTGTGCAGTTCGTTATAACTTTCTGCACACTGTTAAGTATAGTGTCAAGCTTTTTAGTGTTACAACTTCTGGAACATACAAGAGCACAGTAATCTTCTGGGGTGTATACTATTGCAAGTGCTGTGGTTCTGAGCCCTTTGAAGTTGGCACCCCATGTCATGCCAGCTAAATGTCTTAAGGAAGCAGCCCATGCAGAACTTTGCTGACCTTCTGAATGTGATGTTTATGGATGAGAGAATAGTCCAATGTGAGTCCTTGTTAAGTTGGGGTATACGCATAGGAAAGGATGTGGTTGCCTACTGTGATATTCAGTGTGGTCTTTACTGAATGGTCATCACATGGAAGGCCAATGATACTGATTTATTGATGTTCCCCACTGACCTTGTTCCTCTCAAACACCCCTCCTCCCCCCAACACCCCACCCCAACCCACCCCACCCCACCGGCCTGGAATTAAGCAGAGCACCAGGCCTCTCTACTGTTGTTGGGGGCTTATCAGTCTGTGTTGCATTTAAAGGGTCCATATATCTGGGGAATTGTCAGATTGCCCCAAACTGCCCCATCGCTTAAGGTCTTGTTGCTCTCCTGAGAGAGGCCAGTGTGTTTACCCAGATCCACCTAACACAAACCCTAACCCAAACAGACCCTGATACATTGAAAGGTATTTTCAGGTCCCAGTGTCAAGGTGTAAAGAACAGGCAAATCTGCATGTTTTTGCTGATGATTCTCCAGGCATCATTTGGCAAAGCAGCTATGAATGAGCACCTCTGCAGGTAAGGAGCAGCAGGAAATGGGAATTCTCCCTAGAAAAAACCACCCCACTCTCCTTCTTCTCCTCCCAGAGAACCAGATAAGGCTTATGCCTCCAGGCCCTGATGTTTGGGTTTCTCATCTCTCTCAGCTCACACAGCAGGGAGATGGAACCCAGGTGTCTGGGTTTTCCTATCTGGGAGGTGGAACATAGGCATTTTATGGCATGGTGAGTGCTGAATTGTGAGCAGTTGCATGGCTGGCTGGGGAAAGGGTCTGGACAGGGGAATCACCATAGGTCCTTTGGTGTCTTCTTTGTCTGCAGACTCTGCCTTTGCGCATGGGAAGCCCAGTCATGGAGCCCAAGATGCTAGATCCAGGATGGTTGGTGAAATACTTGCAGTGCTGGAGAAGTGCATAGACAGCGTTGGTGACATGAGGACCACAGGGGACCATCAATGTGGGGGTGGGGTTGGAATGGACAGGTTGGTGACTCCTTGCACCTATGGTGCTGTGGCACTGGAATGAGCCATCCCAGCCAAGGAATATGCTGTGAAGGTCCAAGAATTAGGTTTATGGATGGCCAATTGCTCTATGTGGGAGGTTACACATGCCACTATGGAGCCATAAGAATTGCAACAGCAGGATAAGGAGTTTATGCACAGGGTCAAAGACTATTTGGGAACTAGCCACGACACCTTTGAGCAGCATCAGGACTGCCTCCTGTAGGGAGGCCATTGCTCTCTTGGGCCAGAGTGGTGGGGCTGGCTGCCTCCTGCCCCCTCCTTTGCCTTGGAAAGTCCTGCTCCAGGCACTGATCCCTAGGGTGACTGCCCAAGACTTTCCCACAGTGTGGGGGGGCACCCTGGATGGTGGCCATGGGGGAACACTTCACACCTCTCATTTATTGGGGATGCTGGGGAGCCGGGGGTCTCCCTGAACAGAAGATATGGCACATGGGAGCTGCTGACTGATATGGCACATGGGAGTTCATGGTCCAAGGAGTCAGGAAGGTTTTTGGTGGGGCCTGCTCCAGGGAACAGCAGTGCAGCAGGGGAGGGAGACCAGGATGCTTAAGATCTGATACCAAGGCCAGCATTTACTCAGACCACCTTCCAACTTGCTCTGCTCAGCTGCTGGTGGTCACTGGCATATGTACAGGGCCCCAAAGACAATGGGGGCCTGAGTGGATGTCCTGGCAGCCCACTGGGCCAGGCCACTGTGTGTCTAGGTCCTGCTGCAGGGAATGGCAGTCACATGGGCTTGTGTCCAAGTTCCAGAATGGGCAACCTTCCAGTTTTCCTTTAACATGCTCCTGAAAAGTTTGACATTTTCAACATTTAATTAAATGGAGGGATGGCAGTTTGGCACATGGCATTCACCGTGCCACCCCAAGGTTTTGTGTTTAAGTTCACTCCCACCCCTCCCCGGCAGCTGTCCACCTCCCTTCACCCTTCAATGATATAATCACTCAATGCAGGCAGGGTCTTTTCTCACTCTCTCAGTGTTAGCTGAGAAGACAGAAGTTCTGAAGCAGAAAACATTGCACAATTAATGTGTTAGTATGTTTATTAAACACACTAAGAGTTTGGCAACTTCAACATTTTATTAAAATGAGGCACTTCTCTTCCTTGCACTACATTCCTCTGGACCGCAATATGTGCTTGCAGGGGGTGGGCTGGGGAGGGTGAGGGGAAGGAGAATGGTGTTCATGATCCAGAGCCAAAGATTTTCATGGTAGGAGATCCACGGGCCAGTGCCAGGGCATGGGCACACAAAGCCCTCTGGCCATACTCATCCAGGGAAGGCTCCTGGTCCATGAGGGTGAGGAGCTAGTGGGCCAGGACTTTGTAGATCTGGACAGCCTGCCATGGTATGGGGCTGGGGCCACACATATTGGTAAGGGTCTCACTCTCTCCCCCATGCCTGTGCCATATGTACTCACAGTGCTAGGCCCGGTCCATAGTTGAGGTGATCCTTTCAGTGGTCCATCTGCCCCCCCATAGGGCTTCATGAGCAAGGGCAGGAGGGGGAAGGCTGGGCTCCCAATGTGGGTTTGGGGGGCAATGATATTGCTACTGATGAAAGCAGGGACCCCGGGAACATAACACCCAATCTTCAACACCCAGGAGAATGGGGAGTTACATAAGAGGTGGACAACATCCTCATAGGCTGTGTGAAAGTTTGTGGCCCAGTTGTGCCCTGGACGCTTGGGTTCTATGTGTTTGTGTATGCGTGTGTGTATGTCCTGGATGCCTGGGTTCTGTGTCCATGCATGTGCGAGTGTCCAGGACACCTGGCTTCCACGAGTGTGTGTGTGTGTGGGGGGGTGCATCCAAGTGGGTGGCCATGATGTCTCCACCAGTCAATTATGGGTGGCTTGGCTGTTTGGCTCCCTGCAGGAGTCTTTGGCAGCTAGGGAGCCAGATGTGCAGACTGGGAGGCATGCGAGAGACCCCCATACCTGCTGCACTCAGGCCATTCAGGCAGGCTCCAAGCTCCTTCCTCATGCCTACAAGGCCTAACATGTGTTCTGCTTCCTCCCAACCTAACAGTGCACACCTAAAGTAAGGCTCAAAAGCTAGAGTGCTTCTGCAGCAGACTTCTTGAATTTCTGTACTTAGCCATAAGGTATTACCAAGGAGGTTGTTCTAGAAGTGTCATAGAAGGGTATGATTGTAGCAAAGAATGCCTTGCAATCTTTGCATGTTGTTTTTATTTATTCTCTTTTCAAGTCTTCATGTCAAAAACAAGTGTTAGTGCTCAAGAATCCTCTGCAGTGATGGAAAATGAGATTTGCCATTGTGACATGGGCAAATCCAGAATCTTCCCTTTGTCCTATTGCATCCTTTTCATTGAACAGAAAATTGGGTTCTGTGTCATATTCAGAGAGCTAAGGAAGGAGTTGTTATTGCCAGGAACAGCATCACTTTTAGAGACTCAGAGATAAAAATTTATACGGTAACCAGTATGTCAGTTTCCAGAGTGTTTGCATTAGTATCAGTCTTTCATGTTTTTCCACAAAACCAAATTGTTCATCTGCTGAACACTGATTTAAACTTATTTTAGTTAACAGGATCTAACTGTGAATAATAGCCACTTCCTTAGGTGCAGTCCAAGGAGTAGCATTCCTTCTACCTACATTTGTCTTACTTGATACTTTCACACAAATTCATGGCTTACCCTATTATGTCTGAAGGCTAGTATAGTGCTGTAGATGTTTGCAGGTTTTGTTGATGAGTGCTGTTCCTGTTTCTGTAGCTAAATCACATCAAATAAAAGTACATACGTCAAATCTTAGTCCTGTTTCAGGGTGGATGAACCAGTTTGGCTAAAATAAGAATCTGCCTCCCACATGGAACCTCCAGACAGCATTTGCATCCTACCCTAATCTAATTTTTTCTTTGATTTAGATAAATATTCCTAGAATAAGATCCAACTGTTTCTTTACCTTCCTCCTACCACATTCAATTTTAATCAGTTTATCAGGCTTTCTCACAAAGAGGTTCAACATCCTACTGCCTCCTGCATCCTCTTACAGTTGCTGCTTCTGACTGTTTAAGAATTTAAAGTACTTTGGGGACTGTCATGCTGCTGTATACACTGTTGTATACTGAAAACACTGCCATCTTTAAATGCTTTACTGGGAATCTGTAGAGGTTTACCAGCTGGCTCTCTAAAAAAGTCAAATCAAGGCATGAGCAAGCTAGCTACCCCTAGAGAGATAGGGGGACTATATGGCCAGCTGCAAAAGATATAAAAGGGCTCAAGTAGTCTGGCTTAGTAAAGAGTTGGTAGTTTATTTTGTGGAGGGAGATTTAGATAGTAAATGGAATTGACAAGTACCATATATTCCTTTTGGCCTAATGCAAAGCCAAGCACCCTGTGAAGCTTAATAATTTATAAGAAAAATGAATAATGCAAAGCCTGTAGTAATGTAGAAAATCATTCCTTTTTAACCAAATGTGAACTTTAAGTGTATTTGTTTCTGTACATGTGCTCTGGGCTGGGTGGGTGTGGCATGAGTCGGGGAGGAGGCTTTAATTAGAGTGGCTCCCAGACAGCTGCTCTAATTAAAATGCCATGGTGTCACATGTATTCAGCATTTCAAAATGGCCACAGGAGCACTGTAACTAAAGCCCTTTTAACGAGTTTTAGTTAAAGCACCCCAGTCACCATGGGAATGCAAGAGAGGAATCTTCTGTCTGGGCCAAGAAACATCCATGGAGCCATTCCTCAGATACTGGTCAAACCCAGTGACTTAAGTTGCCTATTTATAAAGGAAAGATGAGTACAGCACTAGACTGGGTTGCAAAATCTCGTCCTCAATTTGGCTATGCTCCCGCCTTTACAGTTTCTGTGCCCTGTCATGGAGAGTCTCTAGTTCTGGTGTTTAGAAGCTGCCTTTCATTCACTAGTTGCAAACCATTATTTGAGAAATAGTCTGTGTTAAAAATGATATACACAGTCATTGCTCTCAGTAATTGATCCCAGTTAGTTATAGCTAATTCTTTTGGTTATAATATCTGTGATACAACTATAATGATTTTGATCAAGAGGGGAAAGCTTTAAGCATAGTAGGATTTTAAAAAGTGAAAAATATTGTAAGAGGGAGTAGCATCTAATGGTCTACACACATTCTTAGAGACCTAAATCAACTAAAGAAGTGTCTGCTTAATCTTTATTATAATTTTTAATGTTTTGAGAGGTTTTATAGTTTTTAAAATTTTGAGAGGTTCTTGCCAGTATCACGCCACTATTCTAGGAAGCACTCTACAAACAAAGCGGTAAAAATCATTCCTCCCTCATTTGTTGTGTAATCTAAGCAAAAGTGACATCAGGTCCGTCATAGAATCATACCTTTACTTAAGATCAAAACCTGAAAAGACAAAATTTTGCCTAAAGGGAGAATTTTTCTTCATCTGCAATGGTTTTACATAGATGAAGGTATTTAGGATATGTATTTCCTATATATACATATATCTTCCTATATATATTATACATATATAATCAGGAAAGCTCCTAAATAGAGTACTTCCTTGTGGATAAAAGAAGGGAGTTTTAGTATATTCTAAAATACCAAAGAAGGTAAAAGACTGGAAAATCCTTCTACAAAAGCCTCCATCATTAGTGCATGAGTCTTGTTGCATATTCTGTACAGTAAAGCAATTGACTTTCATTGACTTGAGAGGACTGTAGATCAGGCCTTAAGCTGAAATCAATGTCATGAAAAGGGGCCCAATATGGCTGTTACTAGACCTGTGTGAAGCGGCTAGTTATTCATGTTGGATTCAGATTCGGCCGATTTGGGGGACAGCGATTCAATTTGGTGATTTGAATCTCTGTCCCGAATCTGATTCAGAGATTCGGCTACTGCCGAATCAGCCAAATCTCTGAATCACACAGGCCCTATCCCCTACCCACTCTCAATGGCTGCCCCACCTGCCCCAGCTCCTGGCTCTTTGAAAAAAAAAAGACTGCACTCACTGGCTCCTGCAGGCAGGGGTGGGGGGTGATCCCTGGTGCCCCACGTTGCCTGGGGAGGCTCTTTCATGATCCCTCTGACCCCTACCCGCTCCTCCAGCCCCCGCCATGGATTCTCCACCTGCTCCTACTCCTGGCCCTTTAAAAACAAACAAACATAAAACCTCCAACTAACCGGCTCCTGCCTGGAGGGGGTGTGATACCTGTTGCCCCCCACTGCCTCATGCTGTGTGTGTGTGGGGGGCTCTGCACACACCCCAGAAGCCCCATGGCCACTGCAGCAGCCAGTGAGTCTGGGGTTTTTGTTTTGTTTTCTTTTCTTTAAAGGGCTGGAGTTGGGGTGGGCAGGGCAGCCATGTCGGGGGCTGGGGGAGTAGGTGGGGGTCAGGGGGTTCATAGCAGAGGCCCCCCTAAGGTATAGAGAAGTGGGGGGAAGCGGGATTGCCTTCCCATGTGGCAGCACCAGGTGAGTGGGGGCTTTTTTTAAAGGGCTGGGAGCTGGGTCCAGGTGAGGCAGCCATGGGGGTGGGGGCTGGGGGACCGGGCAGGGGTTGGCAGGCACTCAGGGGGGCTGGAGGAATAGGAATGGGATGGGGCTTGGCAGAGATCCCCCCATGGTCCCCTCCTCACTCCTCCAGCCTCTCCTTCACTGCCCTCTATTTGCCAGTTTGGGGTCCGGGTCCAGTTCACTGCTGCAGTGGACAGGGACTGCCTGAATCACTGAAGCTCTAAGAATCTTTTACGAATTGATTCAGAGAGCTTTGAAGCAGTTCAGAACTTTTAATTGGTCACCTGATTCAATTTGGATTCAGCTACCAAATTGGGCTGAATCTCCTTTGTGTAGAATCAGCACCCAAAGCTTTGCATAGCCCTGGTTGTTACATGTATAAGATGTCAAAGTCTGTTTTCTTTCCAAAATCTGCATTTGATATTCATTCCCATTTTTGAAAATGGGGCAGTCTTTTTCTTTTTTTGCTTGCTCACTACATCACTTTTTGCATACGGAGGTTGAACCTGATCATCTTGGGGCTGGACCCAATGACTTTGGGGGTGGACCTGAGATTCCTTCCAGCCCTGATGTCTATGAAATATGAAATCAATGCCAATTACAAAACTTCAGCTTCTGTATACAAGCAGTGGTTGACCTAGCTTATTGGAGAAATAAGCTAAAATAAACTAAAATTAGCCTTCATTAAAAAATCTATTTTGATCTCATTGGACATATTTTGTTCATGTCTTCCTGTATTTCAAGAAATGTCTGTCTGTATCTGGTTAAAAAAATTTGTTGTTTTGTTAAGCTTTGGTCAAGATTCACTCATTCATACCTTGACAGCCTTAATTACTTACAGAGAGATGGTAGCAAGTCAGGGTTTTCTTGCCTAATGCACTTAGCATCTTAGAATATATAATTGATTCAGGTTCCCAATATTATGTCCTCTTTTGTCTGAAATAAAGCAATTTATTTAACTAGTGGTGAATGAAGTTTTAGCTATCGTTATATTCCTTTTTTAGTAGAAGAACATTCCTGTACATTAAAAACCTGATATTAGAAAAAGCTCATATGATTGCATTTATGGTAAAATTGCACATCCAATTATACTTATGTGCTGTAGAAAAACTCAAGACTTTCTGGCTGCACAATGTGACTTTTTATAAATGCATTTTGATAAACTGATAGTTTTGGCTGGTTTTACAGTCCATATTCTGCCATTGTTATGGCTAGCATCTATTATCTTCAGGCTTTACAGTAAAAATATACTACATGTCATATACCTTGTTTTAGGATAGCTGACAGCGCCATTCAGTGGGGATTGGCTTTTGCATGCTTATGCAAAAATGTGATAGCCTGAGGGTCTTCTGAGATGTTTCAGAAATAATAATAATAATAATTTTATGTTTACATTGTTCAAATGTCAACACTGGCATAACTCTGCTGGCACAATCCATTGATGTACAGGAAATTGAAAATGCAAAGGCTTATGATGTTATTTTTGAGGATTTTTGTGAATATAAATATATATTTATAATTGGTGTGTGTACGTGTGTGTGTGTATATATATAATTGCATTTTAATGTATATAAAAAACATATTTAGTGTGTGTATATATATAATTGCATTTTTTTACCCAAATGTATATAAAAAAACCCGTTGGCATAATACATATTTCTTTCCAAGAAAGCTATGTCCTATGTTAACACTTCTGATTGGTGGAGAGGGGCAGGGCCCTACAATAGGCAGTGCCTCTCAGCCAATCAGCAGCAAGGGGTGGGGGCAGCAGCCATCTTCCCTGTTTGATTTGTGCCAGCAACCTCTTTTGTGATAGGCTGCACAGCTGGGAGGACTTCTGGGGAGCTAGCACTTTATTATTAAAGTTTTTTTGTGTGTTTTTCTTCTCTTTTGTTTCCCATGGTTTTGTGGAGATCACATGATTTATGTGAAATCTGTGAAATTGTGATTTGAGTAGGTCCCTCTCCCATGGGTCATCTAGTCCAATCCCCTGCCTCAGGCAGGATCGTCCCTATCCAAAATATCCTAGACAAATCCATAATCTAACCTCTTGGTATAACTACAGCCAACCCTGGCACAACATAAAACATAACACCCTAACCTGCCACAGGTAAAGCAGGAGGACCATGACATCTTCTGATAGAAAGCAGCAAAACTTTGCCTGGTACAATAGAAATACAATTCTGTTTCTTCTTAGGTCAGAAAGGGCTACCTCTTGAACTAGAAGCTGTACAGCTGCATTCACACGGCTCTCTGCACAGGCACAATGGCTCAGCTTCTCAGCACTGTGTGGTAAGTAGTTACTAAGGCAAGTTGCTATATTCCACAAATTTGATTATGTAGTGCAGCCTTTCCCAACTGGTGTGCTGCGGCCGCTCCGCATTCGGCCAGTGTGCCACGGGATGGAAGAGGCCCTGTAAGTGTGCTGCTGGAACCAAAAGGTTGGGAAGTGCTAATGTACTGTCCAGTTTAGGGGTTAGCCTTGACTTTACCCTCCAAACTGGAAGCTACATAGTAGGGCTGTGTGAAGCTTTGGTCACTGATTTGATCTGGAGGAGATTCAGCCTGATTCAGCAGCCAAACTTCTGAATCCAAATTGAATCAGGAGACCCATTAATCTCTCCGAATTAAATTGAGCCTCTGAATTGATTTGCAGACATTTGACTATTTGGCTATAGACACCGCTTTATATGTTTTTTCTATGTACCTCAAGGAACCGCAGCTCATGAATGCTGAGACGGTGGGGTGGGTGCAGCATCCCACAGGAGCATGGGAGGGGGTCCCCTCTGTGCTCAGTGACAGACCTGGAAGTTGACCAGAAGCACTTTGGGTCCACTTCCAGGTCCACCATGAAGCATGTGGGGGACCTGTCTCCCCCCACCCTCCAGCTCGGTGACTGGTGCCTCCTGTGTTTGGGGGGGCACCTAGGCTTCATAGAATTCATAGACATTAGGGCTGGAAGGGACCTCGGAAGATCAAGTCCAGCCCCCCGTCCAAAGGGCAGGAAGTCAGCTGGGGTCAGAGGATCCCAGCAAGATAAGCATCCAATTTACTCTTGAAGGTGTTCAATGTAGGTGCTTGAACCACCTCCAATGGCAGGCTATTCCAGACCTTGGGGGCTTGAACAGTAAAGAAATTCTTCCTTATGTCCAGCCTGAAACGGTCTTGCAGGAGTTTGTGACCATTCGACCTCGTCATCCCATGGGGCACTCTGGTGAACAAACATTCCCTCAGATCCTGGTGGTCACCCCGATAAACTTTTAGGTGGCCATCAGATCACCCCTGAGCCTACGCTTTTTCAGGCTAAAGAGCCCCATGGCTCTCAGCCTGTCATAGTAAGGTCTGTTTACCTGACCTCTGATCATGCTCGTGGTTCTTCTCTGGACTTGCTCAAGCTTCTCCACATCCTTTTTGAATTGTGGAGCCCAAAACTGGACGCAGTACTCCAGCTGCAGCCTCACCAAGGCAAGTACAAGGGAAGAATGATGTCCCGGGATTTGCTTGAGAAGCATCTATGGATGCAAGCCAGCATTTTGGTCACTTTACTAGCTGCAGCATCAAATTGCAGGCTCATGTTCATCTTGTGGTCAATGATGACCCCCAAGTCTCTTTCTTCTGTAGTGCTAGCCAGTGTAGCACAGCCGAGCCTATAAAGATGCTGCAGGTTTTTCCTCCCAAGGTGGAGAACCTTGCATTTTTCGGTGTTAAACACCATCAGGTTTTTATCCGCCCATTTGCTGAGTCTGTCCAGGTCAGCCTGGATCACCCTCCTGTCTTTTGGTGAGGATGCTTTGCCCCAAAGTTTGGTGCCATCAGCAAACTTGGCCAGTCCACTCCTGACTCCAATGTCCACATGATTAATGAAGATGTTGAACAATATGGGTCCAAGGACAGAGCCTTGGGGGACCCCACTGGTCACAGGACACCATGATGATTGACTTCCATCAATTCCCACCCTCTGGGTCCGGCCACAGAGCCAATTTCCCAGCCCATGGATCATGATGGATCGAAGGCCACAATTGGCCAGTTTGGCCAAGAGGTAATCATGGTATACCAGATCGAAGGCTTTTTTGAAGTCAAGATATATGACATCAATCTCTTCTCCCTTGTCCAGGTGATAGGTCACCTGGTCATAGAAGGAAATGAGATTGGTCAAGCAAGACCTACCAGCAACAAACCCGTGCTGGCTATCCCTTAGGATGTTGGCATCAGCCAGGCCATTAAGGATGGCCTCTTTAATAAACTTTTCTAAGATCTTCCCCGGGATAGAAGTCAGGCTGATGGCCCTATAGTTAGCTGGATCCACTTTCCTCCCTTTCTTGAAGATCGGCACCACATTTGCCTTCTTCCAGTCTTCAGGCACTACAACAGGGCCCCAGGATGCTCGCCAGCTCCTTGAGTACCCTGGGGTGCAGATTGTCAGGGCCGGCTGACTTGAAGGTATCCAGCTTCTCAAGGTGTTCCTTCACGAGGTCAGCATTAGTGGAGGGCAGGGGATCTCCTTTACCTGGACTGCCCTGTCCCATGGTGGGCATGGGAGTCCCATGGAACTGATGAAAGACCGACGCAAAGTACCCTTTTAATAGGTTGGCTTTTTCCTGGGTGTCAGTTGTCAGTTGCCCCATCTGGTTCAGCAGGGGTCCAACATTGCCCTTGCTTTTCCTCCGGCTCCCCACATCTGAAAAAGGTCTTTTTATTGTCCTTGATGCTTGAAGCTAGTTGGAGTTCAGTTGCAGCCTTGGCTTTCCTGGTTTGCTCCCAGCAGGACTGGACCAGTGCAGAATAATCCTCCTTGGAGGTGAATCCCATTCTCCATCCTTTGTAGGCCTTTCTTTTTAGCCTCAGGAGGTCTGCTAGTTCCCTGGAGAGCCAGGAGGGCTGCTGTGCCCTCTTCGGCCTTTCCTCCAAGATGGAATCAAATTAGCTTATGTGTTGAGGATTGCTCCCTTAAGGAGCGACGACTCTTCTTGAACTCCCCTCTCCCTCAGGTCGTGGTCTCTTAGGGCCTCACTGACAAGCCTCCTGAGCTTGTCAAAGTCAGCTTTCCTGAAGTCAAGGATTTCCGTGTTGCTGACTAACTTTCCAGCTTTATGGCAGATGGTGAAGTTGATCAGCTCGTGGTTGCTGTCACCCAGTTTCCCATCGATCATTAGGTTGCTGATTAGGTCATCCCCAGTAGCTAGTACCAGGTCGAGCAGCACTTTACCTCTTGTTGGCCCATAGACTTCTTGAGTCAGGTAGAGGTCATCCACGCATGAGAGGAAGCTTTGTGACTGCTTGGATTTTGCTGAGTGATCCTCCAATGAGATGTCCGGGTAATTGAAGTCACCCATGACAACCATGGTCCCGGAGCATGTGGCCTCAGCCAGTTCCCAGGCAAACTCCTGGTCAAGCTCTTGACTTTAGGTGGGAGGTCTGTATTAGACTCCCACCATTGTGTCCCCTGTGCTGTGTTCCCTATGGACTTTAACCCAGAGGGTCTCCAGTCATCCACACTGGTAGCCAATATCAGCTTGCAGGGACACGTAGCTTTCCTTAACATAGAGAGCTACACCCACACCCCTTTTATCTACTTGATCCCTCCTGTATAGGGTATAGCCATCTATACCCATGGTCCAGTCATGGGTGGAGTCCCACCAGGTCTCTGTTATCCCTATGACGTCATAATTATTTGTGTTAAGCAGGAGGATGAGCTCCTCCTGCTTATTCTCCAAGATCCTGGCATTTGTGTACAGGCAGGCAAGTGTCCCCTTGGGGGCTCTTGCTTTGCCCACAGATAGTACCAGGGCTGGGGCAGGGGCAGGCTCCCTTAAGTGCCTTGGCCTGCTGGCTTTGCAAGGGTTGCTCAGTGGGCCAGCAGTGGCAGTATTCCCTCTGTCCCCCCATCCCCCAGCAGGCTTAGTTTAGTCAGTCTGGCTGAGAAGAGCCTCCTCCCCAAGGGAGACAGGTGTAGGCCATCTCTTTCCAGCAGCTCGCTGCCTCTTTCGCCAAAGAGCGGGCTGTGGTCATGGAAGCCAAAGCCTTCCCGATGACACCAGCACCACAGTCTTTGGTTAACTACCTGGAACCTCCTCTCCCTCCTCAGCCCATACCCTGAGACTGGAAGGATTGAAGAGAACACCACCTGTACCCTCAGACCCTTTAGCTCCGCTCCAAAATCCCTGTGGCGCCTCATGACCCAGCTGGGAGCACTCTGAGCTGTGTCATTGGTGCCCACATGAATAAGGAGCATGAGATAGTGGTCTGTGGGCTGGAGGAGCTTAGGGATCCTCTTCGCAATGTCCCGGATGTGGGACCCCGGGAAGCAGCAGACTTCCCGGGCTAAGGGGTTGGGGTGGCAGATTACCCCCTCAGTTCCCCTCAGGATGGAGTCTCCCACAACAAACACTTTACATTTTGTCTTGGGGACAGCGGGGGCAGTAGCTGCAGTTGAGCCTGTGGGAGCTGGCAACTGAGCAGGCTCTGCTGGAGCAGCAAGAGGTGCGCACCTGTTACTAAGCTCTGGCAGGGCAGGGGCCTTGGTGCAGTGGGCCTTATGGCCCTTGACCACCTTGGCCCATGCCCCTGACTGGACAGAGTGGGAGGTCCTGGAGTCCTCCTTTGTCCTGGTGGTAGACTGTAGCCTACGCTCCAGCTCCTGGGAGAGAAGGGCCTGGTATTAGGAGTCTATCTCCTGCTCACAGTCCCTGATGGCATGCAGTCTCTGGACTGTGGCCTGGAGCTCCTCCAGCTGGTGCGCCAGAGACCCCAGTAGGGAGCAGACCCCACAAGGGGAGGTGGCCATGTTCCCAGGCCCCAGAGCCTGAAAAAGGGACAGGCAGCCCCACAGCCAAGAGCCAGAGGCTCTGTCTGCATGGAGCCCGGATCATGGGCTCCATCTGGGTGGCCGTCTCTGAGGCACCAGGAGGTGGGGCTGCAGAGCCCGAGGGGACCCGAGGGCTGCGGCATGTGCCCATCTGTGGCATGCCACTGGTAGGTGGGCTGGGCCTGAGACTCTCTACCATAGGGGGCTCACGGGCAGGGCCTCAGCTCTCCTGGGCACCCTCCTGCATGAACTCCATGCTAACTCACGCACCAGCAGACAAGCGTGCCTGTTTGTGCAGCCTGTTTGGGCGGCATCAGTTGTGTGGCTCCCTGGGGGGCTGGGTGAAGTAGGGGCCTGGGTGGAGCGAGCCACCTCCTCCCACTCACTAAGGGGTTAACCCCCTCCCACCATGGGCCCTGCTTTCCTCTAGTTGTGGTGGGGGTTGGCGGGGGGCTCTGGAGCTGCTGGGGGGTCTCTGGGGGGCTTTGGGGGAGCAGAGGTGCAGTGGGCTTTCACCTGTATGTCTCTTGCCGCTCTGGAGCCTAACTGGGTCTTTTTTGTTGTTGGCTGGCCTTTTTAAACTCTGTGCATGTGCAGTGGGCCTGCCGTTGGGTAAGCTGCTCTTGGGCAAAGGGGGGCCCTGCCTGGGATTTGGGGGGCCCTGCCCTAGTGGAGGGGGACTGGTGAGTACCCCCCCACCTCTCTCTCTCCCTGGGGGGCTGGGCCAAGTAGGGGCCTGGGCGAGGTGAGACACAGCCTGGCTCCATTCAGCCACCTCCTCCCACTCACTAATGGGTTAACTCCCTCCCACGACAGGCCCCGCTTACCTCCAGCTGTGCTGGGGATTGGTGGGGGCTCTGCAGCTGCTGGAGGGTCTCTGGGGGGGGGGCGTTGGGGGAGCGGGAGCACAGCTGGCTGTTCCCCTGTGGCCGATTGCTGAGCCTGAAGGGTGCAGGGGGTCTCCCATGTGCTCGGCGGCAGAACCAGAAGTGGACTGGAAGTATTTCCAGTCCACTTCTGGGTCTGCTGCCGAACATGTGGGGGACCCCCCCGGCACTCCCATGGGACGCTCCATCTGCCCCAGCATCTCAGCATTCATGAGCTGTGCCTGGTATCTTGAGGTATGTAGAAAAAACATATAAATCTGTGTTCGTGGCTGAATCACTTTTTCTCCAAATCAGAATCATATCTTCAGATTCAGCTGAACTGAGTCAGGACAGTGATCCAAATCAGAGAATCGAACTACTGTCCCCTGAATTGGGCTGAATCTAAATCAAATACTGCCTACTTTGCACACCCCTAGTACATAGGTGTCTTTCCGTAACACTCCACCGTGTTTACTTAGTTCTGATTCACAGCAGAGCTTGTTAGCTTGTCTGCCAAATTGCACTTTGGTGGTTGTACTAATTGGAAAAGATATAATTCACCTCCATTTCTAGAAAACTGAAGACCCTCAGAATTTGGGTCTAGGATGTAGACAGTTAATTCTTTTGTCCTTTTCTAGTTCCAATACAGGCTGGATGAATGACATGTTTATCCCGGTATAAACATAGAGGCATAATGTACCGCCTTACACTTGTGTAGCTTACTTGAATTTGATGTAGAATTACCCTGGGGAAAAATCATGGAAAAACTACCCTAGTGGAAGTCACAGTGGTGTAATATATTATCTGTACACACCTTCTCCTGGAGTAAATGTTTGCTGAAGGCTACCTGCTCCCCTCATTAATGATGAATCTTGACTAATAGTGGTAATATGCCTGCTTCACATTCTTGTGGTGTTTATGATGGTGATACAAGTTACATGACTATAAAAGTGGTATTTGTCCAGCCCCTAACACAGCTGAATTGGGAAGGGAGAAAATGTGTTTGGTGAACAGCTAACACAAGTTAATTTGCTCTTAAAACAATAGGGAATCACAACTTTATTTGCTTCTAGGACACTGACTACAAGCTGTCTCTTACTTAGAACATATTGCGTTGTTACTACCTAAAGGTAGATGCTAAAGATTAGTTATTTTTCTCCATCTTTCTGCCTGTGCAAGATTGTTCATGTATGTAAGTGTCTAAGAGTTCCCCTAGACATTCATGGAAAGGTGTGATACGATCTGATGTGTGATCCACACAGTCATGCTTCCTACTATGCCACACACGTCAGGAGGTGTGATAATGGGAATCAAGCATCAGATCATATCACACCTTATTTCTGGTGCAGGGGGAGGCCAGGACAGCTGCTCTAATTAAAACACTCCAGCATCATGTGTAGGGGTTTCTCTCTGGAGCCTGAAGGCTGCTTTCCATGGTGGCTTATGGCCACTGCTCTAGCAGCTTCCCTGTTGCCCAAGTTAGGTTCTGCCCTTCTGGTCTATGACAGACAGGCTAGATCTGCCAATGCCATAGCTGTAGCCTTTTGTCCTAAGCTACCTATTCCCTAACAGCTAACTTGCCCTAAGCAGAGCTCTCCTGACCAGGCTACAGATGCATCCCTTTAATGAACAGCTCCCTGCCTAGGCAGCAGTGTTCCTTTGCTGCCTTTCCTTCTTATAGCTGGTCTATATTCAGCTGCTTGAGCTCTATCAGTTGTTGTTTTTTCTACTTGCAGTAACAGAGCCCCAGGCTCCCTGTTACATGTGATAAGAACAAGCCACAATGGTATTACACATTTTTGTGGAATAACTTTGTTGCTTACTGCCATTAATTGATTAAACATATAGCTCCATAGGCAACTGGTGCCTCCCAAGTCTGCGGGGGGGGGCACCAGATCCCCGACAGGGGGTGTTCCCCAGCAGCTGATTGCTGAGCCAGTGGTGAAAACACTTCTGGTTTCGTGGCTGGTGCTTTCAGGGGATGAACGGCTGATCTCAGGGGGTGCACCCCTTACACATCGCCAATGGCTGGGTCACAACTTACGGCATGATTAACTAGTTAATCACAGTTTAAATGTGATATGTACATTGGACCTACATGAGAGACAGAGGGTGGGTATGAGAGACATAGATGCACACACAGATATGCATATGTATGTGAAAATTTTGCAATTTTTGGTTGCCAACACCTCCCCTCTAAAATTGTTTACCTTAGTATTATTAGTATACATAATAGCATTCATACTCCAGTGGTTCCCAAAGACCTCTGTCACAGTTAAAAAAATCCTGATTGCTATATAAAATGCTCCAAGGAAGGTACTGTTGACATGAATTCTAACTTTAAAGTTAATTTTCTTTATTACATTGTAGGTACGTGCATAGTCCTTGCTGTAAGAAAGTGATGTTAAGATCTATGTTTAGCTCAGTTGGTTTTGTTTCCTTCCTACAGTGATGGATTTTGAGCATCCTAACTCTCTGCTGTATTAATAAATTTCCCATTCTATGTAATATTTAACAAGTACTTTTTACTGCCTAATCTGTAGCTTTCTATTCACACAAACTAGCTACATGTGTACACTTGCATTTTCCTCATTGCTGTGAAGAGTCTTTGGCTTGCTGGGTTGTACGTATATTAGTGCTCATAAAATGCATTTTGGGGATTTCATTGCACCTGCTGTGTCATTGTCCCATTCCATAAAAAACTTCTGTTCAGTGGTGGAAACCATTTATTTGTATCAGCTCATCAGTGCTAATTGCATGTCTGATATGAAACATGCTGTTTTGTTTCATGCTTGGTATATTTTAATATTTCATTAATTTGAATGACTGCACAAAATACTACAATGCCGCAGCAATAATAGGATTAATGGCAGAATGTAATTTTACAAAGGGAATTATGATGCATTAAGAGAAATTACTTTTCCTAAAACAATTTCTAGTGTACCAGAGTTTGGTGTTATCTTAATCAGAAATGTAGAAACAAGAAAAACTTCATAAAGGTTAGTTTACTTTTTTAGTAACGACCTCTCAGTTAGAGAAGGTGGAAGGTGTTTTGTATCATGTTGAGTGCATCTGGCATTTAATTATTAAGGAAAATGGGATGGGTTTACCTGCTAGGTCATAGTAAATGAATGCAGATGCAAAGTCTATGTCAACTGTGTAAGTAGTGAAGGCAGTGCCACACAGATTGAGAAAAATTAGAGGAGGGTAGGGAATCATTTATTTTGCTAACAATCCATTTCCCATTTACAAGTTGTACCTGGTGAGGCTGAAAATGCTTCCCTTGTTTTGTGCCTGTCCTTCCTTCCTCTCTTTTCTGCCTGTCTCTCTTCTTTATTTGACAGACATTCAACACTTGAGGCCTTTAGTTCAGATGAGTATTATTAACAGCAGCCATTACAGTACCCTGGGGATTAATTTTACTTTGTGTGTGTGCATTTTTACAATAGTTTCAAGATGCTGGAATGCAGATAAATTTCTGGTAAAAAAATAGTTTGGACAGGTTGATTCATTTAGCTACCCAGCAGGATCTGATTGCTTTTCTAAAGTTAAATCCCAGTGAGATTTTTTTTCGTATAAGAAGAATACTACAGTAGCTATTGTTGTGATTGGAAATAACTGTTTTTTGCAGAGAAATGGATCAGGCCTTAACTTTTTTTTTTTGTCCATCGGTTCTTTAATACAATAAATAAAACAAAATCCTCAGAATAAGAATGTATTAATTAAACAGGCATTTACCAGATCTTGTTCATACTAAGCCCCTGTTTTTAGGAACTGAAGCCCCCTGATTTTTTTCTGAGAAAGTTAAGAGATTGCCTTATTCAAAGAACATTTTTATTTTTTTTATTTTTCTCTTTTTCTGTCATTTTTGTTTGCTTGCCTATTATAGCTGACACAGCAAGGAAAGCCCTTTGTCCTCACTATTCAAGCTGAGCTTGAACTCAATTTGGAATCTGAACAGGTACAGCAGTAAATTATATGTATTGCAGATGTGCTAATAACAAGTTACTCTTTTGTTATGGTCTTTCCAAGAAGCAATCGTGAAAGAGAGACTGCAAGAAGTAAGTCTTTTTGCTTGTGGTGGCACTTAAACAGTGATTGATACTCACAGAATAAAAATGTTTAATTTTCTTACTTTCACTGAGCTCTGAAGTGTAGATTAAAGTTTCATTTATATTTATGGGTTGCACCTAAGCAGGCTTAATATAAATCACATAGAGGAATTTCATATTTGATGGCAGATTTCACATGGCAGTTTTCATAGTTTGTCACATATCAGCTGAGAAAAGTAAAAGTAAAGAGCCACAAATATGCTCAGTGGAAAAGGCCTTCCCTACAGTTTATCAGGATAGGACAAATTACAGTAGCTACAGTTTAGCAGGCATCTGGTTCCTCTTTCTAAGTTGCTCTGGATAAACAGTGGGTATACACCTGTGTACCCACACAGCTGAAGAGCTCCAGACCATTCTGTGAAGCAGATGAAACCTGCTTGGACTCATCAAGATACTTTACCATCCCACCACAAACCAAACAGCTTCTTCTCCAAATGTTACAATTAGAGGGCACTTCTTGGAAAATGTTGAGCATTTCTCCCACCTGCTAGCCACCTTTCCTAAAAATTAAACATAGACAATGAAGTTCAGTACCAGATAAAATCTGCCAGCGCTGCCTTTGGACATCTCTGAAATCATGTCTTCTCTGATCATATATCAGGATCAAAACCTAATTTCTCATCTACCAGGCTGTTATCCCTGCCCTACTGTATGGGTGTGAAACTTGGATGACATATTGGAAACACGTGTATACTTTGGGATGTTACTATCAGTGATGTCTTTGGAAAATCCTCCATATCAGTTGGAAGGACAGAAAAATGAATGCCAGCATTCTGACTTGAGGAAACATCACCGTGTTTATATGGCACCAGCTCCATTGGACACGCCATGTTATGAGGATGCCTGACAACTGGCTCCCAAAACAAATATTATATTCCTACCACTCTAGAGGTGGGGAAAAAGAAGAGATTCAAAGATGCCTTGAAGACCAAACTGAAGAAATGCAGTATCAATCTCAGTACCTGGGAGACTTGAGCACTGAATTGTCCCCAGTGATGCCATGATGTATGACAAGCCATTAAACATTTCAAGCAAATTTGCCTCACTATAGCGGTGAAAGAGAGAAGCGAGACAAAGGGGAAGAGCTATGACCTGACATCACCAAGGACCTACTCTGTCCTCCTGGAACTATTTGTCACATCTGCAGTCAAACATGCAGATCTTGGATCAGCCACCTCTGTTATCTAAGGGCTCACTGAAATTTACTGGGATACTGTCATCATTGCATTGAGGAATTGCCACTACTGTCACCAGATCAGCAGCATTTTCTCACTTGAATTTAGCTCTCCCATCGTCCTATTTTAGTTTGATTTCTGTTTCAGATTGACAGTTAAGAGGACATCTATGGCTGTACTCTTGACCAGAGAAGGCTAACACCAAACCATTGTTAAAGTTGTACCTTTTGCTTTATTTTCCCCCTGCTTTTACTGGAAGAAGCATCACTACTTCAATGAAGAAGGTAATGACCAAGGTGGCTTCTGAAGCTGTGGCACACAAACTCTGCCACTTAAATTGCCTAAAGGAAAAGAGAAGCTCTTTCCTGAAGGCAGAGACCCTCTTCTTAAACAGAGGCAGTGGCTGAGGCTGACAGACAAAATCAGCCCGACTCTGATGTATACAAAAGAGAGAGACTGTCCACCAGGCTAGAAGAGAGTCTTCAAGCCTTCCCAGAGTTGGATTTATAGATTTTAAAACTCAGCATATATTAGCTTTTGTGAATTTGTCACAACCTTCTTGTCAGCATTGTGAAAGAACTATAGAGAATATGGCTAGAATATTTCTTTTCACTGGCACATCAAAAATCTATCAAAGACAAAAATACCCAATTACCTGTGGATGCACACTTAGCACAAAATGAGCACTCTCTTTCCAATCTCTAAGTTCTAATCCTCAAAGGGAATTTACAAAACACCTTTTGTAGACAAGCCTATGAACTTCACTTCATAAATCTACTGGATACAGAAAATCATGGACTAAATATAGACACTGGATTTATGGGATATTATAACCTGCCTGCCATCTGATAACCTCAGGTAATTCTCCATTTTACCAGCTACATTCTGTCACAAGGTCAACATTCCCCTGTTCCCCAACCTACTTGTCTCACACCTATTGTCTCCCTTTCCCTCTCATCTTCACTGCCACACGTTTGCATTTTCAATGGCCTGCATTTTGTATATTGGTTTCTATTCCACCCAGGAGAGCACACAAACACCAGCAGACTCTCTCCCTATGCCTGAAGAAGGGTCTTTGTGCTCAAAAGCTTGCAGAGAACAAATTTTCCAACTATTTAGTTGGTCTAATAAAAGATCACACTTACCCAAAGAACCTGGTCTTTTCACTGGCTAGTGGCTACCTTTTCATGGCCTTCTACAGGGTAGTGTGCTAGCACATATCCTTTTTACTATATATACCAATGACCAACCCATACAGAGTAATATGAAGAGATTCATATATGACGATGATCTATGCATCAATGGCTGACTTTTGTCATTGTCAAGAGCAGATTAACATGTGCACTGAGCAATCTCTCAGATTACTACAATAAGAACCATCTTTGTGTCAATCCAACCAAGATGCAAGATCACAGCTTTTCACCTATGTCATAGAGAAGCCACACATAAATTAAATATCACCTGGGATGGACTTGCACTGATTAATCACCCAAACCCTATGTACTTGGTGGTCACTTTGTGCTGAACACTTACCTTCAAAGCACATCTGGAGAAGTCGAAAGGGAAAGTCAGAGAGCACAACAACATACTTTGAAAAGTTGGTCACCTCAAAGTGGGGAGTGAACCCACTACGTTATAAACCACTGCTATTTGTTTGTGTTGTTCCATTGCAGAGTATGCATGTCCACTATGAGAATGATTAGTTCATGTCAAGAAACTAGACTGTTGTGAAATAACAGGATGTCTAAAGCCCACACTAAAGGATAGCCTGTACTTACTGGCTGGCACTGCACCACCTGATATCAGAAGAAAGGTAACGAGCCAAAAAGTAAGAACAAGGCAAATGGAAGACCCCAGGCATCCACCCTATGGTCACACAGAAGTAACTAAGTGACTTAAAGCATGAAAGAATTTTGTAACCAGTGTTGCACTGTTGGACCTCGAATACCAGAAGGACCTTCCCAGAGTGGCTGGCCTAGACTGGCCAACATGGCAATGTCTGAATTGCCTGAGCATGCAAACTGGAAGATCAAAACCAAACATGATCAAATGGGACTACTCTAATGACGTGAATATGTGTGAGTGCAGTGAAGGGCAGATTATGGTGCGCCTGTTCATTTGATGACTCCTTGGTGAGACCTGTATAAAAGAGGACATTGCTGCAGCAATGGAAAGAGCCATTGCTTGTGCGTGATTCTGGAAAAAATATCTAGTTTATGGTAAAGACATGAGTAGAAGAAGAAGAATGGCTACCTCTGGCTGTGGGATATACCTTGTAGTTGCATGCAATAACGCTGCATTAGATCAGTTTTGAAATGTTCTGTGGCTCCAAAGAAGTCATTAGCAGGAATCTGGGTTTTCTGTTTCCCAAGCAAAGATAGGAAAAAACATGGATATTCCCTTTTAACTGAGAAACATGTGGTCTTCGCATTTTAACAGAGAAACATGGATTTTACACTTTTGCAAAGATCTCTCTGCAGGCTGGCAGAGTTGCAACCCACAAGAGGAGCGGGGAGGAGTGGGAGGAGGGCAGTCAGGTAGGAGGCGCCATGGAATGTACATACACATGGCCATCAGGAAGCCTGGAGAGCAGCTCCCTCAGATAAGTCTGGTGGGGGGGACAAAGATTGAGGCCCCCATAGGGAAGGAAGGAGGAAGAGAGGGAGGGAGTTGGGCAGGGCTGGGGCTGATGCACAGCTGGGCAGTACATGGGGCTTGGGGTCTGGGGCCATGTGTGGCTGCAGGGCCCAGGTGGGGAGTGGGACTGGGCAGCTTGTTTGAAGGGCAGAGGGGTAGGGCTCTCTTCCTGCTTCTGCATGCCCCACAGATCTATGTGTAGGGTGGGGGCTGGGTGTGGGTTGGCCACTGTGGACTTGTGCTCTGCACTCCGCTGACCTCCGTCAGGGCCTCTGCAGCTCAGTGACCTGGCTGTAAATGGGGACTTGGTAATTCAGGCTGGGGAGGAAAGGTAAAAGGGTCTGGATGCAATAAAAGCCATATAACAACTTCAGGTGCTGCTGAATATAAACACTGTTACGTGTTAAACTGCTGGTCTGATGGAACTTTAAACTTGACTTTATGTTTTGATAGGGCAGAATTGATGTTGAGAGAGAGAATACTGCCCGTGTCCTCCCTCTTTTTTTGCATGAGTCCTTAATTTCAGAAGCAGAGAAGATAGTAAGGGCCAGATTCGATTCTATCTACTTGGTGTGTAAATGTACATAAGTGCAATTATATTTCACTTTGCTTGGGCTCCTGAAAACAGTTAGTGTAAATGGTGGAGAGGTTCTCTTCTTCATCCACTTTGCTGGTTTTTTGTGACTCAATCTTAAGGGTAAGATGGATGCGTGTTACTAGAGTAGATGCATTAAAGAATATTTTGGGACTTGAATAGGGTGGACTAGAATCACACTGAAGTCTACTTAGAAACCTAACTGATGGACTAAAATCTCATCCAAACTGCCCTCTAACTTAACACCTTCAGGCAAGTAAAGTAAACTTTAGAAAGGATCTAATTACCTTCTCAGAAGGATTTCTTCAACAACAGTCACCCAAAGTGTTTGACAATGTGGCTGCAGGTATGTGAATCTGGAAGGCTTCAGGCATGTGAATCTACCATCAGTTAAGTGTTTTGTATGATAAATTGTAAAGATGGCACAGGAAAGTAGAAACAAAACTGTACAATTCTGTTGACTACATTTTCAGTGATTTTGGAAACAGACTCCACTTCCAAATGTGGGAAGAGAGTTTGCTTGGAATGATGAGAAGTGAACAAATCAAAGAAACCTAAATGCACTAAGAGGACTGGAAAGGGGTAAATTGAGTTGTGGCAGAGAGTGACAAGCTAGGTCAATGGAGAGAAAAGAAGAAGGAGCTGTGTACAAATGCAATGCATTTTTAGTTATTATAAGTAAACCGTAAGGTATATGGAACCTATCTGCCTTTGCTTTGGCAGAATTTCAGCCTAGGTCATCCATTCATTCTGGCTACATAGAGAACCTACACATTGTACTAAATGGTTTATATATCAATCCTTCCTTAATTCACTTAATTTCTATGGATATCATTTAAGCTGTAAACAGTTGTCTGGGAATGTTATTTCAAGAGACACTCTTAGAAAGTGGTAGCAACTTACAACCTTTAAGAAGGGGTTGTGAAAAAAAGGTGCCTACCCCATTTTGAGTTCTTGGTCAAAAGCCACAGAACTAAATACCCATATGGCATGTCTCTGACAGAGCTGCAGTCAGTAGAAGCACAGGAAACATCTGACAGGGAAGAGAACTGCTTTAAGGGTTAATGAATTTTAACATATCCAGGAACAAAGAATGCAGACCACACTCCTCACGGAATACTGTGACTCGGAGAAGGAAATTTGGTGTTAACTGACTGAACCTGAGCTCCAAGTGTAATACTGTGTCTAAAAGGGATAGGCTTTGGCTGGATAAATAGGGGATATGGAGCAGGGCTGGGAAAGTGATATTATATTGAAATATTGCACTGCAGAAACAATGAAATATAATGTCTGATTTTGGTGGCTATTACTAAAGTGTTCTGAAAAAGTGAAGAATGTAAAAAGGGCTACAAGAATGATGTATATTACAAACAAGGACTTAATTTAATTTATTAAATACAGTACAAGGTTAACAGGTGACTTGTTCATAGTCTAAATACAATACATAAATGGAAAAGATTTAGCACTGGGGGTTTTTAAATTTGGCAGAGAAAGTCATTAAATTAAACCAACCTTTGGAAGCTGAAGCTAGACATATTTAAATCAGAAAAATATGAAAATATTAACAGTGAGAATAACTACATTGTGGGACACCTTACCAATGATAAGTTTTTTTATCACATGGAATCAGTTAATATAGCTATCTTTCTAAACATTATGTCATAGTTCAGCTGTATGTGGCTGGGCTTGATTCAAGAATTACTGAGTGAAGTTCTATGGCCCATGGTACCTAGGAGGTCAGCCTGCATGATCTGAAAGTTCAGGTCTTTCCTTAAAATGTATGCAGGGCCAAAGCTAGCTACTACATGTCCCTAATCTAATCTATGATGTTGTACAGTAGGTGAAGCTGGCCAATCATGCCATACATAGGAAATAAGTAGGGAATACTGAAAATGCTGATCTAACCTTGACAAGCCCTTAAGGGCATACACTGTAAGCAAATATTCAGCTCAGAGTGAATAGTATTATTTTGTCTATAACCTCATAAACGTAGAGGTTCAAAAGAAAATCACTGACAGACTGTTAACTCCGCTGGTGCTGCTGGGTTCTACCATAATACCAATTGAGAAGCATGATTTATTAACTGCATCAGGGCATAAAGGTCATGTGACAAGCTATATATTTTAAACAATACCTGCCAGCATTTGTGAAAGATTTAGTGTTGTGAGGTAAACACTTGTGGCTCCAACCTAGCCCATGAAAACAAGGAGAACAGATAACAGGTTACTATAACTTAAAATGGATTTATAGTCTACGATCTATGCTAAAACTAATAGATCACCCAGAAAATTGTATCCTTCAGTGTAGGTAGTTGTTTGTCTTAGAAACTAATCAATAAAGAGTAAGAACACATCAGGTTTACCTTGAGTTTGTAATGTAGAAAGCAAATTGCTAATGTTTAGCAGTGAAAATACACCTGATCATGGCCCTAGAAGCTGTTAAAGAAATTGAGGTCAGGGGAGAAATACAGAAAAAATTCTTTGAAAGGATTGATATATAAACCATTTAGTACAATGTGTAGGTTCTCTATGTAGCCAAGAAAGCAAAAATATGAGAGGTAGATTCCAGATTTGGGTAACTATTTTAATATTGAGAGAAACTTAAGACTCTGACTTTAACATTAGTCCCCACATCAGCTCTGGTGTTGTAATATACAACCCTTTCATCTCAGCACCATTCTCACTCACTACCAAGGTTTCTCACAGTCTGCAAAAGAGTACTGCAGTATCATATGGCTAGTTTCTAAAATCCTCTGCTCTATATATGCATGTGTGTCTATATGTGTCTAACTGATATGTGTCATCTTTAGTTTTTGTGCAATATTTCTTATTGAGCGTTTCAGGCATTTTGGTGAACCCCCCCAAAAAAACCCTCCATTTCCCTTTTTTTGTGTGCACAATTGGATAAATGTTATGCATTGACATCAGGGCAAGAAAAACTGCAAAATTTGAAATAGAAATCCTGATAAACTTTTTGATTAGAAGTATTTTACAGCATTGTCTATCCCATGGACAGTTAAAACCATGAGATTGGTTTTAAAATCCTGAGATATCACACACACACACACACACACACTCTCTCTCTCTTTCATATGGTTAATTTTATGATATACTTGGGTTATGTTTTAAGACTTTTCTCAACAACTGGGACAGCTAGAAAGAAAGAAATGAAAACCTGACATTTGGATTTTCAAAAGTGGGCTAATTTAGTAATATTTGCATTTCTAGAAAGTCCAACAACTAATGAACTTTGAATTTCCTGGAGGGAGGGCTGGAGAGAAAATGCCAAAACTTATAATAATATTGACAGTATTGACAACACTACTCAGGGTGTGTCTTTCATTGTATTATTGGGAAAAAATCAGTTTGGATAGAATGAGCAGGATATCTGATTTTGAGTACTTGTTTATACTCACTGGGGTGAATTAATAAGACCAGGGATGCTCGACCCCTGGCATACAGACCGGATCTGGCCTGTGGAGCTGTGTCATCTTCCTTACAGGGTTCAGATGGTTCCAAACATTTGGCAACAAGGGAGCAGTGACGGCATGAATTGCCACTCCCCAGCTGCCAAATTTTTAGGCCCATGGGGAGTCCTGTGGATGGATGGAGTAGCCCTGTTCCCTAGATCAAACTTACAAGGCCTTGGCAGTACAGAGCACAATCTGTGGGCCTGATCTGAAAGGCGCAAGACAGGATCTAGGTATGCAATTACCACAGAACAGCTGAAGTATAGTAAGTTCCTATCCCTCTTTAAGTTGCCCCTCTTTAATTTGTTTGTTTGTCCATAACCCAAACCTTTTTGTGTTGCAGGTGATCTTTCAAAACTGGAAGTGTAAGTTATGTGAGCAGAAAGTATGTAATGATAAGAAATGATACAAAATTTTGAACAGTCTCTCCCATAAACGACACAAATCCCTGAAGGCTGGGGGGTCATAGTGATCACCCGCAGGCAGCGGCAGCAGTGGTGGGGGCATGGTGGTGTTGCCCTGAGGGGTCAGGCCAACGCTCAGGATCTCAATGTTGTGCTGTTAGACAGGAGGGTGTAGTGTACAATTGCACATGCACACATTAAAATTAAGCACACATACACTCACTAGGTGCATACACCCCTGCTAGGCATACACAGTCACACTAGCAACTCAGATACACACACTTTCAAAATAACCAGTCTAGGTTCATGCACACCTATCACCAGTTTAAGCCCATACATGCTATACACACCAAATTTAGACAAAATCAGTTACCAGTTACCAATACCTGCACATCCAATACACATAGGTGGATTACTAATTCATATATCACATACACACAATGATATCTATATATGTGTATTCACTAATTCACACAAACCACCCACCTATGCATACACACAGGTGAGCTTCTAAGTTGGATGTTGTGATGTGTATGTAAGTATGTGCTTGGTGTGTTTGGGATACCTGGGGAAAAGTTAAGGTAAGAAAGTATAAGTGTAGGGAGTGAAAGTCACCAGGACTGGGATTAGAACCGGTAGACTAGAGGGGCCTGGGCTGAAGAACTGAGGCTCGGTGGTAATTTTAGTTTAATTGATCTTAATTGATTAGAAGACAATGCCCAAAGCCTACAGAATAGGGGAGCAATGCCGGTGCAGAGGCTGGGACTGGAGCCAGAGCTATGGGGGAGCTGAAAAGGTAGGTGGGGAGAGGGAAAATGGGACTAAGGGAAAGTGTGGGTGTTAAAGATGGGCTCTGGGTGTGGGGAACCAGAGGATGGCTCGGGCAGCTAGAGAAGTTGCAGGGAGTGGCATTAGATGCTGGGAGATGGAGAAAGGCTCCAGCTGCTGGAGAAAACTGCAGGACAGCCATGAGGAGCTGGGAAGCTGTGGGGGGTGGGGATGACTACAGAAGGTGCGGGGGAAGCTGGAAAACAGCAGTGGACAGCAGAAAATCACAGGAGAAGCGGCAGGAGAGACCAAAAGCTGGCAGGGCAGTGGGAAAGCAGAGAAGGGCAACAGAAAGTCACAGGGAAAAGGCAGTAGATGGCACGGGAGGCTGACAGCAGGAACATTGTGAAAGCAAGGAGAGTCTGAGAGGTGGCAGAAAAGGGGAGATGGAATTGGGAGGAGATCGGGAAACTAGCAGAGAGGTGGAGGCTGGAGCTGAGAGAGAGAGAGAGAGAGAGAATGAGGCTGGAATTTAAGATAGGGAAGGGACAGGGATTCAATAAAACATGACCCAACTTGGGGTTGCAAATGACAGTGGTTTTATTAAACAGGGGAGATGGTGACACAATGTCAAATTGGTTCCCTTGCACCCCTCCCCCGCACACACAATGGCAGCAGGAGTTAGAGAGGCTTGGTGCAGGGGCTGAAGTCCACTGAAGTCCCGGAGGAGAGAGAGAGACAGAGAGAGAGAGTCCAAATTGTAGGAGGAGGTGTGCAGGTAAAATCTATCCATCCCTGGCTGGGAAGGGGTCCTTGTCCAGTAGGTGTCCAGAGGGGGGGTCACCATCAGGGCCTCTGGGTGGACAGGTGGTGTGGCATGGTGCTGGTTCAGATGGAAATGGTGTTCCACTGGGTCTGTCTTCACTGCCCCTTTTTATAGGGGCAGACCTTGTGTGACCCTAGTGACAGGGGGCATGCCCAGGCAAGGGTCAGCCCCTGGCGTACTGAGCATGTATGCTCCATGCAGGGATGTGCAGTTTCAGGTGTCTGTAATGGCGGGGTACAATGGTAGAGTTGCTGGTTCTGCAGGGTCTTTTGTGTTTCAAATGCTGAGTTCTTGTCTCTGTTCCTGGGTGAGGTCTGTGGTTCCTGGATGAATCAATGCGAGGTAATGGCCCAGTCATTACAGGCCATTCAGTAGAGGCCTGCTATCATTGTATTTCTATCAATCCCAATCACTCTCATTCATCCAGGAACCAATTTACATGGGAGGGATACATGACTCATACAGTTGCGACACAGGGGATGCCCGGGGAGAGGACACAAGGTGGAGACTTGACATATAAAATGGAAACTTGACATGACTTTGGTTCACTTACAAACACAGGCCTAAAACATACCATATCTATATGAAACAATAAAAATCAATAAAAAAATTATAATAATACAATATACAACAGTAAAAATCATACAAACCTAATAATTATACAATATAAAACAGTGGATATCCAAAACCAAAAACTTGCTACCAAAATAAAAATGTTTAAAGCTTATCCTAAGTCTGAGCTCACTTATACTTATCTATAGGGAATAGAGAGGGAGTAAAAAAGTCAGAAATGGCTGGGGAAGGGGAGGGAACGCATTTTAAAATAAATTAAAAAAAATAAAAAAAGAAAAATTGGGGATTTTGCTACTGTGGCGGCAAGCAGGGAGCTCCTGCTGGTGGCCACAGCGGTGTCAGCAGCGAGGGGTGGGGGGTGGCAAGTCGTGAACGACCACAGGCACCACTGGCAGCATCAGTGACGCTTCTCTCAGGGGTGCACGACCAATCTCGGGGAGTGCACATGCACCCCCTACACGTTACCAGTGATCTCTCCAGATACAGATATCTGTCACATCAATGTTCTGAGAAGACATTTTACATGCCAGAATAAAACTAGATTGTTAACTATTACTTGAAGAACACAAATAAGAGTATTTTTCTTGATATATTAATGAAATTTGAAGCTCATGAGTTGGACTTTCTAGAAATGCAAACATTGCTAAATTAGTTCACTTTTGAAAATCCAAGGAAAGGAAATTAAATATAGGAGGAAAGTTATTACCTATGACTAAAACAGTGCCTGGGTTTGGAATTGGGCATGTACTAACTCTTTCCCTGTCTCTCTCAAAATGCTACCTATCTTCTGATTTTTGGATGTATGAAGAAGCAGTTGCTTCAAGTAACAGCTTCCAAATCCAATTCCATTTGTCTAAAAAACGTACATTTTATTGGCAACTTTACAGAAATAGAAGGAGCTGCAAGCTAAAAAATACCAGGGGTTAAAAATAAACATAACTGTATGCACAGTATGGCAAGCACCACTAAAATGGCACTAAAATTAGTTAGGCATTTTGAAATGTTACATGGATCCTCACTGAGCAGACAAATCCACCTACTTTCATTCTTTGAGTCTGAAATTATTTTCTTCATTTGCACGTTCCCGGACATATGTGTAATTCCTGGGATTTTAGTCTTCTTCTTTCCATTGTCAAATATAAAAATGGGATTTTCAGAAGAGCCTGAGTGATTTAAATGCACAGCTTCCACAATGTGGGTGGAATGTGTGTGTTTAAAGGCAAGTCTACATTTGGGACTTATTATGCCAGGCATCTGTGCCCTTTAGCATAGGCACAACTGCTCATGAATGAAGTTATGCTGCATCCAGCTCATGTACACAATGCACTGTGTCTAGGCATGCTGTCGCCTGGCACAGAGTCCAACATGCCCTAGGTTCCTTATTGCCAAATCCAGTAAAGAAGTGGGGCAGAACTTAAAGGCCCCTTTTTAAAGGTTCTGTTTCTACTCCTTTGTGGTTCTTAATGTCTTGGCACTTAAATCTTTGGCTGGATATGACCCTTAGACTCTTCTGATAATTTCTCCCAAGGTCTTAATGCAAGAAACTGTTCTTTGTACCTTATATATACATACAGCAAGGCCCTGATCAGGTTCGGTTAATAATTAAGCTCTGCCTTTTATTGGTTTATGTTAAGGCTCCTGTCCCTATTCCTGTGTTAATGCATAGTTTTTCTCTTTTCTCCTAAAGATTTCTTTGCTGAATAATAAAAAATATTTTGATTTCAGAGACTAATTTTGGTTTAGGTAGCGAAAAGTTTTCCTAAAAATATTAACTTTTAAATTAGTTTTTATGCCAGGCTTAGACAGAATTAAGAAAAAAATCAGCCAACCAGAAACCTAGTTTTTCAACCAGCTCTATTTAATGATCAATACAATCATTAGACCGGTTATAGCCTGAGAGCCCAGAGTATTAGACCTGCAGATTTCCACATTATAGGTGTATCTTAAGTTCTCTCCTGTGGAAAAGGAAGTAGGAGGGATAAAAATGAACATCACGGTTATGAATTCTCTGTTGATTTATTTCCAGTCATGCTTAAACAGCATTTTTTCATTTAGACTTTTGTTCTGGGGAAAATAGGAAGAATGAGAGATTAAATAAAGTGCGGTTGGAAGGGTTCAAGAATGCTTGACTCTTTATAAAACTAGTGGTATGAAGAGGAGTCCAGAAGAATGATAACTATAATGTCATAGAAATATCCCAACATATTTCCATAGAGATATGATTTATGATTTATATAAGCCTTTTGCCATGGGTTGCAGGCAGCAGCAAAGGCTAGAGTCTAGGGGTCTAGGAGTTCCTTTTAAAATAAACTAAAACAACCAGCTCCGCGGGGGGAAAAAATCACATACCTTCCTTTAACAGGCAACACTTCCCTACTCATAAGCAGTGAGTCCACAAATAAAACAAGGAAAGACTTTATTAGGGGACAAGGTAACACAGCACCAATGTGGGAAAACAGTACAATATATATAACACAGCTAAATATATGTATGAATAATTGGTAAAGCATCCACTCCCCTAGAGTATTCTTGGCAGATGACTCTTAGCCCACTTTCCCACTTGTGGGGTGCTTTTCTGTTAGGCAAGCAACCTTTTTTACAAGTCATTCCTCCTGGCTTCCTGCTCCACTGTGCCTCCCCTCATGGTTTGGTGTCACCAGCTGCTTTAGTTGGTTCAGAAGTGGATTCAGGCAGGTTGTCTGCAGCTCTTATCACAAGTTCAGTTCTGACACTCTACCACTTAACCCAGCTATACTGATTTCAGTTTTATTGATGCAGGTAGTAGGAACCATCATTCAAGATCATTCAATTCAATTGCTTCTTTCTGCACCTGCTCCTATATTACTTCTTGCTGTAACACCAACTTAATCCTACCCATCTCAAAAAAAACTGTTTGTGCACTCTTGCCTTTGCATCATCCTTATTGCAAAATCACCCCTCAAACACCTCCTTTCAAGCTCTTCATCACAGGAAGATCAATAGTGTATGGGAGCAAAATCTTTGCCGCAAGGTAGAAACTCCTTTACCCTCCATTTCCAGAGATGATTACTATTCTCTGTCCAATGACTGTTTAATGTGAAGTGCATTAACAGGGAAATAATCCAGGGCTGCTCCTTCCTAATGGAATACCCCAAGAGTGAGGCTACCTCTTGCTAGTTTGTTCTTCTGGCCCTATGAATATTGAATCCTTTGATGCACAGCTTCCACAGGAGAAGTGGGGAGTGTCCCCATCCTGCTTAGATTTAGGGTTGGAGCATGTCTTGGGTGGTGTGATACATTAGCTTGAATATCTTCAGGTTGAGGAGGGTCTGGAGGTCAGTGCCACCACTTTTTAATTGAGTGCTGTAGCTACTAGATGATTATATAAAGTGGGGCTCCTTCTCTGACTCTATATTAAAAAAGACTTCACAGATTCCTTTATAGCCTGAACACATTCAGTGGGGTGTTCTGGGCCCTGGATTCTGGGTAGATGTAGTTGCTTTCTTTGCAGCACTGACTGAGCTCCAGAAAGATGTTTGTTATTGGCTGTGCTTAGGCTTTCCTATTGGCTAGTTCTTGGCAACTCCCTGCTCACCATGCACTAGGCACCTAGCTCTTGATTTTGTGCTCCACTGTGACGGGTAGGTATCTACATATTGTGACTCTGAATCTGGAAGTGTCTCGGTCCTTGCTTGGTCATTAGTCATGAGTTGTGTGTCATATCTTTGTTATACAATCCTCCACAGAGTGAAGAATCTCTGATGTTATGCCACAGATGATAGAGAAAGAAAACACCTTGCTGTATGTTATCTCTTTTAGCCAAAGCATGATTAAAGTAATTTAGCGGTATGCAAAACTTCAGGGACCGAGCACGTTCGCAGAACAAAATTCCTCTTACTTGAGTTAATGGAAGGCCAGATCATGCCAATACCTGCGTTTAAACAGGAGAACAGAGCTTTCAGTAGGGTCTCAAAGGTGGAGAAAGCCTAGAAAGGGAACAAATTATTTTGGTAGCCTGTGTAGTGCTTGTACTTCTTTGACCTTCTCTGCCTTTTAAACTTGAGCGGTTCCACATACGTAACAGCAGAGTTTTGTAGGATGGTAAGATTTGGCTTAGTCTGACTGTTTTTTGATATTTGACTGAAGTCTAATCACTCTAGGTTAATCCTCCTTAGAAACTGCCTTGCAATGTAGTCCAGTGTTTCTCAACTTTTTAAGCAGCAAGTACCCCCTAACTTCTGAAAATTTTAATAAGTACCCCAACCCTCACTTTTCCAGGGGATTTTATATTTACAGCCTAATGTGTGCTATATGTTGGAAGAAGGGCTGTGTATATAAGGCTGTGATATGACACATGTCTGATCTGGTGTGGGTAGGGTTGCCACCCTTTACATTGATGATGCACAACTCAGGTATGTACCTGGGCTAGAGGTGATGTTGGCCAGAGCTAGGAGGGCTGAATTATTTGCCAAATCATTACTGGGGAATTTAAAGCACCACGCAATATGCAGCACACCAAATTTTTGCCATAGTTTTGAGAGGAAGAAGGGGCAAGAGAGAGAGGAAAACAGGATGAGAGAGAGAGAGTGCTGGGGTACCTGTATACCCCTTGCCTGTGTTTTGCGTACCACAGGTTGAGAAACTATGCTCTAGTCCACCACAGCCAAAAGTGCTTACAGGCAGAAGTTGAATTTTGAGGTTTCCTTTTTTGGGTCCCCATCTTAACACTTCTTCAGTTTGAACAGCTAAAATTGTGAGGCAATTAAGGAACAACTAAGGAAAAACGTCTTTACAGTCTGAATGTCCAGGGTCTGGAACAGACTCCCCACAGAGGTGGTGCAAGCACCTACTCTGGACTCATTCCAAAAACGTTTGGGTGCTTATCTTGCAAGATCATTTGACCCCAGCAGACTCCCTGCCTCTGGCAGGGGGGCTGGACTTGATGATCTCATGAGTTCCCTTCCAGGCCCTAATGGCTATGAAATCTATGAAAAATGAAGCAATGAAAAAAACAAAGAAAAATGTCTTCAATTATATGTAGGTGACAATCCAAGATTTTCCTGGAGTTTTTGTATGTTTTTTACCAATGAACTATGACATTTGCATTTATTGACACACAAGGCTTCCAACTAAATTTTAAATCATATACTATTGTTGGTGTTGTTAAATGGGCTGTATCCTATAAAATACTCTACACCATAAACTTACTAATTAAGTTGAATGAATACAGCTTTAAGCTAAAAAAAAAGTATAGGAGAAAGACTTAAAATGAAGTGAAAAAAACACTCTCTTCCTCAGGTTAATAATTTAGCATTTTGATGATAAGCTGGGACAAAAAGCATATTTCTGGCAGTAGAATTTTCCCAATATAAAAAAACAGAGAAATCAGTTGAGGAATTGCCTATTGCTTCCTTATAAATACAGAGTGTCACTTCATTTTAAACTTGTGCTTCTCTTTCAAATAGAGCTAGTGACTTTATTTCTAGAACTGTAGCAAGCCTGCAGACATATGATCCAGGGATTTTATTTTATATTTTCTTTTTCCTTTTATTTTTTATTTGAAAGACTGCCTAAAATGATATTGTACCTAACTTTATTAAAACAGGCTTTAATAGATTTGTTGTTAGAATATAATTTACAATGTTAGAAATTGAAATCAAGAAGAGAAAGCAAAGTAGGCAAACACACATAATAAAAATCTCTGCTAGGGCTGATGCTGCTAAATGAATATCACTTTTAGCTGATACAAAATTTCTTCTTGAAGTCGCACATACTCCTTGTTTTTCCGTGTAGAAATTCTTATTGGTTAACTGTTGTGCCTTTTTGCTCTGCTTGTTCATTTTTATCAAAGCAATGCCAGTTAGAGAAAGTAATAAGAAGATTGTAAATGAAGGTCCTACTTTTTAAATGAAGTTCATTTGAAGCTAATTAATAAACACCATCAGCATTAGGTAATACACAGCAAACAGGACTAAACCATTAATTTGCATCAAGTAAATTGGAAACTACACATTTTCCCTCGTGGTCTCATGCAGTCTATAAATATTGGTTGGGTCAGGGTATGCTTTGGCAGGCATTGCCAAAGGGTTCCAATAGCTGCCCTGCAAGCCTTGATTCATACAATAAATCAAATAAGTCTGAATGATGTATGTGCCCAATGAAAATTTCAGGCACATTATATTGTTGTTCATCCAGTGGCAAAAAACCTGACATATTTGACACAGAAAATTTAGCAGATAGTCATTATTCTTTTTTTACTGTTTCATATTTTTCCTTCCAGATTTCTCTAAAACAGCATCATGAATTGGACAAAAAATGTATCACTTAAAGTTCTATTGATTATGGACACGGTCACACAATATAGTTTTCTATAAATGTAAGTGTCTCTTTCTGTGTAAGAGCATGGTTTTGCCATTTTGGTTTAATGAAGTTGAAATGACTTGGCTTGTCACATTAGGACTGACGGCACTGGTAATAAAATCATCTGCCTTAAATAAAGTTAAGTTACGTTAAGTTACCTTTTTTAAGTTGCTGTTTTAACGGTACGCTTTTCCAGGTTGAAAGTAAAACAAATGCTGTTACAAACAGACATCTATAAATAATGTTTAAAACAATGCTGTTATTTACAGATGTTCTGGGCTGGCATTCGTCTGAATACTGAATGCTCTGAAAGGCTCTGCTGTCAGTTAGGGCTGGTGTGGGGCAGCACCATCACTGGGGAGAAGATTATCATCTACATTAGACATGTCGATGACTTATAGAGTGCTTGGGAGCAGAAGTCATATGAAAAGTGCAAGGTCTAAATTACTGACTGGGTGATCAGAGAATGTGATTTAAACAATGTGAAGGCATTCACAGTGTTTTCTCATTTAGGAACAAATCCTGTGCTACCTTCCATTGGTACAGAAAGCAAGAAGAAAGCAGTACCAGGTTTACCAAGTGCATGCTGCTAGGAACATACAGAGCTCTAAAACTCTTGGTTCAGAGGTGATGCCTTTTATTAGACCAACTGAAAATAGCAAAAACCTTCTTTTCTGCAAGCTTTCAGGCACCGCCCCCCCTTTCAGGTTGCTAGGGTCAGAATTCATTTAGTGTGAGATACCTTCATGTATTGCAAGCCTCTGAATCCGGTTCCTGATGAATTACCATGACCCCAGTATAGACAGAGATTTGAAGATAGAGCAGATGGATCTGTAATCATTATGAGGCAACCTCTTTACGTGTAATAATAGCATACAGTAACTCTGTTGCCTATTTCTGGTCTTTGTGGTTTGACATCTTCTGCAGACTTCTTCACTTTAGAACATGCTCCCTTTTACAATGGGTCCAGGTTTAGGCCTTTTTGTAGTTTTGTAATATAAAGATTTGATCCAGCCAATGTCAGATTTTCAAAACAGGTTTCTTAAGCTTGTTCCTGAGTATTTTGGGGTGAGTAATTTTGGGTAAATTCCAAATATACATGCCATTTGTAGACATGAATTGAAACATTTTAGGTGCACAACAAGTACATAAGCAGAACGCAGGCTTCTGGCTAGAGAGCAGATAAAGTCCATATTAAAAATTTGTGTGCAGTGTATGCACAAAGATAGATAAGAACAGTTTCACAGAATAGTGTTAAAGATGCTTAAGAGGTTTAGAAAAGCATCCAAAGAACTATTACTTCTCTACTTCTGCCACTTTGCCTATACTTTTTTAACTCCATGGAAGAGACATCTAATAAATCTCACTAACCCACTCTGGCAGTGCCTGAAAATCAAACCAGAGAACTTACTGGCATGTGGTCAAATCCAGGGTTAGAGGATTACTTAAAAATTATGAGCAATACCCCCTCCCCTGATTTATACAATCTACCTACTGTATATCTTGAGACTGTGACATATTATAGTACATGACTGCAGTCGTATTTACTAGGAATGTATGTCCTTTGTCACATGGCTGGGACATCATTTTTATTAGACCTGAACACCCAATAATTCAGCCAATGGCATATCTTGTCCATTTTTGAAAATGAAATGTTGGTAAGAAATCAAATTTTGTGTAACCGATTATACTTACCAGCCATCTGTATTTTATTCTTTAAAGATGTTCTTTGGAGAAGCATGTGGTCGCAATTGGCAGTAGAAATGCAAACATATAGTAGGAAGCAAGTACAGACCCTGCCTACACCTAACAAAAATATATAGTAGCCCAGACATCATGCACACCACCATTCATCTTCAAGTGCTAAATATATAAGGCAGCCTGAGACCACATATTTATGCAGCTGTGATTGCTATAATTTTTTTTCATTTCCCCCAATCCTATGGCAAGGTCTATAAACCAGACTTTTCAGAAAAACTACAATCATTACCTGGTTTATGACCAGTGTAATGTCTAATCTGATTCTGAGTTACTCAAGTAGATATAGTGGCCCTTGTACAGTTGGACAAGAATGTGCACATTAAATTTGCTCCACTCTGTTGCCCAATAATTGTATAATACTGCTTCATTAACAAAAATTAATGTCACCAGGTAAAAAGGGAAGACAGGAATTTTATTAAGCCTCTTCACATCAAAGAGATCCCATCACAGGCTTATTTAGCTTGACCCTCAAGTTCTGCAGGTGGATAGAAGTAGGTGTTGCTGTGGGTAAAATGGGGATGGGAGGACAGACGTTTATTTAACACTTCTCTGTGCCCAAGTCACACCATCAAGAGAAGTTCTGATGGTGTGTTCTGAGGCAGAATTTGCTTTATTCAGAACATTTTGAGTCAACGGATTTATCTGCAACCCTTTACTTGACCTCTGGCAGTGATTATCCTCAACCATGAGGGATGCTGCCAACGATTCAGGATACTTCCTCATGAATCACTGTATACCCAAGTGTGCAGCCAGGCAAAAATAATGTTCTAAACACATTTACTTGCATCTGCCTGCGTTGTTCAGGGCTTACACAGGCATATGAATGGATTTCAATGGATTCAGATGCCAGGGAAGCACCATACTTTGGGGCTTTGGATGTTGTCTTCCAGGGGAGCATGAAGCAAGAAGGACTTATATGGTTTTCCCTCAAATTCACCTATGGAAGAAAACAGTTTGACCTGCTCTTCTGTTTGTAGGCTTTTGAAATGTAGAGCTTGTGAAAAATTGCAAAAGCAATTAGGCATTCATAGAATGGCTAAAAATCAGGCTAGTTTTATTTAGGGAGACTAAACATGGTTTTAGAAATATGGGGGCTGTCTACAACATTAGGGGACTGTTAGGCTAACTACAAATGTTCAAAAAGCCCCTTGAAAAGGCAGTCTATTGCACTTTACTTGGAGTACTGTAAGTTAGAATAGAAATGAATCGAACAGTCATTCAGTGTTTGATGGGGGAGAGGAGAGGAGCAGGGGCAACATGTAGGAGGTGCATGGGGGTGCACATGCACCCCCTGCAAGCACTGAGGCACCCCCTGACAGGCTGCACTTCCCACTTAAGTGATGGGTGGGGTTGGCAGGTGGGAGCGCTGGTGCCCCCTGTGATCACTGGCTGGGCAGTGGGAGCACCAGATGTAGGGCCATGGCCACTTCTTTTGGTGTGATTGGCCATGGGGAGATCCCCCCCCCGTGTTGCTGACTGGTCACTGGGGGGGGCATGTGCCCCCCTGACTAAGGTGGCACCAGTTGCCCATGGGGTCCTGCCTACACAAGGCAAGGCCAGTAAGTGGGGAGCACTGGTGCATGCCTTCCAGGAGGCTGCCAGAGCTACCCCTTCCCTCCCCCACACCAGTTGGTGATTGTCAGCAGCAGCTGGAGGGGGAATAAGGTGAATGGATCCCCTCAACATGAGGGGCTCCCCACAGATTGCTGAATGGGGTCTCCGGGTGGGGTGGGTCAGGCTCCCTTCCTCCCCAGTCCCTGTTCCTGGTGTAGTGAAAAGCTGGCCATCCAGAATGCTGTTGGGGGTCCCTCATACCTCACCCTGACCCCTGCCCAAGCCTCCTGACAATGGCGGCCAGAAGCTGCAGCATGAGGCTGGTTGGCTTTTTGCTGCACCAGGAACTGCGGCCAGGGGTGGGGAACAGATCTTCTCTACAACATGGACCTGGCCTGGCCCCCACCAAGACCTGAGTCTGCAAGCTTGTGAGGTGTGGGGGAGAGGGGGGATCCATTCAGAAGAGAGGCACTGTTTCCCACTCCTCCCCACCACAATTTTCAGCACAGTGAAAAGTGGGACAGCCAGGAGCTGCAGTTGCTGGCTGTAGCTATGAGAATGGGGCCTCTCTGCCAGGCATATTCCCCTCCCACCCCACCTCCCAAGCTTGCAGACACAGGTCTTGATGGGGGCCAGGCCAGGTCTGCTCAGAAGAGAGACTCAATTCCCCTACCCCCTGCATGACAGAGCCTTTTCTGCCTCCTCTCTGTGACAGCCTGGGGGTGAAGCTGAGGCTGTGCTTGCCTGGAGCAGATGAAACCAGCTGAGGCTAACAAGCCGTTGAAGGAAGGACCTCTCAGAGGGCAACAGAACATGCCTCACATTGATCTACATTGAGGGGCGTGGTACAGACATTCAAAAAATCACTGTAACCTGAAGAACTTTAGTCTAATACCCCATCCATTGAGGGTTACTTTAGAGTGGGTTCTGCCATTTTTAGAGGTGTGTTAACTGTAACGTCTCTGCCTAGAATTAGGAGTATCCCAGTGAAACCCAGCATGTCTCTCTGTATGAATAAAGCCCCAAACTGATTTAATGTTATTGGCTTACCACAGTGTAGGATGTGACACTCTCACTGATGGAGTAGGCTTACACATAATTTTAGTTACCCAGGCTTAACATTTTGGCTTGTTTAGATTTAGGCATGTCATTTGTTTTCTTTTTCGGTGCACAGTTTAAATAAGAGATTTCAATTCACCAAAGAATTGAAAAATTCTGTGGTAAATTGCAAGCTTAAATCATAAGCACAGTGGTTACACATAGCACTTCCCTATGGAACTTCCATCTGAACATATTTCAGAAGTGGTTAAGGATTATTATCTTCACTTCAGAGATGGGGAAACTGATCTACAGTAACATTTCTGAATTTACACATAGGCAAACAACTGGACTGAATTCTCTGCCCTGCACTGTAATCATTAGCTTTATTCTATCCAAGTTCATCAGTTACTGTGAGATGGCCACACACAGGATAAGATCATCCTCTCTGGACCTCACAATAATGGGAAAGGCATGAATTCTGGTAAGTGATATCTTTTATTAGACCAACTGTGTAGTTAGGAAGCTTTCAGGTCCCAAGTACACTTCCTCACATAACCTATGATAGAAAATGCTATTTATACACACAAAACTCAAGTTTAGGTGACCCAAGGAAAGGTACTATAATATCATCTCCACACTACCATGGTTTCAGGTATGGTTTGGACCAGTGGTTCTCATTTTTTTTTTTAGAATCTAGGAATCCCTCACCAGCCTCAAAGCACTCAGAAAATGCCAGCATTTTCAATCAGTGTTTCACTACCGAAAAAAATTATAGAGTAATTCTTCTGTGGCAAAGAATGTAGAAAGACCATAACAAGTCTGAATGTTTTTATCAGTATGGATTCCTATTTGAAAATATCTGAGTTTATAGCAAGTATAGATGTTTATAGCAAGTACTAGCGGTGAAGTATTGAGTGGAACCCCCAGCACCCTGGTTGATAATCACTGGTTTGGATAGTTGTGGATCTTACATTGAAAGATAAAATTGGTGTAAATGAGAAATAGCTCTTTCTTCTTCTGAAGTTATTGCCAGGGTTCTACATTAGTTTCAAGGGCCTGAAGGCATTTCTCTCAGGGAAAGACCATACATCACTTTGTCTTCCAATTTCAGAAGAATTAATGCAATTTGGAAAGGAATTCTAGATGTTTTTCATGATTTTTTTATATCTTTGATGAAAGACTGCCCAAGCTGGGTTCCTGCAGGTGGGTGCTGCCTGGGGGGCGGCACTGATGTGGAGGGAAGCACCAGTGCCCCCCCCCCACAGCCCAGGGACCGCTCTGCTGACCAGCAGCTTGCCTTCCCTTCCCTTTCCTGCCACTGGAGAGGCAGGTACATTCGGGTGTGTTCATGACATGGGGGTTTAAAGGGCCCTAAATTGAAACGGTGCTTTTAAAAACCCACCGCTTCAATTTAGGGCCTCCATTTCATCTACATATGCCCTCAGACTCTACGCAGCTTAAGGTTGTAGGTCTAGAAGGGGTAATTCTTTTGTTCTTCTATTGTTGCATTTCATTCCAGACAGAGGAATTTTAGATTCTTTTAATGTTGAAAATAACTTGCCTCCTCATTCTCTGAAACCTGACGCACTGCAGCGTTGTTAGCCATTGATGCTTTAGAACTATGCTTTTGTTCATTGGAATTCAAGCTAGATTTGACTATTATATCATGTTCTTTATATCTATTTATATTTTGCTCATTACTAAAATATCTAAGCACCCTTAAAGAACATAAACATTTTAAAAGGAAGACGTACTTACGGGGGTTCTTGAGAGGCAAGTACAGAAGGAAAAACTTAGTAAATTACATTGTGTGGTTACAGTAACTTTAATATTTTTCCCTTGCACATGTGCTGATATAAGATAATGTTAATATCAGGAGAATACTAGGTTTACCTGAACATTTAGATGTCACAGATTATTTCCTCCCTGGTTCCAACCTGTGAGAAGGGACTCTTGAGGGGAAAAAAGCCATAAGCTTATCTCTTCTTTAACATTGCCTTGTTTGGAGTCCATCCCCCAAAATGGTGGATTCTATAGATTAGTGGGAGACCAGAACCGTTTGTATGAAGGCCCTGTACACTACCTTTGGCTTTTTTTCTGTCTAATCTGGTTTCTTAGCAGAACTGCACTATCAGGGAATTCCTTTGGCTATTTAGGTCTAGTGGGTCTAATGGGCATTTCTCTGCCTATCCAACTTTCAACCCTCTTCATTTTTATAGGTTCTGGGATGTCTAGGGGCCTCTGCTGGGCCCAAGTAGGGAAGCAGAACAGTGCCATGGAGGTTGCTGAGGTCCCTTTATCACCTTGTACCTAGGATAGTGAGCTAAATTCTAGGATATTGCTGAGAAAAGAATGACCCCATCTTAGAGGATTGTTAAAGCAGTTCTTATACCTTTCACATTCTCTGAATTGTTTTTCTGATTCTGCTGTTTTATGGTCATACTGTGCCAGTTTCTTTTACTTCAGTAATGTATAAAGTGTGGTATGTGAGGTATCAGAGGTAAAGAAAGCTAACTTGTTGTATTTAACTAAAAATAGTTTATTTATTCCTATATGTAGCTAGAGCATCAGATTCATAGGGAAAAAAAATTGTCATTACTCATATCAACATTTACCTCTGCTCATATAATGACTTCTGTGCTTTTGTTCCTGCTAAGCTCCGATTGTTTGCAGATGCATTTAAGCTTATTGGTTTTTTTTCACTTAAGAATATATAAAAGCTTTTATCATACCACAATTGCATAGCATAGAGGAGAGATTCAGTTAAGGGGTCTAGATGGATTCAGTATTAACCTTACAGAAGAATTTGTTCTTCCTGACATTCAGCAGGCAGTTGGAATATGCTGTAATATTTATTTTATACCAACTTAAAACAATTTTGCTTCCATTTCTCCCTACTGTGCTGCTATGTCTTCATACTTCTCTTTATTTTCTCTCTATAGTTTGCCTTTTGGGATATTTGTATACAGTTTTCTGGTTTTAGAGATGTAGTTCAAAACATTTTAAGGGCTTCAATAAAGGAAATGACTATTTGTATTTCACATTTTTTTTGTTTACCTTCTTTTACTTCATCAGTTTCTACCTATCCAATGTCACTGACGATGGGCAATATAAATAATATGCATAACACATGTTACATATTATTCAGTTGTTTTATATAAGGCTTATCAGATTTTACCTTAAAAACAGAGATCCTATGTACAGTTGAAAGTAACTTAAAAGATGGCATTAGTTACAGAACACGTTGACACAGGTTTTATTTTTGGTCTCCTGTAAGCAACTGTATCTGAAAAGGTTTTTCAATTTGGCTGTACAAAAAAAAATTGTTAAAACAAAGTTTTTACCTCATTTGTAGTGGCAGTTGAACAGTTTCCAGCTTGTGCAATATGTATCAAGATGTACCAAGATCCTGACAATACCTAGATTCTTTGAAAATTATAGTCGGTAGAGATATAATAATTCAATGAGGGAGGAAAAAAACTGGAGCTTTGTGACTAAAACAAGAAAAGAAAAATGCAGTAAATATAAACATCAAACTGTTGAATATCATGCACAATGGAGGTAGGAATGAAAGGCATTCTCAGAAGAGACTTGTGAGCTTTTAGCTTCCTTTGTAAGATAAACAGGAGTGGCTTGAAGGAGGTTGCTACACATGATAACCTCTCAACAGTGAGCTCACTTGTCCTTTTGTGCTGCTTTTTGGATTTTTGCCAAACTCATCTATTCTGTCTAGATTTTGGTGAGGGAGAACTATGAGGGTGGCTAGTAAGAAATGGTAAAGAGTATTTTACATTTGATTTTGCCTGGGTGCTTGTGACTGTTTCAAGTGATGTTAAGAGAACCTAGAGGGATGCAGGTAGATGCTAAGATGTCATTTGAAATAAATATATAAATAATAAATGTGTTATAGCCCATAGTGGGGATCATGTTAGGGTTTTCAGGGACTTTTTCATAGGGCAAAGAAAAAAATAAGCGTTTTTTTCATTGGAATAGCTGAGAGTAATAGGATTGCAAAGGTGGCTGCGTTTCAAAGGCTGATAAAATGAAACTGTGGATAGAGTGATAGAGATGTACTACAGGCCTAAATTACACCTTCTGTGCAAAGACAGATGGATTAGGAAATGTTAAGTCAAATGCTTCATGTATTGGAGCCCTAGGGCTTGATTCTATCCTGTGCTGGACTAGAGCGGGGTGCAAAGGCATGAGGTTATTTGTCAGTGAGCTGGTTCAGGCTCATTGATTCTTAGGTCTGGCACTATGCCTGACACAGGTTAAAGATGATTTCTGGCAGTTTAGACTTGTACTGATATAGGGTGTTTAACAGATTTTACATCAGTGGATGCCTGCCGACATACTCCTGCCATGCCCTCCCCCATTTCCGTGAGCGTGAGAGGAAAAGCAGGCTCTGGGCTCAGCTGCAGCACAGATGCATGAGTACATGAATGACTGGTTCCTCCCGAGCCTGCGGGCAGCAGGTGTAAGTGGCAGCATCGACAGCAAGTGGGGACTGGCTGCAGACGCTGGTGGTTGTGGTGAGGAAGCAAGCGGTGGGTGGCAAGCGGGGACTGCCCACAGATGCTGGTGGCCACGATGGTGGTGGTGAGTGGGAGAGAGGTGGCAACTGCCCACACAAGGCAGCAGTGGCTTCGGTGGTGGCCAACCTCGGGGGGGGGGCCCACATGCCCCTCCTATGCACTGCCTATGCAAGACTAGGAAGGTCTGCTATGCCCCAGGAATTTTCTGCTGGACAGTTTGATCCTGGATTTTAGCCTCCTTTGTATTACTCACAATATTAAACTAATTCTTGCCTCATAGAGGAGGGTGGTCCATCACTTGACACAGCTCATTGTCCTAGTCCCATGTATATAAGGGGGAAGATGCAGAGCAACCTGGATCTTCCTTTCAGTGGTAGCACTGTCAGCTCCTTGGTTGTGCTGCCACGGTTCCTCACCCAGTACCTATCTTGGCTCACATTGTGGAAGACAGTGTAGTTCTACAAAGCATTTGCTGTTAGCAAATCTGCAGGTTAGGGGAAGAGCCTGGTAATCCTATTCTATCCTGTTGCATGTATGCTAAATATGCAGGAGTCCCCCAATGCTGTTTGCTCCTAGACTCAATGGGATAAGATCTTATAAGGAACTGCTCCATCCCTGCCCTCTGACACAGAAAGTTTGCATATGTGTGCTCCCCTCTGATTCTCACTATGATGCAGAAAGATTTATTTCAGGCCAAAATCCATAAAGATAACAGAAGATGCTTTAATATTAATTTTATGTCTGAACTGTTGAATTGGGCACAAAGTTTGATGGGAGGTAGCGTGCTGTTCCAACCTCTTTCTGCAGACTTCTTGTAAACAATCTGACTGAGAGGATGTATAAATGGGATGAGCATAAAACTTCCCGAATACATTTCAATAAAGCAGCCCTGGCTTGTGTAAGATTATCACTAACAGCTTTCCACTACATAAGTCATAGAAATGAAGTTTCAGAGTCTTTATTTACTGGCACTCCAGTTGAACACACCTGTTATTCTTATGATAGACAAAATGTTCCAGTAGCTGTTATGTTTTTCAATTTGGCTTTTGAAAAACGGTAAGTTAGACTTACTTGATGGATTTGTTGACTGTTACCATAAATGACTTCATTTATTAGACAGAAAAAGACTTCTTGGGTCCAATTCTGAACCTACTGATACTCTCTTTACAAGGTAAACAGTGTGCCTCTATTGATTTTAATTGTATTACTAATTAATTACACCAGAAAAAGGAGTCTTCCCCACCCCCCTTAAAGCCTGTCTCTTGCTTTTGTCAGTTTCTCCTTTGAGAATGTTGTATCCAATAGTGAAAAATATGACACAATATTCCATGGAACTAATTTACTTCATATTTATACTTTCAGATTAAGTTTAGTTGAGGAATGAAGGGTCTGAGCCTGCCTACATGATTTCACACCCGTAGGTGTTTGGAAGAAAATCCATAAAATGCCATCCCTAGGCTGGGCTGGAATTCCCCTAGACTGAAAGAATCTCCAGCTGCTGGAGCAGCTTAAACATCTAGACAAAAAGGACTCTAGAATGAATGCTATGGGCCCTTTGGGCTCCTATACACATGCAGGGAGCCTGCTCTGACTTGCTGGAAATCCAGTGTGTCAGAGCAGACTCAATTAATCAAGTCTGCTGGCGGATGGAAACTGATGCGCTCCAGCAGCCTTGCATATCACGTGTATCAGCATTGCCACGTGTCTCCATGCTGACAAAATGGTGGCGGTGAATTTTGAACTAAAATGCGTCCAATGAGTTTTAGTTCAAAGTGCCCAGCCCCCGTTTTTTCAGTGTGGGGATGCACGGGGACACTGATACACGTGATGCACGGGTGCTTTTAATTAGCAGGCTTACTAATTAAAGCGCCCAGCACTGCACTGGGACCATGTGTCAAAATGTTCTTTGATTGCAGACTTTAGCCCTGAGAGAAACTGCATGTTTTCACATGAAAAATGAATTCATATAAACGTTCCTGGTTCTCTCTTTGAAGTTAAACTAATGCAGCAAATTGCATTCTAAAGGTAGGGGGCTTTTGTTGTTGTTGTTAAAGGACTTACTGTAAATATAACAATAGTCTGGAAGGGAAGAGAAAAGAGAAATTTTAAATATGTAGTGCTATAGTAGGTCCATCAATACCATTATTTCATTATTATTTCTAAATAATACATTGCCAACTTTAGGCTCCCTAAAAGGCACAATCAGAAAACTTCAGTTTCACTTACCCTCCTGGATGTTCAGGGTGTTTTAGGTTCTCAGCTTTGTGAATTACAATCACTCTGAAAACGTTTAAAAAGAATAGCAAACAACACCTTCCCTAACCAACCCTCTGCCAAAGCAAATATCGTTTTCCTCTGAGCGTGCAATTGATAATCAGACAAGTGTCTAAATATCAGGCTGCTCCCTTTGTAGCTTTGCCAAATCATTACATCACCTGAGCTTTGCTGTAGGCTTCTATTCACATGAGTGGCATGAGGGGAACCAAAGTATCAGAAAATTTAATTTCCCCACAAAAACATCAATGGCAAACATCAAGGGCATTTGTCTGGCTTGAAAAGTAGCGAATAAGGACCAACTGTCAAAAGCAAAAGAACTATGGCTATGTGCACGCTGCGTGCCCATTCCATTCTAAAATGACTGACTTGAAAATGAATAATGAGCCATTTTATAGAAGTTTCACAATTAACAGTTTCTCAGCTTTCAGAACAAAACTCTTTCTTCTTATGTTTAAGGACCTTATGTGTGAGAATATCAGCCCATTAAAGAAGAAGTAGCCAGCCTTGCTTTCTAGGTTGGATTTTTATCTTGAAACAATTGCCATTTAATGAGCAAGAAAAGAGCATTTGAACACTGGTGTTTATTTTTCCAGTATTGCTATCATCGTGGCTGAAAGACAGTGTTTTTTTAATGTACAGTTGAAAATGTTTTACACCAAATTGAGTCCTAAATGGACACATTTCATTAAACCTGCAAGGCTCTCCTTCTCACTCCATTAAATTCCATTATCAAAATCACCAATCTATGGCTTAAAGTCTTAAAGTTGTATCTCCTATCATTGTGCTGTTTTTTAATACCAAGTACAGTCTAAAATGTAACGTAACTTGTTTCCTCTGCTAATTTTAAGTTCAACGTCTGGGAAGGGACCCAAGTTTTCAAACTTCCTGTCTACACAAGGTATTGCTGTGGTAACACTACCTTTCATGACTTGATCCCAGAGAAGGAAGCACAAGCAGAATGCATATGGAAGAGAAAAATGCCGGGAAGAGAGATGGAATTTTAAGGACACTTTATAATAAATGGTCCAAACGTAGTCCCAATGTAGTCAATTGGGCTAACTCCTTAACTTCTTAGATCAGTTTTCACTCTGACAAATGTCCAATTTAAAGTCCATTAGAATTTTGCCTATGTTGGAATCAGTCATTTGAGAAAGACAAGCAGGTGTTGAATGCATTGCTCAGGAGCATTCTGACATACTAGCTTCAGTTGTCTAATATGCTCTATTTTTCTACCCTTTTTGTCAATTAAAAAAGAATCATCTCCCCCCTTGCCCCCAGAAATGCAGTTGCTTTCCAATAACAAAACAGCATATACTATATTTCAAAATGAATTTAAAAATGTGTATGACAACTTATCCAAGTGGATAGTAACCGTCGGGACTTTTCAATAAATCAATATGTATCAAGCATCAAAGACAGAATTCTAAATACAACTAAAACGTGTGCAGTCTGAAAAGTTTCTTGAAGCTCAGTCAGCTTTTAGGTCAAAAAAACTATTGTGTGAAAATAGTGTCTCCTGTGCCTGAAGATAAGCACAGTACTTAAATATTTCATCTGCCATTCTTGATGGAGGTATGAAAACTTCTTCCAGCTGAGCAAATAGGACTTCACAGTCCAATGCAAACATGTAGGTATTGTAAATTATTTGTCTATCTTGCTCTTTACTGATTCATAATCTGAAGTAAGACAGTGTGTTATCATTCAGGAGAAATTGTCTGAATGTTAAGGGCTCAGATCTGACCTTTCTGAAAATCATTATCGTGAGGTATAAAAAGTTCCTCAGGTCCCCAAAATAGCTATTTAAAAAATCCACCAGGACAATGCTGAGAGAGTCTTCAAAAGTAGTAGAACTATGCTGTGAATGTGGCCCTGTGGACTTGGCCCTCATACATTTTAACATCATCAAGGAGGGACCGTTAGATCATCTAGCCTGACCTCTTGGGCATCACAAGCATAAGAGCTTATGAAGATATAATAGCATAGTTTGTGCCTCCTTTTAATACACGCTGCCAACATGATACTTTCCTATGTAGACAGGCCTGAACAAATACTGCTTCTAAAGCTGTGCATTCTGTATTGTAACTGACCCTGATCAAGGACATCATCATGAAGAGCATAATTTCTTTTGGTGTTTTATGTACCACAAGCTTAGACATGATCACTGTAGGAGCTCAAATCACTACACTCCTACAGATTCCAGCACTTGATGGGTTCATGTTAACATTCTGTTCTAGTAAAGGCCAAAAGATTCTTGATTAGCTCTTGTAGAAAAGTGAGGGTATAAATACCCAGCTAGTAGATGCAATTCTCCAGTGGCTACTGTAGAAGATCAAGATAGTACTTAGTGCCTATAATCTAATAAATGACCACAAAAGTGAATATGCCCCAAAAGTGTTTCTTGGAATGCTGTTTTTGGTCTGCCTCTACATTACATGTCAACTTGAATGCTAATCCTTAGGTTCCCGTCTCTTAGAATTCAGGCGCGATGACTGCAGTTTCTGGGGACCTATTTACATTGTCCTTCGGTACATAGCCTCATGCATTTTGCTAGCAGGCTGGTACCCTTTTCCAACATGGGGGTTCTCTTGAGTGATTATTTCTATTCTGTATGTACAACGTGTCATTTAATTAGGGGACAGAACAAAATACCACATGAGAATGGTAATTAACAGACACAGAATGAATTGCTAATGAATTATGAGAGAATAAGCTACAGGAAAAAAAAAGAAAAAGTTCTCTGAAGAGTGTGAGAGTAATTTCATAAATGAAATAATGCTAGAATTATGTGATATTTGCAGACAAATCACACAAAAGAAAAAGGGTAAGTTTCTTTAATAAGTTATTTGTTGTGAATTATTTACACAGGTCTAGTCAAGATCCACGAGGCCATGATAAACTAGTAAGCAACACAGAGGTGTTCAGAACTGTTGGGATCCCATGCATTTCTGAAGATTTATGGCTGCTTCAAATGGGTTGCACTTCTCAATTTAGGAAGAATTTTTTTAGATCATCTGTGGAGTGATGGATCCCCACACACACTACAAATAAAATAAATATCTAACTTGTTGGCAGTTCACTGCCAACATACATTATTTATGCATCGTTTTAATTAGATGCTAAACATTAACAAATTGTACAAGATGATTATACTACTGCCAACATTCCTGTTTGTTCTTTCCACTGATATTTGAATATTCAGGCTTTTTATGGTATAATATTGGGGTAAAATTCAGCACAGAACATCAAAGTAAGGGTCTTTGAATCATTTAGGATCTATGTAGGCCTCCATCTAGGCAAGCGCTTAAATGCATGACTGGTCTGAAGCCTTTCTTTCTTACCCTACATTCACTGCAAGCTGGTTGACTGGAAGCAGGTAAAGAAGGAAAAGGTCATTTTCAGAAAATGCCAGTGGAAGAAGAAGAAGGAGCTAGCAGGAGAATCAACAGGATGGCTGGAAGACACCGCAGTGCCAAAGCCTGTGTCACTGCCAGCTTTTCCTCTGCCTGTACCTATGTGGGCCACTGATCACTGAGGCTTTCAACTAGGTTCTCTTCTGGCTTTGCAAAGACTGCAGCCTGTATGTCCTTGCCAAAGACAGCCAGGTAGGGGAGTGCTTGTGATATGACAGGTGCCTCCTGGTAGAGTCTCTCAGGAATCTGGTAAGGGAGTTGGAGGAGCTGGCAGATAGGCTCAAAAGCATCCATGAGCATGATGCTTTCATTGATTCAATGCACAAAGAGACCGCCTGCTTCATTGAAGAGGGACAGCCAGAGAAGGCATTGAATGACAAAGATGTCCCAGATACTCGGGAAAGTGGAAGCTGGTAGCTGTTGGCACTAGATTTATGACCCAGATAGCTTGTTCTGGGCAGACCCAAACCCTCAGACTTTATTCGATAATAGGTGCATTTTATTGATACAGATAAGGATCAGTGATAGCAGATAAGAATAATGCAAACAATTCTATATCTACCAGTCCCAGGGTTCACAGAGTCAAGGTATGTCTGGCCAGTATGCGAGCTTCGCTCTGAGTTTCTCTCTTGAATGTCAGATGTCAGCAGCTTGGAGGTCAGGGGCTAAGACCCACTGCCTATAGTGGCATGTGTGAGGCAGGCTGGTGGTATGCCCGCTATACATGGTGGCCTCGGGTTCTCTTCTTGGGAGGACCTTTTGCTGCTCTATAATCACTCCTTTTGTATCTTTTTCCCTCTGTGATGACTCTTTATCTTTGAGCATCACTGATTGGTCTCTTTGTGGTCATACTGTCCACATTCTGTCCTGTCAGCATATTCCTTTGTTTCACAAACCAATCACACATCCCAGTTTGGGTTTTCCTGGTCTTCTCCTAATCCGGTCTGTTCCCCCCAAAACTGGAAATCCCAAGGCTTTGCAGCTGGGCACTGACCTAGCCAATGTGGCAGAGTCCTTTATTTCATGTTATGGAACAGTGTGGCAAATGTCTTCAATTTCCCAGCCTGTGTGTCTGCTTACTACTTGCCTGTGTCACACACAGTGGGCCTTGAAGAAACTGTCACAAACAGGCTTTTAGAAATCAACTAATGCTTACTGTTGCCCTGGACCATTGTTCTAATGCATATCTACTTTACCGACAAGCCAGTTCCCAAAAGCAAACCTTTAAATAGCATTTTATATCTATCAGTAGCTTGTCACCTCCGGCAAGAGCCAGAACTCCTCTTCTGAACCTGTGGTTGTTCAGCTGGAGAACTGATATGAAGCCCTGGCATTAGATGAGAAGGAGTCTATTCCAGTGTCCGGAGAGGCCAAGCCATTTAGCTCTGCAGGTGGGAGTTTTGAGACAACTGTTTCCAACAGGAAAAAATGGGTGGTGTTGCTTGGCGACTCCCTCATGTGGCTGCAGCCAGTTTCCCTGGAGACCCCAGAAGCAGCCAGCTATGATAACATGGGGCTGAGGTTTCCATGGAGACCGGCCCCAGCAGTGCTGGCAGGCAGCAGTGGTACCAGCCTCTTCCTGGTGAGGGGGCTGTGGATAGACTGTGCTGCAGGCAGGATTGGGGTGGGATCAGCTGTTCCTGCCTGTGCACAGCAGGCAGCAGCAGTGGTGGTGCCACTGGGAGGGGTGGCTATAGGGACAATGGGGAATTTTGGGGTGGCTATAGCCCCCCAAAAGCCCTCCCTAGCTGGCAGGGCACGCAGCAGGGTGCAGAGCTGCTCTGGAGCTGGGTTGGGATCTTGCAGGGGTGACAGCATGCTCCAGAGCCAGGGCACAGCTGTAATCTGCAGCCTATATGTTTTAGGAAGGAGTGTGCAAGGAGCAGATCATTGCTCTGCCTCGGTTCTGGACTATGCTGTCATCACTTCATGGAGCTGGGGCAGAGTTGCACTCTGCTGCCTGCAAGTCCCTGCCTGAGGTGTGCAGGCTGCAGATCATTGCTCTGCTCTGGCTCTGTACCACAGTGTCACTGCTGTAACTGTCACTGCTGGAAAATCCAAGCCTGGCTCTGGAGCAGCTCTGCGCACTGCCGCACGCCCTGCCAGTGCTGCTGGGGCTGGGCTCCATGGAAACCCTGGCCTTGCTCTATCACAGAGTGGCTGCTGCTGGGTTCTCCATGGAAACTGGCCATGTGGGCAGGGGCTGCTGGGAAATGGAGTCTGGCCACCGGCTAGATCTGCTATTTTACCCACCCCTGAGCTAAATGCTTTCAAGTTGGCAGGTCTGGATGGAATATATTTTAGGGCAGGGGTGGGCAACCCCCAGCACATGTGCCAGAGTGTGGCAAGGAAAAGCATTTTGTTTGGCACACATGTCTCAGGCTGGATAGTGGGGGAGCCATGAGGGGCTTTTCTCAGTGGTCATAGGGGAAAGGACTAAGAGCAATGGCCTCAAGCTGCAGCAGCAGTGGCAGGGACACTGGTCAGGCAGACTAGCCTGGGCCTAGTGCTGTCAGGGACTCTGAGCAGGCAGGTCATCCTGAGCCAGGTACAACAGCAGTCACACCTACAGCAAATGCCAGCTAATAAACTATATCCCAGTTTAGGAGCAGCAAGTATCCTGCTTAGTAGAGCTGTATGAAGCTTCAGTTGCTGATTTGATTCGGAGGAGATTCGGCCTGATTTGGCAGCCAAATCTCCAAATCCAAATTGAATTGGGAGACCAATTAAAAGGTCTGAATTGATTCAGAAAAGATTCAGAGATTTGGGCAGTCACTGCTTGCTGCTGCAGGGAGCTGGACCTGGGCTCCGTGCCAGTAAGTAGCAGGTGGCGGTGGGTGGGAGCATGGCGGGGACACTTGTCAGGTCCCATCCCCTGCCTGCTCCCCCAGCCCCCTGAGCACCCCCCACCCACTCTCCTGGCCCTGTTACTTGCTGCCCCGCCTGGCCCCAGCAACCTGGCACTTAATTAAAAAAAAAAAAAGCCCTGCACTCAGCAGATGCTGCAGCAGCTGTTGGGGCATCTGGGGGATCATGGCAGAGCCCCCCGCCACAGCATGGGGAAGTGGGGGGCAGCGGGGATCCCCCCTACCTGGCAGGAGCTGGTGAGTGTGGAGCTTTTTATTTTTTATTTTTAAAGTGCTGGGACACTGGGGTGGGCGGGGCAGCCATTGACAGGATTGAGAGAGTGGGCGAGGGATGGAGCCTGTTCAATTCGGAGATTCGGTTGATTCGGCAGCAGCCGTATCTCCGAATTGGATTTGGCTGAATTGATTTGGGACAGTGATTTGAGTCACTGAATCAAATCACTGTTCCTCCAAAGCAGCCAAATCCAAATCCAAATGAATACTGGCTGCTTTGCACAGGTCTACTGATTAGCTGCTGGGAGTACCACCCATCCATTTAGCACCAGCTGAGGCCATGCATCTGCAGGCTAGTCAGCAGTTCTACTATAGCAAGCCTCCTGGTTCCTGCACCCTGGTTCTCTTGGTTCTTGACCCTGGTTTTTGGCTTATTTCTGGACTTTCACTTTGGATTTCCCTGCAAATATGTTTTCTGGCCCCTAACCCTGCTTTGGCTCTATTTTTGGACTTTGTTTTGTGTATTGCCCTCTGGATCTTGAGCCTGGACTGCATTGTGTACTCTGCTTCTGGATCTCCCTCTGACTCCTGCCTTTTGACACAACCCCAGCCCCTGCTTTCCCTCAGTTAGACCAGATTGCTTATGACCTGGTTTCTTACAAGAGGAAGTTTAGGTTGGAAATTAGGAGGAACTTTATGACAATGCTGGTTGGACAGATGTTGGACATGCTTGTCTAAGAAGGTTTAGCTAGGGATGATTCTGTCTTGAGAAGCTGGCTGAGCTAGATGACCTGGTGAGGTCCCTTCTGGCCATATTTTCATGTGATCCTGATAGCAGGGATGTCAAACATACAGTTAGTGATCTGTTATCTAGATCCTGGTGCTGCCCCTCTGACCTTGACTGGCTTGATGAGCAGGACCTGGATTGCATGCTGAACACAATGACTTTTTTGGCTGCTGCAGACACACACCACACATAACACCTGCTCTAGCCAGTCCAAGACCTGTGCTACATTTGGCACCTACAGTCACCACTTGTAGCACAGGTCCCAGACTGATTGGTATAGGCACCACATGTGAAGCAGTCCCATACCAGCTGCCAGTTGCAGTGCATGCAGCACAGATCCTGGAACAGATGGAACTTGTACTGTGGGTGGTGCAGCAAATGCACTGTATGTCCCCTGGCTTTAGTGGTTATCCATATATATGCATATTCATTGTGCGGCCACAATCTTTTTTTTAATTTAAAATAAATACCAAACATGGGAAGGGGAGGGATGGGGGGCTGACAGTAAGATTTCAGTACAGTACTATCCAGTTATTAACAGTTACTGTAAAACATTTGCATAATTATGTAAAGGTATATGGTGCTTTTTCTTAGACCTGAGAACTTAGATATGTGTTTATAATTGCCTTTCCTGACAAAATCCTCAAGGCAGGTATACTTCAAAGAGAGATATTTTTTTAAAAGAGTTTAAGGAAAGCTGATTGAAATGTTTCTGGAAAAAGAAATGTGCTGATCTTAGCTTTAAAAAAGTCAGGGAGACAGATATGAGGATCTCGGGCAAAGAATCCCAAATCCTCTGGAGTATAATTAATAAAGGCCTTGATGATTTGCTATGTCTCTAGTCTGACCTAGGTCTATTTAGTAAATGAGTATCAGAGGGCCTCAAATAGTGAGAAAGAACATAAGGAGAATAAAGATCAGTTAAATAGCAAGGGCTATAACCATGAAGGACCTTGTACGTTAAAAGCAAATTTTTTACATCATTTCAGGACTTTATGGGAAATCAGGGCAATGATTCACAAGAAATAGGTGAAATATGGTGACTAACCTTGCCTCAGCATTCTGAATCCTTTAATTTTTTTTTCTTAGGACAAGTTCAGGAGCACCATCTGGTATAGGTGATAATCAGTGCATCAGGTGACAAAGGCATGAACAAGCAATGTCAGCAGGAGGAAGCAAGAATTTCAGTCAGGTAATATTTCTTAGGTGACAAAAAATATTTTCCTTCCCTGACTCTAGCATGGCATTTACAACAGTTGGGATTTCAAGGTGACACAGAGTCTTTATGAGTCCATGCTGAGGCTGTAACTGGAAATTAGGTTAGGAGATGTCATCATGCCAGCCTTTGAATAGAGGTTGCCCAAACCAGCTTTAACTTCTGTATCAGATTAAAAAAAAAAACACTTTGAAAAAAAAAGAGATGATTATAATACTGGCAGAGCATTATGGAATAGTAGCAAAGAGCACCCCCCAAATATTTTCACTTAATTATGGTTAATTATGAAATATTATTTTCACTTAATTATGGTTTTTCAGTTAAATCACTGTATCTTTCTGCACAAATGTGTTACACAAAAAAGCAGTAATTTGGAGGTGCTGCATTTCAAAAAAAAGTATCTACCTAGTTAACTGGTACCTACATAGCACATGTCTGTAAGGTGCAATGTGGTGAGGGGCACCTTATAAATGCCTAATGTACTGCTAGTAATAAATAATCCATTTGCCAGGGCATTGAACAATGAAATCAAAGCAAAATTTAAAGGTGTCCTCTGTATTTTACAGATGACTGTGTGCAGATCATATTTTCCTTATAGTTCCTGTCTACAGGGGATATTCTGTTAGTGTTAGAACTGAATGTGCTTAGCTCCTCTCAGCATCAGGCTTTTAATCATTAGCTTTTGCATCTTTGACTAACTTTAATGAATTGATAATGATACTATATGGTTCATCTCCATCTTCTGAAATGAGTTAAATTTTCATGATAAAATAAAACATCTTTAATCTATTTTTTCAAGATCTTTAGAAGTCCATTCTTCTTATCTAGCCACAGTTTTGCTTTGGTAAACAGTGGATGGGCTAGTAAATAATGAGGTTCTCCACTGAAAAGAAACTCTGAAAAACAATGTAGTGTGAATGTTACATTTATTGCTAGAAAAAGTGATTTCCATACCAATGTGTTCATGTTATAGGTGAAAATACATTTCTTCTCACTGCCTGTTCTGGAAGTTTAATCTGGGATTTGAGCTGTGTAACTGACTGGAACTTGGTAAATCAATATTTTTATACTATTGAAGAAGAGAAACCTTTTCATTCTTTCTTAGAGAACAGTTTGCTCTAAGGGGCTAATGGGAGTGAAAAACAAATATATATTTTTTTTGTCAGAGAGATATATAGATATGGTTCTGACTATTCAGTGGGAATACACTTGTGGAGTACAGAAGGAGATGTTTTTACATGGTCACTTTTCAGAGTAACACCTATAATTGTTACACCTGGACTTACTATTTTGTGTCAGATTGGTATTGTATTAGGCAGTGGTTTTATGCTTACGGACCAATCCAAAGCTCCAGAGATGTCTGATTTCTCCAGTTTTTTTCATCTGGCAGACAGAAGTTACAGAAGATGCTGTTTTGAAACATCTTCATCTGATCTTCATGAAATGAGGGATCAGATTTTTCACCCAATTGACCATTTTTGAAGCTGTCTGCAGCTGTGCACTTGTGTTTGGTTACAGCTATAAACTGCTTTCTGTGGCCAGATCAGGTAATAATTGTCACTTCTGTCTGTGTCCTCAGTAACAAATCAACTTTAGGGGTGTCAAAGAAGTAAGGAAGGAAGCAGAACACCTGAAATACCATAAGGAAGTATTCTTGTAATAATTCAGACCAAACTAAATTGGGAAATGTCTTTTGAGGAATTTTCTTATGAACTTTATAGCCCTGTTATGTGTACTTTTGCAGAACTAATTTTGAAGGTTTCAGATATGGTTTAAAAATAAATTTTGCATGTTGAGCTGCCCTAGGCTTTTGGTATTTACTCGTTCTGGCATTCCTATTGCTTGGTTTTTTGTTTTTTTTATATGGCACCAAGAATAAAATTCATGAAGCATAAAATTCATTTTTTTATATAGTACCAAGAATAAAATTCCTTCTCCAAGGCTTTTAGAACCTGTCTATACTACCTGGGCAGTGGCAGATCCCAGGCTCTATAGCTGGGGGCTGGAGCTTCTGGGGAATGCCATAGTGAAGCATGTCATGCATATTATGGTGTCTTTGTTACTTGGTTCAATTCCCAGTGCTTTGGTCAAAAAGGAACTTGTCAGGGATGCATCTAGCAAGCTATTGCATACATTAAAACACATCCTATGAAATATTTCGTAGTTTTAATCAAAAATAAGTAAAAGGATGTTCAATTAGGAACAAGTCAGTGGAAGCTCCCTGTTCCTTTAGGAGAAGCAGTGCAGAGAGGAGCTCTGCAGGCTAGGCAGGGTGTAGCAGCCATAGGCTGCTGGGACAACAGGCCAATGAGGCCAATTGCCAGGCACCTGCAGGCAGTCCAGGCAGTCTGCTGATGGGAAGGGGGCAGGGCCCTGGGACGATATTACCCCAGAGCCTGAGCTAGGCAGGTAGCTGCTCCCTGGCTGCCACAGGGTAAAGAGCTCCTAGTAGCAGTGCTCCTGAAGGGGCTGTGGTGCTGCACATGGACCCCTGGGGAGGCTAGATGAGCTCACTAGGATATAGCCCAGGGCTGGGAGGCTATCCTAGCTGAGCACTGAGGGAAGGTTTCCCCTCTTAAAGGGGCAGAGGGATGTTTCTCCTCTCAGTTACGTTATAGCCCAGGGGTTTATGTTTGTTATATTTAGGTAGGCAGTTTGGATTGGGACTGTAGGGGCAGTATACAGAGGTCCCATTAGTGCCTGAGGGGCACATGATTGCCTTGAGTCCTGCCAGGGTAGGCTTAAGGCTTGAGCAACTGTTGAGCCCAGAGGGGGGCAGAGTGTAAGGCCACAGAGCCAGACAGGGGCCAGGGGTCTAGCGCCCGAGGAGGGGCGCAACCAGGCAGGGGCCCGGTGCCCAAAAGGGCGAAACCAGAACTAGTGCCTCAAAGCCCGGTTCAATACAGCGAACCCATGCTAAAAGGCCCAGCTGAAAGTAAAGGGGTGGAGGCTGAGAAGGCCAAAGCCCCAACAAAAGAACAACATCACGGTAACAACCATGAGGCTTGGGACATGGTGTAGGGAAAGATTGGAGCCATGCAATTAACCCCTAAAGCTTAAGGTGCCCTGCAGTGGCCCAGTTAAAGAGAGGCTAAGTGAGGGGCCTGTGGCCCATTCAGGACCAGTATGGGTTTGGGGAACCCTGGCAGGGGTTCAGTTGAACTGGGGCCATGCAAAGGCCAATGGGCAGCCTCCCTATTTATTATTATTACATCTAGGTGAAGAGGGCAAGAAGTGAAGGTGCCCTAGGGGCAGAACGGGACACAGTTGTGGAGCCACCAGGGGGTGTTACAGGCATCCCTGGAACCCCAACATGTCAGAGGAACATAATTTTTTTTGGAGGTGGTAGATTTGAAATCAGGTGGGGACCCATATAGAAGTGACCTTTGTGGTTGCCTTGCAGTCATTGTGCATTAGCTGTGCCAATGTAAAGTGGCTGTAAAACAGCTGCATCCTGTACTACCCACAGGAAATGCTCCTTGTCCAGAATGCCTTTTCCAGTTGCAGAATGTCACAGGAGGGTGAGGACTTGAAGGTAATTAAAGGTCTGTGAAAGTATATTTCTACCAGTGGAATCACAGGTTCCAGTGGTAGAAACACAAAGTATACAAGCATTCAGGCAGTTTCTACTGACAGGTTCTGCAGATGTCACCTCCAGTAGTGCCTCTACCAGTTGAACAAACACTTATACTTTTAACTGATTGATAGAAGCTTCTGTGCTGTCCTCTGACATCCCAGTGTGCAGTGCTCTGGATGTCCCTATCCCTTCCAAAGAGAGTCTATGATGCAGCTGGACTCCATTGCTCTGGCTGAGTCACAGAGCAGACCTCTCTCCCTGTCAGCTTCAGTGTTTGGAAAGCCAAGTTCCTCTCCACAGTCCAAGGGCTGTGCAGCTGACAACCCTCCAACCATCTCTGGGGAATAAATGGGAATCCTGCCATTGAGCAGTGGGGGCAGGATTTAAAGCCCAGGGGCCAGGAACCCAGGTGTGGAAACTGTCTCCACACTCTCTCCAAAATGGAGTCGCCGGTGTGAGAAGTGTGGTGGGGGTGAACTTCACCCCTGCCCCCGCTACTCCAGTCCTCCTTGGGGCCAGTCTGAGAGGGGAGCCAGGGTTAATGCTCCCTCTTTCCAGACCAGGGACTCCCACTTCCCCAGGTCAGGGACTGCCTGGTCAGGGGAACAGGTTGGGCACTTTGCCCCCTCTTCCCTCCACTTCCTGGGGACTATGGGGATGGGCTTTTATGAGCCCTGCAAGGAAAATGCTCCTCCTATCCCTGCTGTGTAGCTCTTTAGAGCCCTGTGTGAGCAGCTGCACTCTTGGGTCTGTAGGTGCTGCCTTTTAAGTGCTAAGACAGGGGGAGTATCCCCCCTTGCCATGCACATTTAGTGCAGATTGTCTGCAGAGCATGCAGTCAGCTCCATGAATGCTTATACAGGGTTCTATTTCCAACTGGTCAAACTAAACTGCTAAACTTCCATGAATTCTTTTGAAAGCTTGCGTACACCCTAAGGCAGGCCTATTTCTTACATTTCCTCATTTTTCCCTAGGTGCAGAACAGTTTTGAGATCTAGCAAAGAGTCAAAGCTTTCATAGTCATCTTCCAGCATCTGAGGTAGCTGCAGAGTACACACTACTCCATTCTCTTCCCTGTCTTTGTTCTGGACCATGAACCAGAGCTGGGGTACATTCTACCCTATTACCCCCTACTAAAGTCTTTGCAATCTAAATGATATTGCACAGAGAGTTCACTTGAGCAAGAATTAAATTGCTCAAACTTGGAAGATCAGACTCAATGTAGGGTGCACTGCATATGATAGAAAGTATAGCACATATTGGCACACGCAATAGTTCGGTGGTGCTCAATCTTTTTCCCTGGCGGGCCAGATGGGCAGTGCCTGGTTCCACTGCAGGCCAGATGGTAGTTCTAATCCAGTGCCCAGGGCCAGTGTGGCAGGCAGCATCTAGCTCTATGGAGGCAGGCAGGAGGCAGCCCAGCCTGAACCTGACCCTGCATAGGGGGAATGGGGGCTTCATCTGGCTTTGCAGGGGCAAGGAAGGGAGGAAAGTGAGCCAGACAGGGAGTGAAGAGGGCACCGCTTGGTCCTGCAGGGAGGAGCAAAAGTTGCTCAGCCTGATTTGACCCAATCTGGCCCCGTGAGGAGAAGCGGGCATGGCCCAGCCTCACAGAGAGAAGGGGGTATGGCCTGGCCCCAGCCTGGCCCCACAGGAAAAAAGGGGCATGGTCTGGTCCTATGTGGAAAAGAGGGCATGGCCTGGCCTCACCCAAGCCCACGGGAAAAGTAAGTTTGGTTGTAAGTAAAAAGTTGTTAGATTACCAGTAGAAACAATTTCTTGGGCTGGAAATCCTGTTTGACTGCAACAATGGTTTTATACCATGTTGCCTCCCACCCCAAGGGTCCCCTACTCATCCCTGTACTCTGATGCCCCTGACTGAACCCCACATCAGATCTGCCCTCTTGCCCCTCCTGGCTGTACAATCAAGGAAGTTCTGCTGTTTGCCTACTTGTAAGCCAGAAGTGTTATGGGCAGATGATGGGACTCAGCAGCAGCAGCAGCAGCAGCAGCAGCAGCAGGACATACCTGGGAGAGGCTATAGAGACTCCTGTGGCTACAAACCCCTGAAATAATGCTTTCTGTGGATGCTGTGCTCCCATTTAAACAACAGGTGGTGCACCTATGTTCTTTCTGTCCGTCAAACTCACTGTTTCTTACCATATTTTTTAACAGATGGTTCAATTTTTTATGGACTTTACAGACAAGCATTTTTAGCCTATTTTTCTGAGGACTGTCCATAAATTTATGGACAGTTGACAATCTAACTGCTGGTTAGGGGGCAAAGGCTCACTACCGCAGACATTTGCACGTTTCCTTGGGTCTGGACATGAAAAATAAAAGCACAGCAGACACCAAGCAATTTAATTGTGTCTTATTTTTTTATATAAGTTTTTGGTATTTATTTAAAAAATATGGGTCTTGGGCAATGCCTGAGAGATAAAGAAGGAAAAATTCTTCTGCTTACTCACTTTGTTCCGCTTGTGTAGGAGTGAAAATACAGTGCTGAAACCTTATAATTAATTTTGGACATTAACACCTTTGAACTGCTCAGATAATGACAGGCAAAAATGAATGTTCTACAAGTCATAAAGTGGACCTATGTGGAAAAAGCCAGCAAAATTCTTTGATAAAGGAATTCCATACCTCTTAATAGTTTAACACCAGACAAATTTAAAGTGCACTTTTAATCAAGACAAATTTATAATATTGTACTGGTCTGATGTGGTGATGTAAATGTTACATTATAAATGAATGATGTATAAAATGAATTATAAATGAATTTCTCTATATTAATTTATAAAGAATTTATATAGCAAGGTACAGCCGGAAAAGGAAGAGGCTCTTGTACCCTTTTATTTTTAGGAGCTTTTCAGTTTTCCCAGGAGTAGTAAAGTCTATAAAGCACTCTAATCACATAAGACTGCTTCACTGGAGATTTACCAAAAGAGGCTCGATAGGTATTTGTCTGGAATGGTTTAGGAATAGTGTGCCCTGCATTTCTGCAGGCAGTTGGAACAGATGACCCTTGAGATTCCTTCTAATCATATGATTCTATTACTATAAAATGCTGAGTAGGAACTTCTCCAGAACTGTTCAAATGTTTAGCAGGTAGGTTAATGCTCATTTCTCTGCTGCCTAAATGCAAACCATAATAAAGGTTCACATACATATTCACAGACTATTATCTATGGGACAGGCCACAAAATGCTTGCTAGTAGGCAACGGAGACTTGGATGTCCACTCTTCTCCTTTACAGTGAATACAAAAGAGGCAGAAAACAGGAATCTGTAGACCACTATATTGTAAATTTTAAGAAACTAACAGTTCAGTACCCAACTATCAAGTTAAATGTCTTGTAAGTCATATAGTGATTGTTGTGTGAGAACTTTGCATCATAAAGTTGTCATGGTCTGAAGACCCAGGGATGATGACTGGCCCTCTTAAGCAGAAATTAGCTCTTTTCTCACATAAACTGGCAGAAGTTTTAACTTATGTCTACGTTTAATAATTTTTCAAAGGTGTTTTATATATATATGTATATAAATAAAATGATATGCATATTATATAGATATATATAATTTTTGAAGCTATGTATGTATGTGCATGTGTGTTTGTATGTATACGCACACACATACACACACACATAAATACCTTTGAAAAGCTACTCTCCAAACAGCAGATCAGTGTAGGGGGAGCTGCGATCATGATCCTGGGCTCCTCCTGTACCTGGGATTGACAGTCAGCTGATTGTTGCCCCAGGCTCCAGACAGTCCTGGGGTTTGAAAACAAATTGCGGTTTTTGATGTCCCTGGACACTGGCAGCATTTATACATGTGCTCTGGGGTGAAGGGGGGCACTTTAATTAGAGTATGTCACATGTATTCAGTGTCTTGTCCTTCAAAATGGTGGTGGGGGTGCTTTAACTAAAGCTCATTAAGGACCCCTGGTTAAAGCACCCTTGCCATTATTTTGAAATGTGGGGACACTGAATACATGTGATGCAGAGGCTGCTAGAGTGCCCTAATTGGTACACTCCAGCAGACTCACAGCTGACTTGATTAATTGAGTATGGTCCAACATGTGCTTATCAGCACGTGTCAAAGCAGAACTCCATGATGTGTATAGGTGCCCTGGAAGGCTGGAATTATGGAGCCTCTGCATGACTTTAGGTTGCAGTGTGTCAGGACTTTTAAAAACTATATGTGCAACCCATTTTTAGCATCAGGAGTGGGGCTATCCTGGATATCCTGATGCTGACCCTTGTCCCGGTGCTGATGTTAACAATCATCTGTTTGTGAACATCGGGTTGAAGGGTGCTACATGTTTAATTCATGGTGCCAGACAAACAAACCACAAAGATATTTCATATATTTTGTGGAAAATTATTGTGGCTGGTTTGCACTTTATGGCTCCATAAATCAGCTGAACATGTAGCCCTGTAACTGTTTATGGTTCAACTAATGTGTTAATCACACTATACATTTAATGTGCATCAGGAGCCTTAGGAAGAGACTTGGGTACCCAGACCAGCAAAATGACTAATGGAAGTAAATGATGAACAAAAGCTCCCAAAGCTGGATCTCTCATGACTGAATCCAATGCTATTAACAAATGAAAGATCCAGCTATTTTTATAATTGATACTCATATAATATTATATATTTATATTAGAGTCCCTGATGGGGATAATGTTGATAACAGCTCTTTTCTAATTATTATTGCATGTTATTCTGGGAGGAAAGGAACCTTTAGGTATTGGCCAATCATACAATGACTATGAGCTGCTACTGTGGTTTGGCCATCAAAAAGGCTAATGGAAATCTAGTGTTTATTAAATTATGTGTTTTTGGTAGAGACAGGGCAGTATTAGTAACACTGTACGAGCCAATGATTCTCATTGACAATCCCTCGATTTGAGGTCAATCACTGCTGCGGCTCATTGATGGGTCTTGAGGTGACTTAAGGGTGGAGACAGAAGTGAAGCTCCCAACTGTAACTCAGATCATTTTATGCAAAATGTTTTGAGTTATAGTATTACCCCAGACCAAACAGAAGTTCACTGTTGGTTCCAGGGGCGAGAGGAATCTACCTGTGGGCTGGGGGCCTGCAGGCAAGTTCCCATAGCAATGGCCACAGCTCTCTGCTAGTGCTCACTGTTTTTAGCATGTGAGTCAGGAAAAGTAGTGGAGGGAGCTCATTCTTGGGGTCCCTCACCCCTCTCTGAAGGGTGGGGGAGACTTCACTACACCCACTCCACCCTCAGGGGCTGGGGAAGGGGCTGAGCTTCCTCTGCTTCCTTTTCCCACTTCCATTCTGAAAACAGTGACAGGCTGGGAGCTCTGCAGATAAAAGTTACAGAAGACACTACATTTTGAAACATCTTTATCTGATACCTCATGGAATGAGGGGTCAGATTTTCACCCAATTGGCCATTTTTAATGCTGTCTACAGCTGTGCACTTGTTTGATAACAGCAATAAACTGCTTTCTGTGGTCAGATCAAGTGCAAATCATCATTTCTATCTGTGCCCTAAAAGAGTCCAATGCTTTAGCCTCAGATCTTTCTGCAGGGGAGAGTAGCCTGCAGGCTAGGATTCTTTTCCTTCCTATTTTAAATGGGAAGACCCATTTAAAATATTGTGTTCAGTTTAGTCACCTAAGTTAAAAAAAATAATAATTTAAAGTGGTAACAGTACAAAAGAAGGCTGGATGGATAAGAGAATAGAGAATGAAGAGAGATTAGAGCAGTCTCACTTTTTTAGTTTAACAAAATGAAAGTTGAAAGGGGATATAATTACTTTCTATAAATATGTTTGTGGGATGAATCCAGGAGGAAGAAAAAAAATATTTGAGGTTAAGAACAGTGCTATACCAAATGGTTACAAAGTAGTCACAAAATAAATTAGGCTAGAAATTAGAGGAAGATTTCTCCTTATCAGAGCAATGGATTTTTGGAATGCTTTTCCAAGGAAAGTAGGGGAGACAGCATATTTGAATTTATTCAAGATAGAGCTGGACAAGTTTGTGGAAGGGATATTATGACAGGATAGTGTTGTTCTTGGAGCAATAATCAGTCAATGTAATAGATAGATTCTAGTGTTTGGTAGTCCCAGAATAAGGTTGAAATAGCTCTTCTTAACAAGGGGGCAAAAGTAGACCCCTCACTAACACTGTGTGGTACCTTTCTAAGTGAGTATTCTCATTTACTTCAAAAGGAAAGTGCGGTAGAAGGTTGGAAGAATTTGGTCCTAAGAAAAAGTAGAGACAATATGCCACTTTTAGCAAAGAATGAACACAGTGAATATAACACCAAGTAAAACCTGATCTTTTCCCATAGTGAGAGACTTTCCATCACTAATATTAAAACATTAAGCACTCAGAAGTGAGAAAATTCCAGAGGTGTTACCTGTATAATCTTAATTTAGCCTCCTCATGCATATGCATTACGATACAGTCTTTAATTATACAGTCACCTATTTTTTATTGGGTCCCTGTGTTGCCCTGTGGGGCCAGACCAATGCTCAGGATCTCAATATCACACTGTTAGACAGGAGGGTGCAGTGTCCAATTACACATGCACGCACTCAAAAATCAATTAGGTACATACACACACTCTAGGTGCATACAGCCCCACCAAGCATGCACACACATACACACTACCAACTCAGGCACATACACATCCAAAATTACCAGCCTAGGCACCCGCTCAGTACCCGCTCAGTACACATACACAGATTACTAATTTGTATATCATGCACACAATGACATATATGCATATATATATATACACTCACCAGTTCACACACATACAATCCACCTACATATACACACAGGTAAGTTCCTAACTTGGATGGTACTGTGTGTGTATGTTTGTGCTTTGGGTACCTGGGATACTTGGGGGAAGGTTAAGGTGAGAGAGAGTTAAAGTGTAAGGAGTGAAAGTTGCTGGAGCCGGGATTAAAACTGGTGGACTAGAGAGAAGCTGGCTGAGGAACTGAGGCTTGGGGTTACTTAAGGTCAAGTGGCCTGGAGGTTACTCGGGCTCACCTGGTGCCAGGGTGGAAGCAAGGGAAAAAGCCCAGTGACAAGGAGAAAACAGCCAAGAGACAGAGGGAGAAAGCTGGGAGATCAGGGGAAAAGACAGTTGGGACAAGGCAATAGAAATGGCAGACATCTGGGGAAAAGGCAATAACAGTGGCAGAGACCAGCAGAAAAGGCAGTGGGGATGAGACAGTGGCAAAGAAACATGTTTGCAGGCAGAGAGGAAGTCAGGATAGCTGGAGCCACAGGAACTGGTATAGGTGTTGGTGGTGGCGGTGAGCCAGAAGCAGGAGAGGGAGAAATGAGACAGAAATTAGAGGGGTGAGGAGCAGAGATTAGAGCAGGGCCAGAACCATAGTAAAGCAGAACCCAACTCAGGATCCAAATAACAGGTTTATTAAATTAACACTGTACTATATCGCTTTGTTTCTACACCCACCCACCCACCAGCACTCACAATGGCAGGAGAAAGAGACTCAGTGGAAGGTTGGAGTCCAGGTAGGGAAGAGAAACAGAGTCCAAGTCCTTGCTTGAAGAGAGGGTGGGGGTGATAGCTAGCTATCTAGGCTGGACGGGGCTCTTTGTCCAGCAGGTGTTGTCCAGAGGGGGGTTACTGGCATGGCCTCTGGGTGGATAGGTGGTGTGGCATGGTGCTGGTCCAGATGGAGATGGCATCCCAAGGAGTCAGTCTTCACTACCCCTTTTATGGGGCAGGCTACCTATAATCTCCTATGGGGAGGGCTTGTCCTGGCAATGTCAGTTCTGTTCCAGAGGGTTCCAGGTGTTCTTACTGAGCATGTTCAGCCTTGGCACAATGGTGAGTTGCCTCATCTTTTGTTTCTTGAATGCTGAGGGTGGTTCCAAGGGCTGGGTTGTTGATCCAGACATTGGTTTTGATGGTTCAGTCATTTAGAGGGAGCTATTTTTAGACCTACTGCCATTGCCTCTCAAGCACCCTCATTCATCCCCTTTCATTCAGGAACCAAGTTATATAGGAGGGGTAGGTATGAACCATAGGTTACACAACAGGGCATAGGGACAAGATGGAGACTTGACAAAGAAAATGGAAACTTGACATGACTTATGCTAACTTACATATGTAGGCCTAAATCATATAGTATCAGTAAAACAGTAATATAGAACAGTAAAAATCAATATAAACATATTAATTATACAATTTAAAGAAGGAGAAAAAACAAAACAAATACAACTTGCTACCAAAATAAAATGCTGAAGCTTATCCTATGTCTTAGCTCACTTATACTTTTCTATAAGGGAATAGAGAGGGAGAGAAAAAGCCAGAAGTGGTTGGGGAAGGGGAGGGAATGCATTTCTAAATTACCCCCCCCCAAAACCCCGCCAAAAAACAAACAACTGGGGGTTTTGCTACACCTGTCTCTGTCAGTGCACAGGGCAGATGGCATGAGCAGCTTTGTATGCTTTTGTGCTTGTCATTGTATGGCCCCATGTTTTATTTACTACATACTTTTCAAACTGGGCTTTGAGATTCAAAAACTGATTAGCTCAAGAGCTCAACATCCAAGTACTTACTAGTTTTGGGACCCCTATTTGGATACCTGTGGTAAAATGTTATGGAATATTTAAACAATGTATTATAATACATTTACATGCCAGAGCACAGGCAACTTTAATTCTGTCATTCCCCAAACTTTTGAGTGTTTGACTTCTGTGCACATAATTATGGTCATTTACTGTAGTTTTATAAAAGCAATTTGAAATAGTGTTACATGAGAGTTAGGACAATTAGCACAGTTTCTCATCCCCCCTGTTGTCAGAGCTGTGGCACTGTGATAATTAAGAGCTGGCTGGAAATTATCTGACAGAGACACTGAAATTAGTTAAAAGTAAAACATTTTTGTGATAGTATGTTGATTTTGATGATTTTTTGAGGGGTGAACAAAGATTAGTGTTTCAGTAACATTAAAAAGCTCTATTTTGACTTTTTGATAATAGAACCTTTTGATTTTCAATTTTGAAATAACTGTTCTTCTTAATATATGATAAACTAAAAAAGTAAACAGCGAAACTCAGAATTCAATTCCTTTTTTGGTTTGCATTCAAAAGTTTGTCTACCTTTATCCCAACAATACAGCTGGTCCAATAAAACATATTCCCTTAAGAAATCCTTGTCTCTTGTATAATTCCTGGAAACCTCACGACTGTGACATCACTCTAACATTACCGTTTCAGTGCAAAGACAAGAATATTACAGGAATGTATTTGTGAGGGGGCCAGGACCCTGAGGGGCCCGGCCCGAACGGGGAACCCCGGAGTTCCGCCCCGCTTCCGGGTCCGGACCCGGAAGCCCGGCCGGGAACTTAAGGTTTCCCGGAACTTGAACCACGCCGACGCGGGACCGGCGTGGGAAGATAAAAGGGAACCACCTACCCCAAGCAGAGAAGGACGGAGGCTCCAGCGGGAACCTGCCCCTGGAGCGGCGGAGCTGGGAGCTGCGAGGCCGGGAGCCGCGGAGCCTGGAGCTGCGAGGCCGGGAGCCGCGGAGCCTGGAGCGGCGAGACCGGGAGCGGCGGAGCCAGGTGCTAAGGAGCCGGGAGCTGTGGGGCCGAGAGCGGCGAAGACAGGTACGGCCGCGCCGGGTGCCACGCGGCGGGAGCCGGCAGCGGCGAGGCCGGGAGCCGGGGAACCGGCGGCGGCGAAGCCGAGGGCCGGAGGTCCAGAGGCAGCTGGGCCAGGAGCGGTCGAGCTGGGAGCCGGGCGGCAGGGACCGGCGGCAGCGAGGCCAGCCGCCGCGAACCCAGGAGCGGCGCAGCAGCAGCCTGCAAGGCGGGAGGCGGCGGAGCCAGGGGGCGCAGCGGACCCCGACGGGACAAAGGTACCAAAGGGACCGGCCGCCCTTGCATCGGAGGAAGCCGGGAAGGGAGGCTCGGTCGGAGGCACCTTCCTCCGGCGGCTGCGGGCCGCTTGGCCGCGGGGGAAGACCCGCGGGCAGGGAGGCAGAGCTTGTAGCCCCCCCGGGACTAGAGAGTGAATCACAAGAGGTAAAGACACCTCAGGACTAGCGGAGCGATCAGCATCAGGGAAACTAGGTGCTGGTAGGACTCCTGGTGAGGGTCCAGCAGTGGGAGGGTACCTCACCCCCACTGCGGGGCTAGCCCGAAGACAAGGGAGCCCTAACGGAGGCTCCCCACCCGGAGGACCGGGCGAGGGTGTAGGGGAGGAGGAGCCCTCAGGACCCCTGGACCTTGGAGGTACTGTACCCCACGTGGACTGCCAGCTTCCCGGCACGGGTGAACCCCATATTTCCATCAAGTCGTGGCAGGCGAGAGCGGCGAAGCGGGACGGTCCAACCCGTACCACCTCCTCTCCAGGGGACATCCGGGGATCGGGGTCTCACGGTAAGTGACGCACCCCCATCCCCTTACAGTATTTATCACTTAGAATGGCAAGTTGCTGTGCAATTTGTTATTTTTTCTCTCTTTCAGTTAAGAAGACCGTATGCATTTTAAAACTACATTCAAATGATCTTACCAAAGGTCCAGTTATCTTTTTTTCATAAAAAGAGGACAGACTTGGCTGTTTTAAATTTCTAGGCCTGGTTCTCCTCTCTTTGTCCCGAGAGTGCCTCCCCACACCTTTAAGTGTTCTCTATTTGCCTCCTGGAAATTCAGACCACAAATATGTTATCCAAGCTCCTTTTTATTTATGTTTTTTTTAAAATATAAGAATCAGGTCCTATAACCAGGGAATAGAAATAAACCCATGTCACTTAGGTGACCAATTAAGACATTTGTAGGAATTATGAATATGAGATACCCAAATGAACAATTATAGCATAAATTTGTCAAGGAATCTCTATGCCAAATTGATTTATTTGTGGACAAACCATTCTTACAAAAAATTCAAGCTACTAACATATCAACAACAATTGTGGCTGGTTCTACAAACAATGCTTTAAGAATAAAGTTAGTGAGAAAGTAGTTTGAAGCTAGTAAATTGATCAGCTGCAATGCTAGTGTTGATCTGAATGACATTTTGGCAGATGAGCTCTTCATACTGTCTAATCCTGCTTTTTGTGTTACACAGGATAATTTACAATGATAGCATGCAATGTCTAATCATCATTCATGAAACACTTTGGAAAAGAAACCATGGCATGTTTTCAAATATTTTGCAAATTGGCATTTTTCATGGGCGTATCAATAATACCCTGAGTGGTTATGTGACATCATATTTTTCTTGTTAAAATTGATGGTCCTGTTTGTACTTTTTATTATTTGCTAGATTTACTTTATGTAGTCATAGTACGGAGGCATTTAAATGAATACTGTTGGAAACTAGTAAGTTTTCTGTATAGGTCCTGGCAGAGAATATAAGAAATGTTTAGGATTCATGGGCAGTATGTTAAAGCATTTGCATTAACACAAATCTTCTTATAAGTATTCATTGAATTTAAGGTGAGTATACAGTTATGATCCCCTAACCTGATCTTGACCATAACACTCATGGTAGAAACACATAATTCCTGCATCAAGTCCATAACTTCTGATTGAGCCAAAGCATCTCTTTAAGACAGACAATCAGTCATGACTGAAAGAATTCAGCATTTCCTTCCAATGGTTTGTTACCTTTGTGGTTAAAAGTTTTGTTTCTAAGCTGAATGTGCCAAATTTCAGCTTCTAGACATTAGATTGTGTTATGATTTTTACCTCTTTAGTTTCTTCTCCTGATGTGGTACTCAGAATCTGTGATGTGAGTCTCCTCTTAAACTTCTTCGGATAAACTGTATAGATTGACCTTTTTAGTTTTTCAGTACGACATAGGTTTTCTAAACACTGTATTATGCTTGTGGCGCTGTTCTGATACTCTTCCAATTTGTCCATATCCTTTTTAAAGTTTAGGCACTAGAAATAAACCCTGGATTTCTCATTAATGTTGCATACAGTGGTAATGTTGCTTCTACTTTTACCTAGTGTTCACATGATGCTGAGGGTGATGAAGAATTGGTATGTATTACTTAATATCTAGGAGCCACTGTCAAGAAGAGGGAGACCCTGTAAAAAACACACAGTAATGGTATATGGTTCTTGTTCCAAAGAGCTTATAATCAACTTTGGTATAGTTTGTTGTTTTAAGTAGTGAACAGGCATTAAAATAGTCACCCTGGAATAGGGGAGCCTTCTGGTTCAAGTTAGATGCATTAATCCCAGTCCATTACATGATGAGAATAAAAACTATGCTAGAATTTGCACAGTCATAGTACAGTTTCTCTTGCCTTCATAGTTGTACTTATGGTTGAACTCTAATAAGAGAGAGAGAGAAACTCTGCTGAGCTAGAGTGATTTATACTAATTTGGAATCTGGCATGCTGTTTTTTGCACTTGCAATTAAAATAGTGGGATGCTAATGGTTAGCATACTTAATAAAGAGTGAAGCATGGAATAGTTGTATATGTATCCTATAGCATAGGGTTACTTCCTCCTTTTAAGGCACATCCCTATAACAAAGGTTAATGAAAAGATTTCACTGAGTGTTTCATTGAGTTTCAGGCTCTGGAGGAATGTCTGATGAAGTGGGACCTTACTGCCCTTTTGCATCGTAGGGTGTGTACTCCTTACTGTGCTGTATCAGCTTGATGAGATGAAAGAAAGCAGGAGGACCATGATCCCATCCTTACACACTGTTCCCTTTGGAGGAACTGGCATTATTGGGGGAGGATTAACCTAGGATATGATACAAAGGCCATGGAAGAGAATGAGTCTTTTCATTGATTTCAATGGACTTTGAATCAGGCCCTTTGTGAAATTTCTGTACTTCCTGGTTTTGATGTGGGTGGCTGCTGAGCAAAAATGCAGATGAGGAAATAATTCTTTGTGTTCTCTCTGTCTTGTATTTCTTTACATAGGATCAAGACCAAATCTGGTCCTAGATCTGTCCCCCACTGCTGGTTCCTCACTGCTATTTATCTTCAAATCAGCACTGCATATAGTATTTCCTATCCCACTTTTCCTCAGGCAAGGATTTCTTATGATGATATTTTTTATTGGATAGTTAGGATAATGTTAGACAAGTTTTGAAATGCAAGACATTCTGGATTTAAAAGCTTGTTTAACTTTAGACCAATTATGTAGCTGGAATAATAAAGGATATCATCCAAAGAAGTCCCTGCCTCATATAATTTCTGGACCATCTTGGCTACAAAATCACTCTTACACTACTTTTCCTTAGTTAATGGACAGCAGATTTTTTTTATGAATTAGTCTCAAGAGTTAGGCTAGGTTTTTTTAAAACTAGTTTAAAATCATACATGGCAAAGCTAAATGAGAGCAGTAAAGTATATCAGCACACTTAATGTAGCCTGCCATGGCTAATGTAATGCAGGAAAGAGTTTAAGGTCATTGCTTTTGGAATGTAACATATGGCAATGCAGTCTGTTTGTCACTAGGCTTTCTGAATTACACTTGTCTTGATAGATGGGTGATTTTTAGCTTCTAGGTTTGTTCAAAATATTATGAGTTTTTTCACTGAAGAGGGATGCTGTATAAATATGCTATTAAGTGATGGTTGGCTATTGAACAAACACAATATTGAAAAGAGAGTATATAATTACAGTAATTACAGAACATAATAAAATATAAACATTGAATACACACCCACCCTTTTTACTCTTTATTTAGCTTGCAGTTATCATGCCATCGTTTATAGTTGGGCAAAATTTATTATAAGATTTTATGACTTTATCATAGCATGAATGTTTCTTTGTATTCTATTTAAAAACTACTGAACACCTGTGAGGGGGCTAAGGCCCCGGGGGACCCGGCCCGAGGGAGAAAGCCCGGAGGGACGTCCAACTTCCGGGATCAGACCCGGAAGTCCGGCCGGAGGGTTAAAGTTTTCCGGAACACAAACCGGGCCGGGGTGAGACCGGCCCGGGACGATAAAAGCAGCACCCCTACCCTGGTTAGGGGAGGAGGGAAACTTCGGTCGGAGGCGGACCGGGGACGAGAGGAGCCGGACGAGACGCGACGAACGCTAGCTGCAGCGGGACCGGCGGCAGCCGAACCGGAAGCGGGCGAGCCAGGAGCGGCGCGGGAGAAACCGGCGGCAGGATCTCCGGCAGGGACGATACCGGTAACGGCGGTATCGGGATCGGGGCCAGAGACACCGGCGGCAACCCCGCCGAGAGCAGCAGAGCCGGTAAGCGCTGAGCCGGGAGCAGGCGGTCCAGTGATAGCGGGGCTGACCACGTCAGAACCGGGAGCCCCGCGGTGGAAGCCGGCGAGAGCGGAGGGGACTGCGGCGGTACCAGGAGCAGCGCGGACTCCCGAGACGACACAGGTACCAAAGGGATTAGAGGTGGTCCCACCGGGCGAACCCGGGAAGGGAGCCTCAACCGGAGGAGACTTCCTCCGAAGACTGGTGGCTGGCTGGCCACGAAAGAAGACCCGTGGACAGGGAGGCGGACTTGGTAACCCTCCCCCCCGGGTCTAGAGACACCGGCCGTTGAGGGCTGGACAGAGGCCTTATTGGAGGCTCGGGTGAGGGTGTAGGGGAGTGAGGAGCCCTCAGGACCCCGGACTTTGGAGCTAGGGTAGCCCCTTGCGTTGGACCGTCAGCGCCCCATTTTGGGTGAACCCCTTTTTCCATCAAGACGTGGCAGGCGAGATTGACGGGGCACCAGCGGTCCAGCGCGTACTCCTACTCTCCAGGGGCCATTCGGGACGTTTGGGGTGACCCGCAACCGGGAGGCGCACCCCAGCGCCCACAACACCCTAGGTCAGATCTTCAGCTGACGTGATTCCTCATAGCTCTAGTGGTATCACTGGAGATGAACCAATATTCACTAGCAGAGGATCTGGTCTTGGATGTTTTGTCCTGCAGCTTTATGGTATAATGCAGACAGTGTTTATTTTTTTTCATATGTGGCCTCAGGCAGCCTGTTTCAAACTCCATACTTTATGCACTGTGCAGTACTTAAAACACAGACCACAGAACCCTGGATTCAATTCTTTGTTGAAGTAAAGGATTGTACTTCCACTGACTTAAATCTAACTGTACCCATTTATCCCATGGAGGCATCTTGTCCACTGTATTTCAGTAAAACAGAACACAGCCTCCATTTTCACATTTTACAAGTGCTATACAGTCAGGTTCAGGACCCAGGATACAAGTAACATTTCTGTTATTGTACTAGACAGCTGGGACAGTTGGAGATGCATAAATTAATCCAAGTCAGTTCATTGAAATAAGTGTTTGTTGTATCCCCAGGAGCCAGACACCTGTAGCATTTGAATGAATACCAAATGCATAATAAAGATGTAGCAACTGAAAATATGCTTCAAGACTTCCATGTATCAGATCTCTTTATATGGAAAGCAGTAGAAATGATGTGGTTCATCGTGATACATCGAGTTTCTTTTATAAGTGATCTCACTCTTTTCTCTGATCAAACTTATGGCAAAAATGTGAACAGAACTTGTTATTAATAAAATCCAGGTGAAATGTAATTAGCAGGGATATGCAAATGTAATTTAGAAATGCAGCAGAAAGTAGAAATGCCTGAACTCTGCATATACCCAAAATGAAATTGTTCTCATGAGGAGAAACGGTCTGCAAAAAAGTTAACACCCATAGCATTTCCTGTTTAAAACAGAAATAATAGCTATGTTTACAACATGTATAATTTATGCAGAATTCAGTGTAAACAAGCAGATGGCAAACAACGCATAGATTCTGTACATCTTGTCATTCGAGTATGTTGATCCTACATTTTGGCTGCCAGGGAATGCCAATGGTAGCATAAATATGTCACTGATAATTTGTCAGTTTGCCCTACTAATGGCAGAAAATGTGACTATCAAAAATAATTAAAAAGACATCCTGAATAGTATTTTTTGATTAGGCACTTCTTAAAGGAGTCACCTTTTATAGTCAACAAATACAGAACCATTCAGGAAACATTCTAAGTAATATTTTATTGGAAGCATCAATGAATGGGAAAATAGCCGAGGTAGGGTAAGTGTACTGTGTGCAAACACATTTTTGTTATTTTCTCCATTCAGCCCCTTCATTATCAGAATGAGACTTGGACTTTCAAAACAATTTAGGAAGTTTCATTGGTATCTGCTTTTCATTGCCTAAAATTCTAAACCTTTAGCATTTTTTAGATTAAACAAAGATGTTTTGTATCCTTTAAAAAAAGTCAAAGTGCTCCAGTTTTCTTTTCCTCTCGTAAATGAAATCTCTCACAATGAGACACATAAGACCAAGTTCACCCCTGATATAGCTCCATTGATTTCAATTTGGCCTGCATGTTATTTCATGCTTAAGGACTGTAGAATGAATCAGAAAGCTGGTGGGGGGGGGAAGGGAAGGAAGGAAGAGGAACTGTGTTCACAACATAGTGCAGAGTTAAAGTTCCCAAAGTCACCTTGTTGTAATGAAGATTCTGAAAACATTTTACTTGATTTAGTCTATGACCATTTTGGCAACTCTGTACTATCCAGTTTAGCTTTGTTACATTTTGTGATAGAGAACTTCAATATAGCTTCTGCTTGGAGAAGACTAGCAAACAAAGTTTCTTTTCATTTTATTTATAGGTCTGCTTATAACTTTAAGCACAGCAAACTTAACTAAACAAAGTAATTTACTGAAGTAGGAAGAATGCACCCAGACTGCAAATAAATGTACTTAGCAGGATATTTGTATCTTGCATCAGAAACATCAGCTTGAAATATCGCTCCATTGCTTCTATGAAAGGGAAGTTTGCCTTTTTTTTTGCTTTATTTAACTATTAGATTTTATTGGGTGCAGTATTATATTCTGACAGTTCTATAGTTAAACTGGCGTTCTGATGCCACTTAAGACTGTGGTGGGGTGCTAAATTCTCAGATAACAGCATAAAACTGTTTGAAAAACATAAGCTCAAGTCAAGTTAATTTTCTGCAGGTAGGATTTTACTGCTATTTTCATAAAAATGTAATAGTTGCTTTCTTTTGGAAAGTACAAGAGGATAGTACATTATGCAATGGGTAGGAATGCAAACTATTGATAGGGGATTGAGAATTCAGTCAAAATATACATCATCAAAGTAATCATATCCTTATGAAGATTTCACCAGGAACTCCAAAATGTCTGTTTCTACCCATTGAGTTTTTTTGCTGCCCAATATATCTTCTTCACCATTTTTTCTAAACCTGCTTATCTTCCTTCATTTCCAGCATCCCTCAGGGTTATTTCTCATGCTTCTAACTTCCATTGGAATTTGTACCAGAAACACAACAAAACAGAGGGAAACTCAGTTATGCATACTACCTCTGCAGTAAATCTTAAAGCATAGCTACATAGTGCATGCAATAACGTATGTAACAGTAACGTAATGAATGTAATAATACGTATTAGAGAGAGTATGCCTTACTACATTGGCTTCTGTTTTGTTCATAGATTTCATAGACATTAGGGCTGGAAGGGACTTCGGAAGATCATTGAGTCCAGCCCCCTGCCCCAGGGGCAGGAAGTCAGCTCAGGTCATAGGATCCCAGGAAGATAAGCATCCAAATTTCTCTTGAAGGTGTTCATAGTAGGTGCTTGAACCACTTCCGATGGCAGGCTATCCTAGACCTTGGGGGCTCGGACAGTAAAGAAATTCTTCCTTATGTCCAGCCTGAAACGGCAGGAGTTTATTACCATTCAACCTCGTCATCCCTTGGTGTACTCTGGTGACCAATCGTTCCCCCAGATCCTGATGAACACCCCTGATAAACTTATAGGTGGCCATCAGATTGCCCCGAGCCTGCGTTTTTCCAGGCTGAAGAGTCCCATAGCTCTCAGCCTGTTGTCATAAGGTCTGTTTTCCTGACCTTTGATCATGTGCGTGGCTCTTCTCTGGACTCTCTCAAGCTTCTCCACATCCTTTTTGAATTGTGGAGCCCAAAACTGGACTCAGTACTCCAGCTGCAGCCTCACCAAGGCCGAGTACAAGGGGAGAATGACATCCGGGGATTTGCTTCAGAAGCATCTATGGATGCAAGCCAGCATTTTGCTCGCTTTATTAGCTGCAGCATCACACTGAAGGCTTATGTTCATCTTGTGGTCAGTCATGACCCCCAAGTCCCTTTCGTCCATAGTGCTAGCCAGAGTAGCACTGCCAAGCCTATAAAGATGCTGCAGGTTTTTCCTCCCAAGGTGGAGAACCTTGCATTTTTCCATGTTAAACACCATCAGGTTCTCATCTGCCCATTTCCTAAGTCTGTCAAGGTCAGCTTGGATCGCCCTCCTGTCCTCAGGTGTGGATGCTTTACCCCAAAGTTTGGTGTTGTCGGTGAACTTGGCCAGTCCGCTTCTGACTCCAATGTCCACATCATTAATGAAGATGTTGAACAATATAGGTCCAAGGACAAAGCCTTGAGGGACCCCACTGGTCACAGGGCACCATGATGATTGACTTTGGTCTCTGGGTCTGACCATGGAGCCAATTCCCCAGCCAGCGGGGTCGTGGTGGACCCGAGGCCACATTTGGCCAGTTTTGCCAACTTTAACTTTTTCATACTTTAAATCTCATAAAGTAGAGGAGCAGGACACTCTGTGCTGCACAAATAAAAGAGGGTTCAACAATTGATGTAGCTTTGTGCAAGCCACAACAGTGCAGAGAAACTCCACATTACATTGCACGTGTTAAGGTGCAAAAGCTTAGTGTCAGGACATAAAAGTTGCATAGAGGTGGTCTCAAGCTGCAGGTTAACTAAACATCAGAGATCAGTCAAGAAATTACTTAAATATGAGTGTAGGGGGCAATTCATGGAAAATAGCAGCAAGTTAGGAAGTTCATCAAGAAATAAGAGGAAGAGAAAAGTTAGAAGCCAGGTTTGGAAAGATCAAGACATACAATAGGGCCTCACTGTAGTAAAATAACTTGTTATGCAGGTGTCTACAATTTCTGTGGGTAGCAGGTCTTAAATCAGGCCTTTCCCAAAATTTGAAAGTCACTGATTTTGTTTTTGAAAAGGGGCCAAGATTGAGCTAGTTCTTATTTTATGTGAAACATTTTGCTGACCTTGATTTGGACAGTGCAATGAAAAATAGTAGAAAACTTTCAGAACAGGATTATCTTACCAATATACATTAGTTGAGAAGAAATGAATGACTTCTACCTTTGCTATTAAAACAATAAATAGGAGATCATGATAGCTGCCTAGATCAGGGTTCTCAAACTTTTCAACCTCAAAATATTCCTTGATAAACTCATCAGCCCTTCATAGACTGGAGTCACCCCTCAGAAAATGTCAGCTTTTAATTTTCACTCATTTTTTAATGGCAGAAATACAGCCATTCTTCTGTTTGAAACAACTCAGACCAGAACAAGGCAGGATTTTTTTAATACTATGGATTTACATTTGAAATTTTGGTGTTTCTATTGTGAATCATGTTTGCATACCTAACAGTGCAAACTTTTTGTGGTACCTGGTAGTAGTTTTGAAAGGCTCTCAAGGCATCCCAGGGTGCAGCAACACCCTGGTTGAGAATTACTGGTCTAGATATTGAGATCCTCCTTGCCATGAATTGGCAGGGCTGGATTTGTTGTTCGAGATCTCTAAGCTAAAGATCCAAGGAAAAATCTTTGTTTTATGAAATGGTCATTTAAAAAGATTAAAAGTAGAATGAAAATAAGTCTAAGGGGAAGGAAGTGATATTCAGAAGTGGCCTATACCTGGTGGGAAACCCTAGCTTCATTGTAGTCGATGGCAAAATTCACATTCAATAAGACCAGAATTTCATCCTTCATATTTCTTTATACTCAAAAACAAGGCAAAATACCCATAATCCATTCATGGATTTGTAAAATGAAGCATATTGGTACATTTTTCTTTTGTATTCATGCCAGTACAGCTCTGATGTTCACCAAAAATCATTGCAGAATTGTGAAAACTGTCAGTTCAAAATTCATCCCCCCGCCCTTTCCATTATTCAAGCATCTCTACATGTGAAATATGAAAATAACTGGTCTGAGGTATTGTCTGAGGATGTCTCTTCATAGCATCTGATGAAGTAAGCTGCTGAATACAACAGCTTGTGCATCTATGACTTAGTCTATGAAGTCCAAATCTACCCTGTCTTCTAATGATCCGAGAGACCATGGAATCTTACCAGTCTACTAGCATTAAACATAGTCAAAATGGATAGGCAGAAGACAGATCAGTATATGAAAAAGGCCATTCACAAAAGGAATGAGACATATTTTCCAGAAAAGACAGAAAATGGGGAAAATGTGTTATCTGTCAGCATGATAAGAAACATGTTTAAATATTTGCAAACATGTAAATTGCAGATGTGTAAGTCACATTTTTCTCCTTTTGACCAATTGCAGCTTTGATGATTGTAACTTTAAGCTACGATAAAATACTGTAGCTGAATTGTAAATTAATCCTGTGCATTATTTTGTTGGCCAGACTTATGCTGTTGCTTGCAGGACATTTTTGTGATGTACTCTTTTTCTTCATAAAAGCCAATTCATGAAACTGTACTGATCCCAATAAAATAGAACAATCAGGAAATAAAAGTGAAAGGAATCATACAGTTTATTATAAATATTCTGAGTATTTGGTTCCAATGAAAGAAAGCACTCAGCTTCCAAGAATCCCTGGGAGAGAAGGATGAATTTTTCTATGGAGATTTTCTGTGAACTAGAGATGATAAAAGGCATGGGAGTGGAAATGCACAGCTGGGAATATAAGATGAAGAGCAAAGATAATTATTTTAAAAGCATCTACAGTACATTAATCAAAACTCACCATGGATTATAATAGTAACCTTTTCAAGGAAAAAGGGGAAAAAAGGTGATCCCAGTAGTTTGATTTTTAAACAAAGACACTTGGATGACAGGCCAAATGTTGTGCAGTAGAAAGATTTTTTAAACACATATTTGAATACAAAGTAACTTGACTGCCTTTAAAAATATGCTTTTTGTTTAGGGCTGTCCAACTTCTAAGTGACCAGGGGCTGAACCCACACAAGCCACACCAGCAGGAGTTGCATACCATGTGGGCTGAAACTGTGTGCTGTGGGGATGCCTCTTTCCTGCTGTACCACGTGTGGGCTGTGGTACCTTCCCCTTCCACAGGTCACTGGACATGGGTGTCCTTGCTGCTTTGTATTGCAGTCTCCCCTGGCACTAAAAGCTGCCTAATGCCATGCCACCCCCTGAGAGAAGATATATGAAGTAGACACAAGATGAGAAGCCTGGAGACCTTTGCTGCTGCAGCCTGAGACAGGGGGAGCAGTGATAGGGAGGGAGCTGGATGGTTTCGGATTAAACCCTTGAAAACCGTATGTGGCCCTTGATCTTATGTCCTTTTAGTGTCATTGTTTTCTTTCATGTGAGGAATTTATTGGTATTCCTGAATGTTTCTTAAATATGAATTTTCCCATGAATCATTTTAAAGTTTTCCTTTGAACCGTAGAAGTTAAAATGGCCTTGCAGCAGCTACTGTTTTTAAAAGGACTCTCATCTTACATGGCAGGAAATATCCTTGTAATTAGTATCATGGAAATAAACTTGTAATAGATCTTTACCTTGTAATAACATTATCCCAAAATTTTACCTGAAACATGTGGCCCAGTGCATGGTCTGACCTGATGATAAAGCCTATGGGAACAGAATTTAAATTAAGAAACAAAATTATTTTTTATGTGCCCAGTGTGATTTATCATGCAAAATGTATTTAAAAATATTGTTTTGAGATGTATAAAACACTAGATATCAGTAAAAAAATAAGGTTTGAGGTAGTATTTGGACATTTGGTGGCAGACTTAATTTGTGGATCTGAGCTTATTTTGGAGCTCTTCAGATACAGTTCTAATTCAAAATGTTAGTGGTGTGCTGTTAACTTACCTCAGCTCCATATTTTCTCATTACTTAATGGCAATTTTGGAATTGTCCCTTGGGCTGTGTAGTTGCTGACCAAAGTACAGCACAATATATACCAAAAAGGAAATTAAAACTTTTAATATAAGGCTCTAGAATGGGGCACACTACTCAGCATCATTGCAGGCATTTTTCCAAGAGGCAAATGTCCTTTCCAGTTTGTAAGACTAGTTTTGACTTCCAAAGCAAGGAAGATGTAAAAGGAAAAGAAAAATCAGATACGGTAAGTAAATACGTCACTCAGTCCAGACATTGGAATAAACATGTACACATATTTTAATTTTGCTGAGAGTAATGTGTTTTAATATTAAGAGGAGTTTCAAGACATCTGAAGCCTTTCTAGAAGTATCTTTTCAATTACTGACATCTAAATAAATATTACTAACAGCAAAAGCAACAAAAGGCAGCTATGGCATTCTACATCTATGGGTACATGGAACATTTGGAGCACTGCAAGAATCAATTGTTAAATCATATAAAAGAATACGTTTTTCAAGTAGGAAAAGACTCTGTCCAATTAGCCCATGATCAATTTTTAAGCAGAACCTCCCCCCTCCCCCCCGTGAAATCACTGGGAGATTCCTGTTTAAATATCAATTGCATGTTAGGTTTTCTTTCAGTAGGAACTTGATGCATTGTTCTGTAGGATAAAGGAAAGCCTCCCTCTTCACCACGCTAAAAATCTAGAAGATCTATACTCTTCCTTCTCTTCTCTACTCTCACAAGCACATATACAATCTATTTAGTCCCTGTTTGTTCTGTCTGAGACTTTATCAACTACCATTTCTAGGGCTGTGTGAAGCTTCAGTCCGTGACTGATTCGGCAGAGATTTGGCTTGATTTGGTGGCCAAATCTCTGAATCTGAATCGAATCAGAGGACCCTTTAATCTCTCTGAATCAGTTCAGACAGATTCAGCCATTCAGAACTAGAACAGGTTTAAATGTTTTTTTCATTATATTTCTAGGTAGCAGGGGCTCTGAATGCTGTGGTGCTGGGGCAGATGCAATGTCCCACAGAAGCATGGGGGCTCTCCAGCATGCTTGGCAGCAGACCTGGAAGTGGACCAGAAGCACTTCCAGTCTACTTCTGGGTTCACCAGGGAGCGTGCTGGGGACTCGGCAACTGGTGCCTCCTGGGTCTGGGGGGGGCACTTAGAGTCCCCCTGTGGCCGATCGCTGAGCTTGGGTGGGGACTCAGGGCCCCCCTCCCCCAGCGCACTCTCTGGCAGACCCAGAAATGGACTGGAAGTACTTCCTTGTCCACTTCCAGGTTTGTTGCCAAGCATGCTGGAGAGCCTCCTGTGCTGCTGTGAGATGCTGCATCTGCCCCAGCACTGCAGTGATCATGAGCCACGCTGCTACCTCAAGGTATGTAGAAAAAACTTCTAAAGCTGTGCCTGTGCCCAAATCAGCATCGAATCATCAGATTCAGTTGAATTAAATCAGGGACAGTAATCCAAATCAATGGATCGAATCATTGTCCCTGATTTGGGCTGACTCCAAATCTGAATCGAATAGGGCCCATTTTGCACAGCCCTAACAATTTTCTGTCTGATTTATTCGAATCCCCCACTCTTACTTCTCTTCAGTACTGTAGTGGGATTCTATGGTCTCTTCCATTAACTAGTAGCTGTTCCTCATAGTAGCACTAGTGATGGCTGTCGTGGAGGGGGAGGGGGAGAAAGTGAGGCGACGTCATTCTGCAGTTTCTGCTGGCAGCAGTGGCATCAGACAAATCATCTCTAATACCTAGATGGAGTAATGTCTGGCAGTGGGTTTTCTTGTGGTGTGGGCTTGAGTGTCTGATTGGGAATGGCCAACCCTTCAGCTCCTAAGATGGACCTGTATCCCCTGACTCTTGCAGGTCTCTTCCAGCTGGTGTGGAATATAGGCACAGAGACTCTGGCTGAGTGCAGGGACAGTGTTCCAGATTTCTTTCCAGTACAAGATCTTCAAGCTGCACGCAAGGGTTAAGTAGAAAGACACTGGAAGGGAGAGAGGCTGAAGAGGCAACAGTATTAACACTTATGCCTGAAGTAGTCATTCGTGGTCTACACATGCATTTGATCCAGGCTCAGTTTACTCTAGAGTAAACTTCTGCAGATTAATCATTTCTGTGCAGATGTCTACACATACAGGGACTAGGCATCGGATTTGCTGCTTTTAGCACCAAATGTCCTGAAGCTCTTCAGCCCTGCAATAGGCCCCTGTTGCCACTAGGGGGAACTTAAGGCTCCCCCTGGATGCTAACCTATGGGCTGGCAGGGAGCACTAGGCCAGGAGACATCTGTCTCCTGATCCCTGGGGGCTGCCTGCTGCTGGGGCAGGGAAAAAGTCCCTCTGCCCTAGCAGCAGGGAGCTCTTGGACCTATCTCTCTGATCATGGGCAGGGCACTTGGAAAGAGCTGCAAGTGAGGAGCAGGTCAAATTCTCCTGCCCTTATCTGCCAGTGGGGCAGTTAGCAGCTAGCTTATTGCTAGCTGTTCCACTGGCAGATTGGGACAGGGGGCTGGGACCTTTCCCACCCCTGCAATTCTTTCCAAACCCCATGCCTCTATCACCCAATTGGGGCATGCCCCAGCAGCAGGTAATTCCCAATGCCAGCTCCACCACCACAGGGCCAGTGCTGGGAGATCCTTATCTCCCAGTGCCAGCTCCACAACTGTAGGGCTGGTGCTGGGAGACGCTTAGTTCCCAGGGTCATCTCTGTGACCACAGGGTTGGTGCTGGGAAACCCTTATCTGGGATCCTAGATTTTGCTTCTCTCTCCTATCTCTCAGCTCCAGTTCCATGACTGGTGTGACTGGTGCTAAGGATAAGGCAAGCTCTGCTCCCTCCTCTATGCAACACTGGCCAGAATCATGCCTGTGTCAGGCACTAGCACCCCGACATCCCTACCTGCTGTTGCTGCGAGGCAGCAGGGGCTGCACACCATGGGGGGAGTTTGTGGGAGGTTCCTACATCCCCCACACTCACCCTGCCCAGCTGAGCTTCATGCTCCCACTGCCTCTCTGGGGGAGAAGTGAGGGGAAGAGTCCCCCTCTGGGGCTGGGCAGCATCCAATAGAGCCCTCACTCATCACCCTGCAGTGATGGGGGAGAAGTAGGGGGAAGAGTTCTTGGGCCAGGAAGCCTCACAGAGCCCTCTTCCTCACCCCATGGAGGTGGCAGGGGATGAGGAGGGAGAAGAGCTGCCTCAGCACCAAACAGGGCCACCCTCCTGGCCCTGCAGTGGTGCAGGAGAGGGAGGAGGGGGAAGAGTTGCTCTCTGGGGCCAGGCAGCACTGTGTGCCTGGATTGCTCCTGGCTGTCAGGGAGCCTCTGCGGCTGGTTTGCCAGGGCCTGGCCACACCCTCACTCCTCAGCTCAGCTTCCCTGTGGAAGGGAGGGCTGATCTATCACCCCTGGGCTTCTGGCTTGAGCCACTGCAGGCATGTGCTGAACATCTATTCATTTGCAAACTGGTTCACTGTCTGCAGGTTAGACTAAGAGTGAATCAATTCAGGCTTAGGTTTTTTGAATGTCTGTCCCTAGCCCTAGTGAGAGAGTTTTTTCAAATATCTAACCTAAACTTCCCTTGCTACAAACTTGAGACCATTGCTATGTGTTCTGTCATCTGCTACCACTGAAAATAGTCTAACTTGGGGCTGGGAAAATACAGCTTGTGGGACAGATTCAGCCCACCAGGCCATTTTTTTCTGGCCCAGGGAGCCGATCTAAAGTTTAGACAATTATTACCTGCCAGTGGTTGCCTGTCTGAAAACTGATGAGGTGCCAGCAGCATGAGCCACTGGCTACAGCAGCAAGTGGCTCAGGTTCTGGTTGCAAAGCAACCAGTCCAACCCCAATCTGCTCTGCCCCCACCCCCAGAAGCTTCTGGAGGCTGGAAACTTATGGCTAGCAAAGGCTTCTGCCCTGGAAACCCTATGCCTGTTCTCCAATCCTCCCTCATCCGAGAGTTGAAATTCAGGTAATAGCAGGTGTGGGGAGAGGGGGTGGTGCTGGCAATTGCTCAACTCCATGGAACTCACTGGACCAGGAGCACCACATGGAAGCATACAGCTGGCCCAATCTGATAGCATGGAACTTTGTTGTGTGTGTGGATATGGTAGGGGATGTGGGAGTCTGTGTGGGTGTGTGTGGATTATGGTGAGGGGTAGAATTGTGTATGGGGGCTGTGGAGGGTGTGGAGATATGGTGGAGGAATGGGAGTGTGTCGGGGGGGGCTGTGGGAGGATGTGGGTGTGTGTTGAGGGTATGTGGGTAGTGGAGGGAAGTGGGGAGCCAGCCCCACCCATCCTGTCCTGGATGCAGTGTGTGCTTCCTGGCTGGATGGCCAGGACCCGTATGGTGCTGCAAGGGAAGCTGCAAGGCCAGGACCTATCCATATGGCTGCAAGGCCAGGACCCACATGATGCAGCATGGAGCCAGCCTGGCTTTGCCCATCCCCTCTGTGCTGTGCTGTGTGGGTCCTGGCATTGCAGCCAGAATCGCCTTGTGCTAGGCCAGGTTGGGCTAGGCTGGCCTTGTGCTGTGCTGTACCGGTCCCAGACTTGCAGCCAGGACAGGACATGTGGGAATGACTTCCCACTTCCCACCATACACACCCACACTCTTCCATAGTTTCCATAAACACTCCTATCCCCCATAACCCCATATCCCCACACCCTTCTATAGCTCCCACACACACTCCAGGCACCCCAGCATAACCCACAAAAACTCATACACCCCTAACCATTTCCACAAACACACCAACACGCTCCCACAGACCCCACACACTCCTGCCTCCCCACCATAACCCCCCACACCCAAACACACCCCACAACCCCTACCATATCCACACACACACTGACATCCTCTCACAGATCCCATCTCCCCACCACATCCACACCCTCCCACAACAGCCCCACACACTCCCACCTCCACCCCTACCATACCTACACACATCCTCCAACAACCCCACCCTTACCACATAGTTTACACCCCTACAAACCCACTCCCACCCTCTTCCACATACCCCACCCACCGTACCCACACACCATACACCCACCACAGCCCACAACACCCTCACACCCACTCCTCAACCACACAGCCCCCACATACACCCTTTTATCCCCCCCCACAATATACAAGAGTAAGACTGTATTTTGAGCTATTATGCAATTGCCTCTAGATACACTATGCAAACACACATAAATCAGGACAAAATATATATTTTTAAATAAAATTAAAAGAAGTTATAGTAGATTTTTTTTTTTTTTTTTTTTAGTATATGATTTGTTTTCTTTCCCCCCCAAGTTTCAAGATAGCAACCTCCCCCACCCCCCAATAAAGGAGTACTTCCAGGGCAAAGGAAGGGACTTCTCGTTGCAAAGATCAGTGACTAGGGATGGGACTTCCAGTCTCAAAATGGCAACTAGGGGGTGAGCTACCCTTGTGGCCCTTTGAAGCTCACCAAAACTCATTAAGTGGCCCTCTAGCTGAAATAATTGCCCAGCCCTGGTCTGACTCCATCCTCTTTGGAACCACCCTTCAGGTAGTTGAAGGCTGCTATTAAATCTCCCACAGTCTTCTCTTATCCAGTTTAAATACACCCATTTCCCTTGACATTTTCTCATAAATTATTTGCCCCAGCCCCTAACGATTTTTGTTGCCCTACACTGGATAATCTCCTATTTGTTCACATCCACTCAGATTTCCACCCAGACAGAGCTCATGACTCTGCCCCCCACCTAGATGGGGCCCCTGGACCTGGACTGTGGGGGCTGTCTGGCATGGCTGCTGCCAGCTGGGTGGCAGGGGAGTTCCCATTTATGGGGTGTGCTCCCTTGTAGAGTCTCTGGAGGGCTGGGTGTGGGAGCTTGAGGAGCATGTACACCAGCTACACACCATCAGGGCCCACAAAGACTTCATCGATGGCTGCTGCCAGACCCTTCTCCAGAAGAAGGAAGAAGAGAAGGAGATAGAGATGGTGGCCAGCAGGAAGGCTTATCATGAAGACCCAGCTGGAGCTACCTGGAAGACAGTCACCTCATGCTCCAGAAAATTCAGGGCCATGGCTGCTCCTCTCCTGGCCCTGCACAGCATATACACTCCCCTCCCCATGCATGAGGAGGCTCCAATGGTGACACCAGAGGAGGAGGAAGGTAAGCAGTAAGGTGCTACTCCCAAGAGGCACAAGGTGGTGGAGGTGGGGGACTCCCTCCTACGGGGCACTGCAGGGGATCTGGTCACCTATCCTCTGACTGGAACTCCTAGCTTATGAGGTGTGCTGTCTCCCTGGGGCTCACATCCAAGCTGTTGTGGAGAGGATCCCCAGGCTCATCCAGCCTCCAATTTCTACCCCATGCTTCTCATCCATGTGGGCACAAATGACATGGTTAGGAGTAATCCATACCGGGCCATGAGTGACTTCAGGACACTGGGGGTTGGGCTCAAGGGGTCAGGCACCCAGGTACTCTTTTCTTCTGTTCTCCCTGTTGCAGGCCACAGTGTAAGGAGGGAAGGATGAATTGAGGAAGTGAAATGATGACTCCAATGGTGGTGCTACAGAGAGGGCTTTGAATTCCTTGACCACAGAGCACACTTCAGGGAGAATGGACTCCTGGGAAGGGATGGCATCCACCTTACATGGAAAGCCACCCTGTTCTTGGTCAGAGTGGCTGATCTTCTGGACAGGGCTTTAAACTAAGACTGCTGGAGGATGGGGATACATTAACTCAAGCATGCCCAGGGACTGACATACAAAAAAGGAGAGCTACTCTTGTGGTAGTTGAGGGAATAGTTTCCCTTCAGCATGAAAGGAAGTTGAGGGCCACAGAAGGAGGACTCAGGTGCCTTTACTCTAATGCCAGGAGCATGGGCAACAAGCAGGAGGACCTAGCCCTCCTACTCTCCAGTGGGCATTATGATCTAGTAGGGATTACAGAGACCTGATGGGACTCCTCACACGATTGGAGCTTTGCCATGGAATGCTATGCCCTGCAACTCAAGTAGCAAAGAAAGGTGAAGGTGTAGCTCTCTACGTGAAGGAGCAGTACACTTGGAGGCTGACTTTGGCTCCAAAGAAGAACAGCTTGAAACCCTCTGGGTCAAACTGCAGAGGTGGTGGTGGTGGTGGGGGTACAGTGAAAGAGACCTAACTGTAGGTATATACTACAGACCACCAAACCAGGGGGAGGAACTCAATCTGGAGTTCACCTGAGAACTTGCAGAGGTCATATGAGCACAGGACATGGTCATCATGGGTGACTTCAATTGTCCAGATATGTCTTGGGGGAGGAACACTCAGCCAAGTCAGATCAGTTGTGTTCCTTACTAACTTGCATCAATGAGCTTTTCCTGACTCAGGAGGTACATGAGCCAACCAAAGTAACTCTATTCTAGACTTGGTCCTGGCCAATGGGGACAACCTGGTGACCAACTTAAAAATAGAAGGTAGCCTGGGTGACAGCAACCATGAAATTATCATGTTCACTATCCATCACAAGGCAGAAAAATTAGATAGCAGGACTGAAGTTTAGAACTTAAAAAATGCAAATTGCAACAAACTCAGGTTATTAGTAAGTAAAAAGGCTGCAGGACCAAGGGGTGAATGTGAAAGGAGTGCATGAATAGTGGTTGTTCCTTAAAGGCATGATCCTCAAAGCAAAAAGGAAGCCCATTCACATGTGGAGGAAAGGTAACAAAAGGGATGGGAAGCCCTCTTGGTTAAACAAGGATATCATGGTCCTCTCAAGAAAGAAGAAAGAGGCATACAAACAATGGAAGCTTGAGGCATGCCCCAAGGAGGACTATACAACAATGGCCCACAATGGTAAGGAACAGATTCAAAGGGCTAACGCAGCAACTAAACTAAAATCAGCAACAGGAGTCAAGGACAACAAGAAGTCCTTTTCTAGGTATGTAGCAAACAGAAGGAAAACAAATGGGAGTGTGGGGCCACTGCTCAGCAACTCAGGGCAGCTGGTTACCAGGACTCAGGAGAAAAGTGAACTCTTGAATGACTGCTTTGCTTTGGTCTTTCACTAGGCCAAGAGCAAAATCATGCCAGAGTGAATACACAATAAGCAGAGTAAGAATAACTGCTTTCCTACTGTTACCTTAGAATGGTGTGTGATCATTTGAAAAACTTAGACATATATAAGTCAGCAGGACCAGATGAACTTGATCCGAGGGTGCTGAAGCAGCTGGCCGAAGTCATTGTGGGATTGCTAGCAAAACTTTTCCAAAACTTGTGGTGGTCTGGAGAGATCTCTGGGGACTGCAAGAGGGCCAATGTTGTGCCCATCTTCAAGAAAGGGAGGAGGAAGGACCTGGGTAACTATAGGCCAATCAGCCTAACTTCTATCCCAGGGAATATTGTGGAAAAATTCATCAAGGAGTCTATATGTGATGGGCTTGCAGAAGGTAGGATTCTGAATGACAGCCAACATGGCTTTGTCATGGGCAGGTCTTGTCTTACGAACCGCATCTCCTTTTATGATCAGGTAACTCACTACCTGGATAAGGGAGAGGAGGTTGACATTGTATACCTTGACTTCCAAAAGCCCTTTGATTTAGTATACCATAATGTTCTTGTCAGAAAATTGGAGAACTTTGGGCTTAACCATGAGACAGTTAGGTGGGTAGGAAGCTGGCTGTGGGGTAGGACCCAGAAAGTTTTAATGAACAGATCTGTGTTATCTTGGTGAGAAGTGGCCAGTGGTGTCCATCAGGGGTCAGTGCTTGGTCCAGTGCTTTTCAACATCTTTATCAAAGATTTGGATGTGGGAACTCACTGGCCAAGTTTGCGGATGACACCAAGTTATGGGGTGTGGACATGCTTGAAGATGACAGGCTAGCAAGTAGGGTAGATCAGAATCAAATGAGGTTCAACACTGAGAAATGTAAAGTGCTCCACCTGGGGACAACTCCCCCTCCCCCCATGCCCAGAGGCTTGGCAACACCAAACTGATGAACATCACGAATGAAAGGAAACTGGTGGTAATAATAGACCGTAGTATGAATATGAGCCAGTAGTGTGACACTGTAGCCAACAGGTCAAATTATGCCCTTGCATGCATCAACTGATGCATCTCCAGAAAAACTAGGGAAGTGATTCTTCCACTGTACTTGGCATTGGTGAGACCGCAGCTGGAGTATTGCATCCAGTACTGGGTGCTGCACTTCAACAAGGACATGGTAAAGCTCCAGAGAGTCCAAAGAAGGGCCACTCATATGATCAGAGACTTTCATGGCAAGCCATACAAGGAGAGGCTGAGGGACCTGGAAATCTTCCACCTGAAAAAGAGAAAGCTGAGAGGGGACTTGGTAGCAGATTACCACTACATCAGGGGAATACATAAAGGGCACAGTGAACAACTGTTCACCAGAGCATCTTTGGGGAAAACCAGGAGTAATTACCACAAACTCCTGGAAGACTGTTTCAGACTCAACAGCAGAAAAAACTTCTTCACATCTAGGGTGGCTAAATTGCAGAATAGGCTCCCTCCAGAGGTGGTGCAATTGCCTACCCTGGAAATCTTCAGGAAAAGACTTGGATGGTCACCTTGCTGTTGTCATCTGGCTCCCAGTGTCTTTTCTGCCTGGTGCAGAGGGGCTGGACCTGATGATCTCCCAAGGTCCCTTCCAGCCTCACAATCTATTAATCCTTTCTGTAGTTGGAGGCCCAAAAACAGAATAGTTACTGGAATAATACCCATTGTTTTATGTTTTCTGAGTTATCTTCAAAAAGCAATAAGGAAAAAACATGTGAGATGCTTTACAAGAGTCTCGTATCAGCAGTCTGGCCTGACTTCCTTTAGCTCTTTAGTATTCAAGGCCATTCAATTTAGGAAAATTCACTATTTCTACTGGAGTTCTCTAAGGCAAGGCTGTCCAACTGGTGGCCCATGGCCTGCTGTGTGAGGAGCTGAGGATGAATTTGGAGCGGGGGAATGGGAGCAGGTCACACCTGCAGTGTAGTGGTGGGGGGTTGTGCCTGGGCACATGGTATACTTGGGAGAACGGGAGGTGGGAGGAGCATCCATGTGGAGTGAAGCCTGGTAGCCCATGCTTCACTTGGTGCAGTCTCTGCAGCATACAGCCTCTGCTGGTGCGGCCCCCAGGGACTTAGAAGATGGGCACAGCCTGCCCCAGCCCCAGGGTCCCATTCACTCCAGCCTCTGCCTCTGCCCCTGCTTAACTCCCTCTCTCACCATGGGGGCCTCTATCTGCCTCTCCCAGACCTTCCTTGTCTCCCTGCCCCTTCCCCTTCACAGACTTACCTGCTGGGCACTGCTGTACATGTAGCCAGGCTGCGTTCCTATAGGGTTACCATATTTCCAGTTTCAAAAAAGAGGACACCTGTATGTGTGTGTGTGTGTGGGGGCAGATATGATTATGGGGGAGGCAGGGATATGCTCATGCCCGCTCCTGCCCCTCACTCCCAAGCCACAGTCTTGTCTCCCAGCCCTGCTGCTGCCCCTCACTCTTGACCCACAGTACCCCGCATCCTGCCAGAGTGTGTGGAGGTCCCTCCACCCTGGACTTCATACCCCCATTCCCCAGGTTCCACCCCCCTACACCTATAGCCCCCCATACCTTCAGAAATTCCTCCCTACACACAGCCCACTCCCACTGCAACCATACAAAGTCCCTGCAAAACTGCATAATTTTGAATTTTTCTGCACCTAATTCTGAGTTTTTAGCTGTGCAATTAAAATCATGATTAATTGCAACTAATTTTTTTAATTATGCAACTAATCGTGCTCAATTTTAAAAAAATGCTTGACAGCTCTATAGTTTATTTCCTTTTATTTCTGGAGACCAAATTACAAAGCACAAATTTTCAGGTGCAACATGCTCTGCATGCTGCTTCATTGATGAGGTTTCCTGGAAACATTTTGGCATGTTGATTCATAATTAAACTTGACTATACATTGAGTTTTTGCTGCAAACCTCAAACTGGGCTTAAGTTCATTGAACTTTTGATATACAGCTATTCTTTTGGTTGTATGAAGACTTTTATCCATGCCAGTCAGGGTGAGTTCATGGTCCCATATCCAAAACTACAAGAAAGTTTGTTCTTTCAGCTGAATTACACTTTCAGTTTTTAGCTTTATTTGAACTCAAACATGAAACTGAAAATATAAGAATTTCAGCCTCCACAACTTAGAAACAAACAAAAAAAAAACATTTATTGAATCCCATGCAATAGAACCATTCAGTCTTGGGAAGATCTGGTATGCAGCTGTAACTTGGGAGTTTGGTTGTAGTTAATTCTTTCAGGTGGCCAGGAACCTGATTTTAAATTGGCAGAAAAAAAATTAAAATAATTTCTTCTCAAAAAAGAATCTTTGAGATGTTTTTGTGAACCTGTACCATTTCTCTTTCCCTGTTTTGCCTCTACTAATTCCACTGCACATAATTTCAGATTGAGATAAAGTCTATTTTTCTTTGTGATGAAGGAGATGAGTCTTGGAACCAGCAATCATTTAAAGATTTTAAAAAAATCTGATATCTGACTTAGTAACTGTCCTTATATAAAGCCATTAAAGATTTAGGCATTTTTCAGTAGTTCATGCAAAATAGCTTAGAATAAATGAATTGCTACCAATATGACTTTAAAGAGTCATACTTGCAAAGATAAATCAATACAAAATGATACCTAGCATCAGCACCAGCCCTATACATGGTCTCTCTCAGAATTTCTAATTTTCAAAATAGTATTTAGCTGTTTTATTCACTGTAAATGTAAGCCTCTGAAAATATACCTATGAAAGTAGGATCTTACTGGAAAGTTTCAGAGTACATTAATGAAGAAATAAATTTAATAAAGCCAGTAACCTCTAGAAAGTGTTACTAGAAAGTTTATGACAGTATCAGTAGAACATGGATTAAGGCTAGAGGTAAGAGCACATAATGATGTTATAAAGAGTTTATTAACCATAGTAAGTAGCACCTAATTTAAGTTGAAAATATGTGGAGTTAAGCAACTTTGTCCCTCTCAAACTTGCTTATTATTGCTAAAGTTTTAGAGCCTTTTTCAGGACTTTTATTCTTTGCTCTTTCTGTTCTGTGAAGAATTGAAATGAATCAGCAGTCAAGCTTTGTTGTACATTAGCACACCATATATTTCTAGACCAATCAAAGTTTTTTATAATATTAATATATCTTGACTTACAAAGTAGAAAGCAAATGTTGGAAGTGCAAGTACAATAAAAAACAAATGACAGCAGAACCTTCCTATGATCATTCTACCTGTCTGAATAAAATACCATGATTTATTTTACTATTACAAATCTTGACAATGATTGTAGACGTGACAGGCTACTAAGAGAAGATATTTTAAATGGAATTTCCATATATTAATTTGGAATAAATATTACATTGCCTTAAAAAAGTTGGTCTTATGCCAAGTACTCACTTTAGGCAACTGTGATGGGGTGCTATTTTTTTACTAAGGTGAAGAAAAAAGTAAGTTACACATTTTAGAATTTATAGATACCCTGGGTTATTACTGTCTTGAAATCTTTTCTGAAATTTCTTTTCCAGCTGTATCCCATAGCATGGACTTTCAAAAGACTCCATTAGCTTCATCAATATTTTCTGTATTACACTGGGATTTTACAGACATCATCTGATGTGTTTAGTCACAAAGATGATTCTAAGGAGGCTCCTTAGTATGATTAAGATATAATATATGGTAAATATAGATTTTTGAAAGAATAATTGTGATTTTGAGAAGAGTTTAAAGAAAACACTTTACTTCTAATGTTTTTTTAAATCTTTGCTTTTGTGTGGATTCTCAACAACTTGAAGCATACAAATCCTAAGAATGAAGTTATAAAGAACTTATAACATTTTTTATAGGGATGCCAGGTTTACAGTGAAGCCACTTCTTAGCAGTGATCTTAAATTTAAGACAGTATGTTAGTAAATGGAATTAATGGTAGGAATATCCTGATTAATATGCAAAGGTAGGGCATTACAGGAGTTTGTGCTTGGATGAAATAGCTGGCATGAAAGTGTCAGGCTGGCGTGGATGGGTCAGAGTAGAGGAGGGAGATGAAGAAAGCACACAAGAAGAGACATCTTCCATATTCTTCTTAAATGCAGATCTTTGATCCAGATTGAAATTGTTTCTCTAGTGGCCTAATGTCATTTAGGTCATTTAGACTCCATTCTACCTATTGAGTAAGTATCTTGAGCACATAAGTGCAATTATCTTCCCCTCTGCTTGAGTCCGTGAAAATCCATTAATACATATACTTTTATAATAAGCACTATCTTATCTATAAAATTGAATCACAAAAAGCAGTGAGGAAGACCTACCCACTTTTTCCCCCCCATGGACTTGAGCAGGGAGGGAATAGCACTTATGTGCCTAACTAGAATCTGGCCCACTCATTCCAAAGAATGATTAAAAATAGCCCTGCGCTAGCAGTTACACTGTACATTAGACTAAATACATTATATGCCTTCGCTTTGGACTGGAAAGTTCAAGCATCCACTTGGGGTCTTTGTGCACGTTTAGAAACAACTGAGGTAATAGAAATAGGTGTGTCATGGCACCTACTTCCCATCTAAGTGAAGTGGTGATTCAGATTGTCCCTGTTAACAGCTTGAACGGTCCTGTCAGTTTTTCCTGGAGAGTCCCACAAACACTAGGCTACATAGGCCGACTCCTGCTTGCTCATTTACATTACAACCATGGGTTGAAAAACAAAATTACCCTGTCAGCAGAGACTTGAACCCAGGACTCCCTTTCCCCTCAGGAATGTTATAATCTATAGACTACAAAGACATGTTACTTCTTGCTTGTTCTCCTGTTGGCCCTGTGACTTGCTCTATTGCATACCCAGTAGACCAGCGATTCTGTTAGGCTAGTGCTTAGAATACCTTTGTGGACTTCAGACCCCCTCATGGTGAGGGAGGACCCAGAACTAAATGGTGTGTACACCAGTACTAAGTTGACTTAACATAAAACTTCAGTTGACAACTAACTTGACCTAAGTTAAGCCACTTTGGAGTGTACACATGTGCAGCTCCTTGACATGGTGGCAGCCATCTTGTGTGCTAAGTTGACTGAAAGAATGGGTCTGTATTATATTGTGCTGCATTTAAGTGGACTCTGCTTCACATACTTGTGTACGCTCTGACAGTTAAGTCAGCTTAATAGTCAGAAGATTAGTACATGTGTACATACCCACGGTGGCTTGTTACCTGAGCAAATGTCCTATCCACTTGGTTATTAGGCAAACAGTAGAAAGGAAGAGGTGATCAAAGTGTTATGAGCTGTAAATGAATTGAGTGGTGTAATAGGTAAGTTGAAATAGGTGCCTAAGCATCTAAGAGAGGTGGAAGTTGAAATACAATCCTGAGCATTAGCAATTCCTATTGCCTACCTCTAATGGTCTCTGGACTTCCTGAACTGGAGGTCCTTAATACTCTTTATTATCTGTAAAGCAGCTGCATATCTAAGCCTGAGTTGCTCTTAAGCATCTCTGAAGTCTTTCTGTTGATTGTAGTGGGATTCTAGGTGCCTAATAGGGTCATTTTGAATGGCTCTGTTGGGATAGATGCTCAGAACGAAAGTATCTTCATTTGAATCTTGGTCTTTTCTTTTCTTGTGAAAAGCAGTGGTGATTGGTGGGGACCCAGGGACACCAAATTTTATTTGTCTAATCCTGATTAGAAAATGGAGGGATTCCAATGAGATTCACAATATATTTTAATAGATTAGAATATGACTTAGGGGGAAAATGTACATAATGGGTGTGCACATGTTATTTATGTTTATTCTGAGAATGCAAAATGGTAATATCAGTGTTATTTACAGAAAATCAAATGTAAAAAAGTCAATGTGAGATACTGCTTAGAAATATTTCCTGATCTTACTACAAAAAGTAATGTATATATGCTGTTTATGTAAGTTATTGCAGAGTATGCAAGTATTGTATAATTTGCTTGCTTCAATGAAATATGATCTTTTACCTTAAGCAATTGTGTGGTAGTCTTTTTTGAAGTTGACTATGAGAAATTAATAAGAGGTGGATTTGGGGGGTGGGCTTTAATATAATAGTTTTAGGTTTGATTCTGTGTAATATTATCTAATAAGAAGAAGCTCTTATGCCCTTTGAAAGCCTTAGGCAGCTGTGAAGGAAGGGGAGTGTGACAGAATTGCTTTATAATTTTCCTCAGTATCCCAGTTACAGTAACATTACCCTGCATGCTTTGCTATGACAGACACATTTTTTTTCCTGTAGAAAAAAACCTTAGTGCCACCTACAAAAAAGTGCAAGTTTCTAACGATTCCTATTTTCTGTATTTCTCTGTAACTACATTTTTACTGCTCCTGTGGCATCTTGCTCTGTGAAAGAATGGTAATTACATCTAATTAGAAAAGATTAAAATGCTATGACTCAGAAAAATAATGAAACTTGATTACATTTTATATAAGGCGTAAAATCCCAAACCTGCATTTTACACTTGAAATTAGTTTACAACTTGATCAGCAAGTAAATGGCAGTGTTTTGAATGTTCAACAGAGTGCTTGTTTGTCTAAAAGTATTTTAATATCCTTTCCTGCACCTAATTATTAAGAACAAAATTCCGTTATCAAAGGGAAAGTAAAGTTCCATTTTTATTACTTTAATTTACTTTTCTATATATTTGGCATCTTACCTATTTGTCATAATATAGGTTAAATGGACTGTGTTAAGGTGAAAAATGAATATTAGAAAACAGCTTTAATAAATTAAAATTATAATGTCTTTTTTAATCTAGCTTTTAATAGCACTTTTTTCAAAATTAAGGATCTTTTTCATTTTTATTAACTTTGCCATCAGGAAGCTGAAATATAGAAAGTTTTGCTCTTTATTACAGAATTAGTTCTTTCACATCATTGTTTCAGCATAAATGTTCATTTCAGTTACAGTCCAGTTCACAAAGACACTTGCTGCCTGCCAGCAGTGCACTTAAACATATGCAGTTTTATAGGAGAGCATAGGGAGACATTAGACACAAATAGATTTGTGCAGTAAACACAATATAGGCATTGGGGTTGTCTAGGAGGAGAGGGAAAGAAGAGCCTACATAAACATGTCAAATGCTTAAGTACATTTTGAACACAGAATATGTATCATTTCTGCAAGAAAATTGTGTCTGGAAGGGGACTGCTTTTAAGCTGCCCCATCAAATGACGATGATTCAGACGATACCCTAGATTTGCCATACACAGGGAACTATCTGATTCATGTATCTAGGAGTCAGATACCCTAAGGAGATTATGTTTTGCAGGCTGGCAGTTAGTACACTGCATGGGAGTGACAAAGCCTAAATATCTATGACATGCAGAGGGTTAGTAAGAAAGCTCTGCACCCTGGGTAGCAGTTAAATATGGGATAGTGCTGTTGGGGTGCTAATGGAAGCAGCATGGCAAGCCATTGCAGTGGCACTACTTATACTAATAATGACAAGACATAATGAGAATAAACAAGAATGCATAATGGTTTTATTGATACACATCAAAGGTTTTCTTAGCTACACTTTCTTAGATTTTCCTATTGGTAGTTCTACATATACACTTAAAATTTAATGCAATTATTATATTTATATACACGTTTGATGTGTACCTATATTTTGGAATAAAAAATAGGCATACATAATATTTCAGTATCATGAATATATTAAAGAAACACAGAATGAGGCACAGCACTGGACAAAGACACTGAAGATGTTTAGGAGTAGTAATTCATTTGCAGTGGCATTTATATGCATGCATTTTCCCTGATTGATTCTCATGCAGTTAGTTCTATTGATAATAAACTTTATGTACTGAAATGTGTGACTGTGGGAGGCAGTAAAGGGACAATCCATTATTAATCCCACATGGGAGAAAATGTGAGGCCATTTTTTCAAAAGAGATGAAGACCTGATTTTCCACAGTTGGGTTCAGGTCTGCAAAAGTGCTCAGTGTCTAGCATTTTCCATTGTGAGACTTAAATCTAGATTTTCTAAGCAGGTCACCTTTGAAAATCTGTATACTTATTCTTGTGCCTGAACACGGGCTGAGCACTTATGAGAATCTAATCTTATTTTCTACAGTTTGTCCAGATACAGTGCATTTAATTTCATGTGCCATAATGTTTGGTAGTATACAGTAAAAATGTACATGTGTACTTGAATATCCATCATACATACACACACACAGCTAATATGTATTAATCTTTCTATATGAAAATAATATGTTATGATGTGATATAAGGGCCTAGTTCCATATATTATTATAACTAAACTTGTTCCTGGTATTACTTGTGAAGTTAACTAGTAGCATAGTGCACTAAACTAAACACCATGGTTTAAGCCAGCATAGTTCCATTAAAGCCAGTACCTGAAAAGTCCACGTCAACAGGACATGAGGCAGCCAAAACGTTGGGGTTGCAATTATTTCAAGCATGTGAGGACCTGGCGCAGTCAGTCTGATCTGGTAGTTACTGAAGTGGAAAGTGTCCCATGAATTTCAGTGATATTTTGGACTGGACTGGGTGTTGGTAGATTCAATTCTTTTTCTACACTGTTTTATTATTAGTAGATATAAATCCTTACTTGCAATTGCCTTCTTATTCCAGCTGATAAGAAGGGATTGCCTAGGCTCTGTATTGAAGGTTTTGTGATGTGCATAAATGAAACCTTGTGTCATCAGAAAACTTGTTTTCAGTAATGGGAACTGATAATATTGTCTAGGCTAACACCTTGACTTTGGCCCATTCTGTACATTTTTGCATCATGGGTTGCAATCCTCTGCAGTGTTCCTCTGATGTCTGATAGTTACACTCCTAATGCATCATCTGAAGCGTATAGGGCAGCTTTCAGAAACTTAAATCCTGCAAGTAATGTAAGATTTAATTTGGCCTTTGATGAAAGCTTATCACTGAAGGAACTCATATCTACATGGCAATATTAATAAATTAATAAACTAAAGAGGAACTTCATCTCAAGCTTTATGTGGATTTCCAGTGTGTATCATGGAGCATTAATAACTTACAATGTTCCCTATTATGTCAGCACTAGCAATAACAACTTGAGATCTGTGCCATTTTAACCAAAATATTGCTGAACCGAGGACAATTTAGAATAAGTTATTTGTATCAGGGGTGTAGGTTGTAGCTGTGTTGGTCTAAGGACATAGGCAGACAAGGTTTTTGGGGTAAATGTGATATCTTTTATTAGACCAACTTAATAGTTGGAAAAAATTTTCATAGCAAGCTTTCAGGTTTAAAAATTCTTTGTCAAGCTAAGAAAACATCTGTAGTTGGTGTGTGCTCTTCCTGGGTGGAATGAATAGTAAAGAGGCCAGAGGCTGGTATGCATGGAAGAAAGCCAGTTGATGAAAAGGTAAATTGAGGTGTCAGGGGGTGAGAGACAGACTGGGGGAGAGGGGTAGCAGGGTGGAAGGGAGATGTAGCAGGTAAAAGTGGAGAGGTACCTGCTACCTGGGGAATCAGATGTCAGGCAGGTTATAGTGTGTTGTAAACCCAATGTCTATCAGTGATTTGGACGAAGGGGTAAAAAGCACCCTGTTCAAATTTGCTGATGACACTAAGACGTGGGGGGACGTGGGCACATTGGAAGGATGCAACAGGCTACAATCCGACCTAGACAGGTTACAAGGGTGGGCGGATGAGAATAGGATGGGTTTCAACACAGACAAGTGCAAGGTGACGCACCTCGGGAGGAACAACCGGCACCATACCTACAGGTTGGGGAACTCCCCTCTTGTCAGCACGGAGGCGGAAAGGGATCTGGGTGTCATCATTGACTCCAAGATGAACATGGGCCGGCAGTGTGGAGAGGCAGTAAGGAAGGCCAACTGCACCTTGTCGTGCATCCACAGATCCATCTTGAGCAGGTCCAAGGGGGTGATCCTCCCCCTCTGTGCGGCACCGGTCAGGCCGCAGCTGGAGTATTGCGTCCAGTTCTGGGCATCGCATTTCAAGAGGGATGTCGACAGCATGGAGAGGGTCCAGAGGAGGCCACTCGTATGATCAGGGGACAACAGGGCAGGCCCTATGAGGACAGGCCCTATGAGCCTTCCAAAAGAGAAGGCTGAGGGGGGATCTTGTGGCCTGTTATAAAGTAGTCAGGGGGGATCAGCAGGCATTGGGGAAGTCACTGTTTCCCCGAGCACCGCCAAGAGTGACCAGGAATAACGGTCACAAGCTGGCAGAGGGTAGGTTTAGGTTGGATATCAGGAGGCGCGACTTCACAGTCAGGGCGGCTAGGGTCTGGAACCAGCTTCCAAGAGAAGTGGTGCTGGCCCCTACCCTGGGGGTCTTTAAGAGGAGGTTAGATGAACACCTTGCTGGGGTCATTTGACCCCAGTATTCTTTCCTGCCATGGCAGGGGGTCGGACTAGATGATCTGCTCAGGTCCCTTCCGACCCTAGAAACTATGAAAGTTCATGAATTTTTGTATCTAGGAGGTTGATGAAGTGAAGTTCATAGGCTTGTCTGTGAAAAGTGTTTTGTAAATTCTCTTTGAGGATTAGAACTGGAGATTAGAGAATGGTTTTCTTGTGAGAAATGTACCCCCACAGGTAACTGGGTATTCTTGTGTTTAATAGATTTTTGGTGTGCATTCATTTGGGTGGCTTTAAGATCCGGTAATGCTGATGGTTCTGTTGTGGGGTGTAGTAATTGTGGGGGTGGTGGAGGCATGTTGGCAGGTTTTGCATTTCTTGTTATGGCATGGTCTGGATCCATTCAGTGTGTTATGAGGTTAGCAAGGTTTGGTGCTTGTTTGAAGGCTAGGATGGGAAGCTCTGAGAAGATCTCTTTAAGAGTTGGGTCTTTTTCTAGTATGGATTGCAATTGTTTAAGGATTTTCTGTATAGGTTTGAGGGAGAGGTGATATGTCATAACCAGCGGTGTGCAATTCATGGGGGTTTTTCTTCTGTTCTGCAGCAATTTGTTCACATGATATCTGGGTGGCTCTTTCAAACATGTGATCTATCTCTCTGGAGGAGTGTCCTTGTTGAGTGAAAGCCTTTTTAAGATTTGTGAGGTGGCAATCCTGGGTGTTCTCCTTAGTGCAAATTCGGTGGTATCTGAGGGCTTGGGTGTATATCACAGAGTCCTTGGTGTGTTTAGGTTGATTGCTAGTTCTGTGCAGATATGTATGTTGGTCTGTGGTTTTCTTGTACAACATGTTCTGTATTTTACCAGTCTGGATAGTGATCATTGTGTCTAAAAAGGAGATGTTGGTGCTGGAGTATTCAAGAGGTAGTTGAATGAAGGAGTGATGATTGTTGAATTTCTGATGGAACTCAATTGGAGATAGCAGGTTTTCAGTCCAAATGATGAAGATATCATCAGTATATCTTAAGTATAGCAGGGGTTTGATGGTACATTCCTTGAGGAATTCTTCTTTCAGGTGGCTCATAAAAAGGTTGGTATACTGTGGGATCATTTTGGTGCCCATAGCTGTGCACCAAGGTGTCTCATATTTATCAAGGGGTCAACATACATTTTTAACAATGGCTTAGCTGGAAAGGCTTCTTGATAATAGATGGGATTACATTGTTACAGTTGTGAAACCCTACTCAGAGCTCAAAGATTCTATCATAGGTAAAACGTTTCTTGCCTCTCACAGTTAACAAATTTGTTAATAGAGAGATATTTTGATAACCAGATTAAATGAATGACTACCTCCAAGATGAGGCCATACATATAAACATTCTCAAGTGGGCAGGTCTATATGTGTAAAGAGCTGGAACTAATTATGAGTGCACACTACATGAACCATCAGGACAGCGCAGCCATTCTTTGTGGCTCCTTGAGGTGTTAAAAAGAAACCAAAGTAAGAGTTGTTTGTGGACTCTTTACATTGGTATTAAAACTTGATGGGAATATATACTACAATAGTGGCTTTCTTGGTTACTTGGAATATATACTACTACAATAGTGGATATCTTGGTTTCTACTGGTATTGGAAAACATATGAGAAAAGAATGTTAATTTAGCTTACACATTTCTCTGGGTACATTTTTCCCCAGCAAAATACTGAGAGAGAGAGTGCACTGGAAGTAAATGGGAGGTTTACTAGTCAGCCACCACCTTTCAAGTTTTTGACCTTTAATGGGGCTCAGTTTGCTAAATTGTTGAGAGTGCTTAATTCTAGTTGGAGTCCTTGCCTCAGGCCACCCCATGTGGCATTCAGCACCTTGCTGCAAAAGCAGACCAATTGTTTGGATTATTTATCACAGTGATCAAAACATCTGTTTTGAAGCTTTGAGGTCATTGTAAGTATATCCTCAGCAGAACATTAGAGTTTTACTTTGATAGTAAATGGGAATCTTACTCTGTTCTGAAGATCACAGCATTTGTTCCTAATAATAAAATGAAAAACAGATTTTTCTTCCTGCTGTTAATATACTTACTCAGTCACTACATTCCCACAGAAATCTTCCTGTATAGTCCTATTATCCTTTAGTGAGCATATTTTACCTGCCATATGGTTTCTTAAGTTAAGATGTGTATTGAATTAATCCCTTCTTAAAGTGCAATTTAATTTATATTTATTGGATTCAAGCCACAAATTCACACCTAATATTAAATGATTTGAAGTAGTTTGTAACTTGCAAACCCTAAATTAAAGCATTATTTTTCCTTAGTTTTCTTACAAGGGGTCTGATGACTGAAATGAATGAATTTGTTGGTAAGTAGAAAAATGTCTGCAGTAAGATCTGCAACCATGCAAGGCTCCTAAGGTTTGGTGTTTATTATAAATATGAACAGAAAGCCATATTATTGTAAGAAGAACTGGAGAAACATTGCATACAATTTTCTGTGACTTCATTCATTTAAAAAAACAAATATATTTACTTTGATTTGGTTAACCAGCTCCACTGCATGTACTTTCCCCAGATATGTCAGTTTATAGATTCATAGATTGTAAGACTGGAAGGGACCACAGAAAATTATTGGGTACAGCCTCCTGCACCAGGCAGGAAAGATAACTAGGGTCAGTTGGCCCCACCAAGGTGACTGTCCAGTCTCCTGTTGAAGATTTCCAGGGATGGCAGTTGCACCATCTCTGGAGGGAGCTTATTCCACAGTCTGGATACCCTAACCGTGAAGAAGTTTTTCCTAAGTTGAGCCTGAAATGGTCTTCCAGGAGTCTGTGGCCATTACTCTTAATTTTCCCCAAGGATGCCCTGGTTAACAGTTGTTCACTGAGCCCTTAATGTATTCCCTGAATGTAGTGGTAATCCGCTACCAAGTCCCCTCTCAGCCTTCTCTTTTTCAGACTGAAGAGTCCCAGGTCCCTCAGCCTATCCTCATATCGCTCAAGTTTTACCACATGCTTGTTAAAGTATGGCACCCAAAACTAGACTCAGTACTCCAGCTGCAGTCTCACCAATGCTGAATAGAGTGGAAGAATCACTTCCTTGGTATTTTTGGAGATACATCAATTGATGCATGCCAGACTGTTATTTTCCCTTCTGGCTACAGAGTCACACTGCTGGCTCATATTCATACTGTGGTCTATTATTACCCCCAGGTACCTTTCGTTCGTGGTGCTAGTCAGTTTGGCACCACCAAGTCTGTAGGTGTGCAAGGGATTGTTCATCCTGAGGTGGAGCACTTTACATTTCTCGATGTTGAATTTCATCTGGTTCTGATCTGCCCAGCTTGCTAGCCTGTCTAGGCCCACCTGTATCTGTAACCTATCTTCAAGCGTGACCATGCTCTTTTTCAGTAAGCGCTTTACCCCTATACCCAAATCTTTGATCAAGAAGTTGAAAAACACTAGACCAAGCACCAACCCCTGAGGGACACCACTGGCCACTTCTTGTCAGGACAACATAGATCTGTTTATTAGAACTCTCTGGATCCTACCCTAAGGCCAGTTTCCTACCCAGCTGTCTCACAGTTGAGTCCACAGTCCTCCAATTTTCTTGTGAGGACATCGTGGGATACCAGTTCAAAGGTTGGTAAGACAAGACCTGCTTGAAATGAAGTCATGCTTGCTGTTGTTCAGAATCCTACCTTCTGCAAGCCTATTGCACATAGACTTCTTAATGAATTTTTCCAGGATTTTCCCTAAGATAGAGGTTAGGTTAATTGGCCTATAGTTACTGGGATCCTCTCTCCTCCCTTTCTTGAAGATGGGCACAACATTATCTCTTGTCCAGTCCTCAGTGATCTCTCTGGAGTGCCACGAGTTTTGGAAGAGTTTCTCCGGGGTTCTGTGATGACTTCGGCCAGCTACTTCAGCACTCTCAAATGAAGTTCACCCAGTCCTGCTGACTTTTATATATATAATTTTTTTAACTGATCACACACCACTTCTATGGCAATAGTAGGAAGATGATCATTCCTATCCTGCTCACTCTGTACTGATATAAAAGATAGGCTAACTTGCTTAATTAAGTAAGTCGTAACTTCAAGCATTAGAAGTTTATAAGTTCATAAGTTCAGTATTTTAAATGTTTGTCTAACAAATTGACTAGTAGGCAGTTTTAATCCAAGCATATATGACTAAGATGTGTAATACTAATACTGAATATAATCTTACGAAAATGTAAGTGCTAATACAGAAGACATCTATTCTGAGGCTTGACCCTGACGCAACTGTAAAGAGGAAGGCGCCCTCAACTGAAAAGTGGAAAATGCCCTTATGATGATGACAATCGCAAGAGATAATTATAACTAACAGAAAAATATGTAATGATGACTAACCTCATTATACCATATGTAAAGCAAACATACAAATATGGAAGGTCAAACCCCTCTCGGGGTAGCTCTCTGCCCATAAGGCGGGAGTCTACCCTTCTGCAGAAGTAATAAAAAAATTATTGCTGGCACTCTCATGTCTCTTGAGTAATATTGTCATGGCTACTGCCCACGACGCAAGCCAGGTTGCCCTTTCCTGTTTGGGTAGCTAACTCAGGTTTTGCTGACAGTACCCTGTGGCATGATTTTCCCCTTGGCCTAGTGAAATACCAAGGCAAAGTATTCATTCAGGAGTTCAATTTTCTCCTGAGTGTCACAACTAGATGTCCTGAGTTATTAAGCAATGGACCCTCACTCCTATTTATTTTACTCCTGTTTCCTACCTACCTAAAGAAACATTTCTTGTTGTCCTTGATTCCTGTTGCTAATTTAAGTTCAGTTGCTGCCTTAGCCTTTCCAGTCTGTTCCCTAGAAGTGAAGACTTTAACCTGGCTGTCTAATTTGTCTGCGTTGTGATGGACAATGAACATGATGATTTCATGGTGCTGTTGCCCAGGCTACCTTCTATATTTAAGTAAGTCATCAAGTTGTCTCCTTTTGCCAGGACCACATCTAGAAGAACATTACCTCTGATTGGCCCATGCACCTCCTGAGTCAGGAAGACCTCATTGATGCAGGTGAGGAAGGAACATGACCGATCTGACTTGGCTGAGTGCTCCTCCAAATAGGTGTCTGGATAGTTGAAGTTGCCTATGGCAACCATGTCCTGTGCATGCACAGCCTCTGTCAATTCTTGGGTGAACTCTAGATAGATGTCAGCCTCCAAGGAGGTGTACTGCTCCTTCACATAGAGAGCTACACCTCCACTTATCTTCCCTACTTGGTCCCTTCTATGCAGGGCATAGCCCTCAATGGTTATGTTTCAATCACATGAGGAGTCCCACCAGGTCTCCATAGTCTCTACTAGATCATAATGCCCACTGGAGAGTAGGAGGGCTAGCTCCTCCTGCTTGTTCCCCATGCTTCTGGCATTAGTGCACAGGCATCTGAATCTTGCTGTTGAGACCCCCAACTTTCTGCCATGCTGAAGGAGAACTATTCTCTCAGCTCCTGCAAAGGTGGCTCTCCTAGTGTCCTGATCTATGGAGCTTTCTTCTATGTCAGTCCCCAGGCATGCTTCAGTCAGTGTTTCCCCATCCTCCAGCAATCTTAGTTTAAAGCCCTATCTGGAAGATTGGCTGTCCTGGCTGAGAACAGGGACTCACCTCTCTGCATGAGGTGGATGCCATTCCTCTGCTGGAGTCCTTTTCCCTGAAGTGTGTGCTGTGGTCAAGGAAACTGAGATGCTTCAGAAACAGCTGTTCAATAGGGCTTGGCCCTGCCTGGAACTGTGCAGGGAATTCTGGCCAACTGTGAGTGCCAGGGAGGGGAGAGATGCCCAGATGCCAGGGAACAACTGTTTCCTTAGATTTCGCCCTGCCCGAGACATCATGGGGAGTTCTGGCCTACTGCCAGGAACAGGAGGAGAGCTGAGGATGGATGGGAACTGATGGGACAGCTCAGGTCAGAGAGAAGCATGCCAAACTAGGTCCTGGGAGCCTAGAAGAGGCTCCAATATTTTAAAAGAAGTGTGGTGAAGGAGGGTGGTAAGGTAAGGCAGGGTGTGCCAGGAGAGATATGCACTGGGCGAATCAGTCATTAAATTTCATGGCACCATGATCAAACTGTTTAATTTTTTTTTTTTTATTGTTTAAAAAACCCTGAAGTCTGGGAGGAAAGGGAGCTGAGAGCCCATTGCTGGGGAAAGATAGCTGGTGGGAAAGTCAGACTCCGAACTTGTGAGGAACTTAGTGGTGGGGGGTGGGAAGAAAACGTCAGTGTACCAGGGAAGGTGGCCGAAGCTTCTAAGGCCCTTCCATAACAGAAACAGAAACTGTGTGTCGTAAGGGCCCCAAGCTATGTGTGATAAGGGGCTCAGAGGACCTGCCTTATTTCCTTTGATTTTGACAGATGTCTTCACGAGATTCAGGCAATATAGTAAGACCCATAACCCAGAGCTGACCTGGTTTTTAAAGTCTATAGGCTCAGCTGGCAAAAGGCAGGACTTACCTGGGTTCTGCTTCATTTTTTTTTTGTTATACACCATTTCCTTTTGAGAACCCGACTGAAAGTTATCATCCTTTGAGAAAAAGGGCATGATGGGCATGATACCAACTGTGTGGTACAAGGACCAAATATAGGTGAGGTTGGAGCCCCAAAGAAGATTCAGACCCACTTCAGTGTAAAAAACATACAGCCAAAGAGAGCTATCTCCCAACAATAACAAGTTCAACACTAAAACATGGCAGATGAGAACCAGGAAGTCATGGCTGTGTGAAAAGATTGGGGTAAGTCTGCATTTGTATGGTGTAGTCCCATTGGTCACAGGGCCCGCAGGCCCCATGACCCTACCCTATACTGCACCGACAATATGTTACAGTGACACAATGTGCCTTTGTGCATTCACTAGTTGTTTCCTTTCTTTTAGAAGCATTTCCTGTGCAGTGGATTTGTATACAATGGTTTGAATAGGGACGATCCTGCCTCAGGCAGGGGTTGAACTAGATGACCTTTGGAGGTCCCATCCAGCCCTACTTCTTTATCATTCTATGATTCTTTTACACTAATGTTTTTACTTCAGTGTTAATAGAATTACACTGATACTGTCAAACAGGAAAAAACAAAAATCAAAACAAATCCAACACTGTTAGTAGACATTTTTCTCAGGACATGGTGTTCCAACTATAACACTATAGTCTAGATGTGTGACAAATATAATGTTAAATAAATATTAAAATATAACAAGTTGTGTGACTATATTACTGAAAGTAATACTGCCTACATTTGTTGTTCTTACTTTGCAGCCAGTAGCACATACACTGTAAGTTTTTAAGGATGGGAAAAGCAGAATGGAGCCAGATCTAAGATCTGTCTTTGGGATGAATACATTGTATTAGAATGTAGTAGAAAGAAGAAATATAAAATAATGCCAAAGAGAAAATATACCAGTTCCTTGGTGGCTGTGTAAATCAAGAGATTAAACAATGTGAAATAGCCTAGAGGAGGACAGGCCTTTCTGATCATTCTCGGAACTTGGGCTGCATGTGCATTTTCCTTGTAAAAGTAAATAATCAAAATCAATGGGAGGTATGGAAATAAATGATGAATGGTTCCCAGCATGGCTGTTTATTGTTACAGTGATCGGGGCAAAAAACACAGATAAAATGTTTTCCCTACAGGCTTGTAGACAGTAGCCTAACTGCTCTGTTAGGCAGAATTGCCCAGGTGCAGCTGTTATAGAAACAGTTGAAATGGCTTTTGCTAACTCTGCTGACTCTATGGGGCTGGAGAAACCAGCTGAAGAACTACAAAAGATATACAAAATGACTCAATTAATTTAATCATCCCCAAGCAGTCCAGCTTTGTATTTAAAAATGCACCTCAGTAACTGCACTGAAATGTCTAAGTGCATCCAAACAGTGGGGAAAAAAAGCTAAAACTAACAAAAATGTTGTCTTTCATTTAAAGTGTCATCCCTAATTCTGTATTTTATATAGTCTGAAACAGGCAAACTTGGAGTGTTTTCATTTTGTAACAAATATTTCACATAGATATAAGTACTTAGGTTTAATATAGGGCCTTCAGCAATTTTATTGATAAATTGAGGAACTTTTGTATAAAGCCTTGTGTTAATTTCTGATGGCCTGAGTGTTGCATATGTACAGCACTGAACATAAAGTTGTTATACTCCAATACAAATGTGTGTGGCTGATGTCTTTGGTTAAGATCGAATGCCAGACATTATTCTGTGCAAAGAGTGGAAATAATTTTAAAACACTTGTGTGCCAGTTCTTTTACAGTCAGAAGCACAGGGTCAGAGAAAAAGTAGAGTTCTTGTTGTAAATACAAATGAGACTATCTCAAGGGGTTAAATACAGACAGTCAAAAAGCCTGAGGCTGAATCAACTCAAACTAGGCAGTTTCCTCTAAGCTGCATAGGTTGAACGGATAGTCACCTGAACTGACATTCAGTTTTTAATTGGGAAAGGCAAGGGGAGGTCTGTAGTGACCCAGGCCACTAGGCACAGGGTGCTAGAGCACATCTCACAGCCTGCTGGCCATTGCCAGCTTAGCCAAGTGTTCCCAAACCCTTGCTGTCTCTGCACAGAGGGTTCAGGAGCTCTGTCTGGGTGCTGGCCCATTTTGGAGGAGCCGCTTCCCCAGTCCAGGCAGCCCTGGGGAGCTACCCAGCTGTGGATTGCTTCAGTTGTTGCTGCAGGAGCAAGGGAGGAGGAGTTCTACCGGCCAGGTTCCTGCCTCTGCAGCCCAGTATGGGAGCACTGGGGAGCCCCTGCCTTGTGGGGCTTCCCCCATGCCATCCCAGGGTCCCCTAGCTCCAGGCAGCCTCAGAAGCTGAGGAGAATTATTCCCAACTGCACCCATTTACCTTAGCTGCTGTCTCAGGGATAGCCCAGGGAGCAGAGGGAAATTCCTTTGCTCCCCTGCATTAGTTTTGCCTCAGACTTACAGCAACTAAGGCAAAACCAGCTGTGGAGGAGCAGGAGAATTTCCCTTTGCTCCCTCAAGTTGTCTGAGACTGGCTGGGGCTGAAACAAGGTTCTAAGTAGGTTGGCCATCAGAAAGGACAGTCTAGTTGTCCTCTGTCCTTTGTCGATACAAAACTGGACACCTTTATGGATATAATAGAAAAATAAAGGATATAAATGTGTTGGGTTTTGTAGCAATAGAGGACAGAGGACAGAGTAGCAGAAAACTGGAACGTCCTGTATGATGGCCACTCTGGTTCTAAGGCATGGCTTTTGGATGGAAAGGTTCCCCTCAGCTCCTGGGGCTGCCCCAGGCTGGGGGAGCCTGGGCTGGGATTGGGGGAAGCTCCCCCAGGCAGGGGCTCTATGGTGTCCCCATGCTGGGCTGCAGGGCAGGCACCCAGCCAGGAAGACTCCATCTCCTTCCCTTTTGTAGCAGCTGCTGAAGCAATCAACAGCTGGGAACAGGGAGGGGAGGGGGCTGCCAGGGTCTGAAAAGCCCACACCACAGGGGCTTTCTCTCCCTCCATGTGCTAGGGTAGACCCTGGTTAGGGGAATGGGGGTCTGTTCCCCTGTGTCAAAGGGCATTAAGATGTGTCTGTTCCTGTAAGAGTAGGAACAGCCTAGCCAGGGAACCCTGCAAGCTAGGTAGGGCACCACAGCTGCCAGTTGCCTGAGCAACAGGAAAATGAGGTAATTAGCTAGCACCCACAGGTCATCAGCCAACTGGAGGGAAGCAGGACCCTGGGAGAATATAAGCCTACGGCTGGGGCTGGCAGGGGTTCACTCTCTGGCCATTGCCTGTACATGGGAAGGAACTCCTGCACAAGAAAACTACCCAGGAATGTTTGTTTGCCTGTTTTGCTGCCTACAAGAATAAGAAGGCTCCAGGAGCTCACAAGGTACCCAGGGCTAGGAGGCGTGCTATGCTAGGGTACAGGGCTGCCCTCTTAAAGGGGCAGAGTGCTGTCTGCATTGTTATGGTTATGTTATAGTCCAGGGGCTTATGTTCACATTGCTATTTGGACTGGAAGTTTGGCATGGGGCTGTCAGGGGAGGTATGGAGGTCCCATTAGTGCCTGGGGTTGGGGGGGCATGTGATTGCTGTGAATCCTGCTAGGGCAGGCTCAAGGCTTGAGTAGTTAGCGAGCCTATCTTGGGCAGAGAGTGCAAGGCACTGAGCAGACAGGGGCAAAGAGCCTGGTGCCAGAGGGGAACAACCAGATAAGAGCCAGAGAGCCCAGCACTGGAAGGGCACACCGGCACAGGGGCAAAAGGTCCATCACCAGAGGGGTGCAGCTAGACAGGGGCCTGGGGCACAGCAGGCAGGGGCTAGGGCCCCAGTGACTGGAAATGCCAGATTGGAGCCAGTGCCTCAAAGCCAGTTCCAACATAGTAGGCCAGACTAGAAGGCCTAGCTAAATTAAAGGGGTGGAGGCCAAGGAGGCCAAGGCCCCAACAGAGGCTACAACATTTTTGTAACACATGTGAGGCATGGGGCATGGTGTAGGGGAGATTTTGGAGCCATGCAATTAGCCCATAAGGCTCGAGGTGTCCCATATGGCACAGTACTGGACTGAGGTCTGGTGAAGGGCTGAAGGACAAGTGAGTTCTTGCGGGCTTCAGTAGACCTGGACTACACAAAGGCCCATAGGCAGCCTCCCAGCTTATTAGGGCAGCCTGCCATATCTTGATTCAGCATCAAGACATGGCAGGAGAAACAAGAGAGCACCCTTGGGGCAGAGCTGGTGTGGTCACAGAAGCACCAGGAGCACCACGGCCACCCCTGGGAATCCTGAGCCATGACACTCTACCTTTTCCTAGTCCTTATGGGCTGACAGTTAAAGGCAGGAAGCAGGCTAAGGAGCAGAGGGGTGAGAGCGTCTCAGCTCCACTGGGCTGAAAAGAATCCTGGGATGTTGGGGGACTGTGAGTTAACTTGAACCAGGTATGAGGCAGAAGTTCCATAAACCAGTTTGACCTAAATCAGTTCAGTCTGGTACTATATCCAAACAGGTTTATCTTAAACTAGTTTTAGTGATTTTGAAAGTGATTTATGTGCACTGAACATCTGTTCTGATACAGGTTTAAACCAGTTTCTAAACACTTAAATCAGTTTGTGTAACTTCTGTCCCTAGCCAATAAATACTAATTTAAATGCAGTCTTCAACATCCATATGAGCCACTAGCCGATTTCTGTTTTTGGACTTGGTTCTTTTTCTGAGCATGAGTAACTTTGTATCTGTGAAATATCATTTGTTTATAATGTATTAAGTTCCCATGTATTTCCAGTTATCTCACAAACAATAGTCCATTTTTACTCTGGTTAAGGTCAAGTATATTAAAGAAAGGTAATGATGTATTATTTTGAATATATAAATTCCTATTAATACAGTACAATTAAACTTCTAAACTTCTCTTTCTTCATTTGTCTTCACAAGTACTCTATTAGTGCATGCATGATTTTACATTCCATGTTGTTGCCCTTGCAAAACCCAGAAAACAATGCTTATGTGGAAATTAAGAAAAAGTAGAAGTGCCATGTAATACAAATGATCTGTACTTACGCATTGTAGGGCACCAATCCAGGAAACCACTTAAAATCATGGTCAAAATATTTTTGTGGATCAGGTCCTAAGATAACTGTAATCACATATCATGATTCACAACAGAAGCTGATTTCCATAAAGGCAGCGATGAAATGGCCTTCGCATACAGAGATGAATTATGATAGGTGCTTTATCCTCAGCATCAGGTTCTTGGTTCCTGTGGGACCTAGGATACCTAGAGGCACAGACAATTTCATACAGTTTTGAAACTGTCTGTGCCTAGTTCATTATCATTGTAGGATTTATTAGGGCAGCCTGCCATATCTTGATTCAGCATCTAGCATCAGCATCAAGACATAGCAGGTGAAACAAGAGGGCACCCTCGAGGCAGAGCTGGCATGGTCACAGAACCACCAGAAGCACCACGGCCACCCTAATAAATAAATTTATAAATTTATTTACCTTAATAAATCCTACAATGCTAATGAAATAAAATATGACACCAGGCAGTATGGTATGCATAACCAGACAAAAGTCATTCCAACTAAGAGTCACTAATCTTTTTGAGATTTTTGGCAATACACAATCACAATGAATGTGGCTTAAACAAAATATAGTTCAGGCCTGTGGCAGAGGTTACACTTGAGATATGATTTACCAATTTTAATCATGTCTAAAACAGTAACCCGGCCACATGTTCAGGCAATTAATAGTGCAATAAAACAGGAAATAAGCCACAAAATTATTACACAAAATGTATTTAATAATTTCTGGTTGGTTTTCATCTTACCTTAAATTGAATATGTCCCCAACTGGCCCCAATGCAGTCTCTACTGGCTGACAA